>NC_041388.1:574289890-574334534 GCF_002162155.2 Triticum dicoccoides | reverse complement strand
GGCGTCGGGGCCAGCAGGGGCGCGGGGAGTGGCGGTGACGTCAGGCCAGAGGGCAGTGGCGACGGCGACGGCGACGGCGAGGTGGAGCAGCCAGATTGCGTCGGTGATGACGCGGTGGAGCAGCCTGACGGCATCGGGGCAGGGCTCGGTGGCGACGGCGAGGTGGAGCAGCCTGACGGCGTCGGGGCACGGATCGGCGGCGACGGCGACCAGGAGCAGAGAGGGGGCGTCGGGGCGGAGAAGAAGTGATTTTTGCAGAAACTGCTAAGTGGTTTCTTATATACACGAAGCATTGGTCTCGGTTCGTGTCACGAACAGGTACCAATGTACCACTTTAGTCCCGGTTGGTGGCACCAACCGGGACCAAAGGCCCTGTGCTGCCCACATCGAGGCCGGAAGTTTAGTCCCACCTCGCTAGTTGAGAGAGCTCGAGAGTGGTTTATAAGCGCTGCTGCGCCAACCCTCTCGAGCTCCTCTCAACTGCAGACTTTCAGGCCTAATTTGTCACGATGTGCTTCTGGGCCTACTGAGCCTTCTACGGGCCTAAATCCTGGCCCATGGTTGAGTTTCTAGTCGTATTCAGGCCGTGGTGCCCCAGTAGGTGGCACTTTTTTATTTTTTTGTTGCTTTAATTATTTTATTTTATTTTTGTTGCTATTTTTATTTATTTTATTAAAGTTTATTTATTTTTACTTTAATAAAGATAATTTTGTTTTTACTACTTTATTTTATTTTCTTTCTACTTATTTATTGTATGAAATTTTAATTTAATTTAATTTATTTCTACCAATATATTGTATTAAATTTTAATTTCTTTTATTTTATTTCTACTTATTTATTAAAGTTTATATAATTTACTTTATTAAATTTTATTTTGTTTCTACTTTTTTTAAGTTTATTTTGTTTTGTTTCTACTTATTTATTAAAGTTTTTTTTGTTTTTTCTGCTTTTCATGTTTTGAACAGAAAATACATTGATAATTTCAATGGCATGAATTTTATATAATTTTAGTTTAAAAAACACTAGAGGTTTATAAAAACTTTTTAGTTCATTCCTTTTGCAATTAGAATTTTATAAAGGGATCTTAGTTACAAAGAGATTTCATTTTTTAACTTATTTGAACTCCATAGTTTTTCTGTGTTTAAAATGCACCATTCAAAGCCACATCCTCAATTTTCAACCTTTCTGACTTCATTTATTATTTTTCCTGCATTTACTGATTATTTTAAGCTATAAGACCCTGAAATTGAAAAGCATTTCAAATGAACTCTCAAAAGGTTGAAAGTTGGCATGGTATCATCATTTCATCTACATACCATGTGCAAGAAAGTAGAGAGGGTTACGACAAAAACTGGATGCACTTCGTGTACAAAACAGACAATCTCTTTCGAAGTATCAGTGTTTCATACGGAAACTCGTCTGTTATAAAGGGATTTCATTTTTTAACTTGTTTGAACTCCATAGTTTTTCTGTGTTCAAAATGCGCCATTCAAAGCCACATCATCAATTTTCAACCCTTTCTGACTTCATTTGTTATTTTTCATGTATTTACTGATTATTTTGAGCTATAAGACCCTGAAATTGAAAAGCATTTCAAATGAACTCTGAAAAGGTTAAAAGTTGGCATGGTATCATCATTTCATCCACATAACATGTGCAAGAAAGTAGAGAGGGTTACGACAAAAACTGGATGCACTTCGTGTACAAAACGGACAATCTCTTTCGAAGTATCAGGGTTTCATACGAAAACTCGTCTGTTACAAAGGGATTTTATTTTTTTAACTTACTTGAACTCCATAGTTTTTCTTTGTTCAAAATGCACCATTCAAAGGCACATCATCAATTTCTAACTTCATTTGTTATTTTTCATGCATTTACAGATTATTTTGAGCTATAAGACCCTGAAATTGAAGGCAACATATAGCTCTCATGAATAGATAAGTGACCAAATTAATAGAAGTTCATCATCACATTAAAAACAAAGTACATACATAGTTCTCATTAAACAACATATAGCTCTCCAGAGCATCTAGTTAAACCATACATTGAAACTATGTAAAACCTTTCTTTGCAACAACAAATGTGATCATAATCACAACCAAGGTAAAAATTGATCCAACGGCATAATGATACCAAGCCTCGGTATGAATGACATATTTTCTAATCTTTCTATTCTTCAACCGCATTGCATCCATCTTGATCTTGTGATCATCGACGACATCCGCAACATGCAACTCCAATATCATCTTCTCCTCCTCATTTTTTTTATTTTTTCCTTCAAGTAATTGTTTTCTTGTTCAACTAAATTTAACCTCTCGACAATAGGGTCGGTTCGAATTCCGGTTCAACTACCTCCTACATAAATAAAACCTATGTCACATTGGTCGGCATAATTTTCATAAATAATAAATGAACCAAATAGTTATAAAAAGATAATATATACCACATCCGAATCATAGATAGGACGAGGACCGACGGGGGCGGATACCAAAACCATCGCACTATATAATAACGTGCAATAATAAAAGTTAGAAAATTAGACAAGTATCTATGTAAAGTAAGAATTATTTTCTTTCAGAAAGAAGATAAGAACAAGAGGCTCACCACGGTGGTGCCGGCGACGAGATCGGCGCGGGCGGTCGACGACGGTGAAGACGGGGACGGGACATGACGGACCGCTAAACCTATGCAAATCTCGGGGAAAATGGAGCTTGGAGGTCGAGCTTCGAGAGGAGAAAGCTTAACTAGTGTGGATCGGACATCTCATCGAACACATCATGTGCATAGGAGGTGAGCTAGAGCACCCAAATGCCCTCCCCTCGCCGGCCAGAAAAAACAGAGCACTGTGGAGTGCTCTGCTGTGGCGATGGGGTATATATAAGCAACTCATTTGTCCCGGTTCGTGGCTGCAACCGGGACTAAAGCCCAGCCTTCTGTCCTGGTTCAAGCCAAGAACCGGGACCAATGGTTGTGGGCCAGGAGTGAGGCCCATTGGTCCCGGTTCATGCCTAGAACCGGGAAATGGGTCCATACGAACCGGGACCAATGCCCACGAGGCCCCGGCCGGCCTCCTGGGCTCACGAACCGGGATGAATGCCCCCATGGGTCCCGGTTCGTGAAAGAACCGGGACTAATAGTCTTGCCATGCCCGAACCAAAGCCCTGTTTTCTACTAGTGGAGCAACGCTATTTATAACTTTTTTCCTTCCAATTACCCAAGTCCCATGCCGCCTCACCATCATGCTTCCATCTGATCTTACCAAAATACAAAGAGTATATTTGATTTCCAATTATTTTTCCTAAAGTGTGTTCCCTGTTTCAATTTTTTCATAACTGCCAAGACCAACTGATGTAAGTAACAAATAGTTTTCAACCCAGTATTTAAATCTGAAGCTCTAACAACATGTTCTCAAAAAATTCATAGATTAACTAGCTGAACATATACTATGATTTCCTCATTATATCGTTTGCCAGTTCTAAATCATATGTACCATCCATGAAAAATGCTACTTATATGAAATAAACAATTTACAATTATATAATAGATAATAGGTATATGCAGTTTTAGTTATCATACTTTTAATGAAAAAAAAAATTCAACAATCAAATCTCATCAGTATATATTGCTACCTATTCCACAGCAACGCGCGGGGTATTATCTAGTATTTTAAGTTTTGCTTGACACATTGGTCCCCATGGACGTTTACCTCAATTTATTTCCCTAATAGCGCCTTTGGCACCCAGGTTTTCATTTCTTTTGGTGGAAATGAAATGAAAAAAAGATTCATGCAAGGATTTCATTAGTGGATTTGGATTCCAAGTTCATTTTCCTTTGTTTGGTTGCCATGTGGATTTGTGAACTGAAATGAATAGCACACGCCGAATCAAAATGGACATTCAACACATCTCCAATCTAAGTTTTTTAACCTGCCCAAAACTAATTGTCCACTTCTTCAATGATTATGATAAACAAAATATTGGACAACATCAGCTTCACACATTCAAATATGTCAGATATAATAATAACTACGCAAAATTAAGAGTAGTGATGGAGAATGAGGAACAGGGAGCTCTGTAAAACTTAGCAAGTGTAACAAAGTTACATAATTAATGCACGTGTGGCACTCTACCATGGCAAGTTGAAATTCGTACCGTCGGGATTCAACAAGGGGGAGGATATCCAATTGAGGCTCCATTTTGAGCCAATAAAATCCACCCTTTGTCAAAAAACAAGGGGGAGGATAACATACTATGTGCTTAGGATATATCAGGAATAAAGAAAAATTAATAATTGATCTTCTATGGAGGAACATGGGTGTCATGTCGTCCCATCGTGGTTATGTGTTGTCTTTCAGCTTCGCTGGAGGCACATGCATCGGTGTCACCGCATCATCTCGGCTATTCAACGGCCTCTGGTCATGCCGGTGAAGCTCATTTGCGAGCTTCTACTTTGGTGCATATGTTTTTCGGATAGCCTTTAGTTATGGTGATCCTTTTGCCTATATTGTGATGAGATTCTTACTGGAGCTCCTTGTCATGACTTCGGTTTGAGGTTCAGCGGGAAGGAGAGGCAAGACGGCGCCCCAAGAGGGACATGACACCCACATGCATCACGGATGCTAGCCCTGAAGCATAGAGGTTTTACTCGGCACCTCTCTCACACCTCGTCAAGGGGCTCAAGACACCGGCCCACCGTGAAGGGGACCCACATGACGGATCTTGGCCTTCAGATCCAGATCAAGGCTCGGCAACAGCCTTAATAGGACCACCCACCAGAGCTCAGCTTTCCACCCCCATGTCCAATGAGAGCTGCCAACACCACTGCGAGACCAAGCGTGCAACCCACATCCCAGGGCCACCGCCCCAACATCCAAGGGCACGAGCCATACGCCACCAACAAGTACACATTGACCAACCATTGGAGAAGAGGCTGGAAGATGCATTCGTCCCTAATCTGAACCGACACTAACCCCATGGTCATCGATAATGCTCCGTGGATCCTACCCTGGATCTAGATAGAGAGAAGCAAACCGATAGCCTTCGAGCACCATAGCCACTAGTCACAAGCACCAAGTTGCAGACTAACCCCATCCACACTGCAAGGGCCAGATCTGGTTGTGGGTGGTCTATGGGGAGCACCCGATCCTCGAGGAGAGCGGTGCTGCCCCAACCCACCTAGCGATGACTATCGCTCTGTAGGACAAAGCCCAACACACACACGAGTGCGGCTAGCCTGCCGGCAATGGCATCCACCCAAGGTAGGGAAAGGGCACAAACCTATCCCACACAAGATGAGAGACTTCTGGAGAGGAGGGGAGAGATCCTGCCACCACCAACCACCATAGGGGACCTTAGCCCCGGCAGCGTTGAGAGATGAGAGGCTTGAGGAGAAGAGCTTGGTGCGGCACCGGGGAGGCACCACAATGTCGCCCAAAATGAGCGACACGGCTCGGTGGGATTTTTTTTAGCCCTATACTAATATGGATGTAGTTCGTATATGATCACATCAACGTATTCACATGCACACATCCAATTAGTGAGTCAAAAGTACACGCAACTAGCAACGACCATGGCGACCAAGGTGTCTCTGCATAATGTTTCTAGCCTCTCTACTAGTTTTTATAAGCATCTATCCATACTAATGGGGATCTCGGCCAATAGGAACCACAGTTTTAAATAGCAAGCTATGGATAATAGCGAAAAAAGCGTTAGCACGATAAATTGGCACTATAGCATGCTAAATGATGCTAAATGGTACTAAACGACTTAGCTGATGCATATCCAAGTGTTGGGGCGTCGAGAAAGTGTGCTACTTAAAATTAATTAAGTAACCGACATTAGTAAACCACGGTCACCATACTTGGTGCCGGAAGAGTCACTTGGCCTCTTCCATGTGTGTCAAGAAATCGACCCAACGATAGTTATTGTGATGACCGTTGGAATCAATGATGCCACACTCTATTACCTATCTCCTCACTAATGCAGCACTCGGGCGTGATTCATGTGGGTCTCACAGGAAGTATCATAGCTAGTCCAAGTACTTTTGTGTAGGTACCACCAAGAATTGTGCTGGTTTCATGAGCTAATTTTTTTGTAGTTAAACACACAAAAATATTGTACAGGATCATGGTTCAGCCGAACCTACGCTTAGAGCTACACATCACATGGCAGCATTTTTTGATATCTCTGCATGGCGAATGTGGTTAACCTTGGCGGGAATGGTCAACCACATGGAGGAAAGGATCCAGCACTAATAAAAGATGTGTTCAGGGAGAAGGAATAGTATAATAAAAATAATAGGGCAGAACGTAAGCTATGAAAATGTTGACAAAAATATTTAAAAAAAGGTTGCAACTGTTTTTTCTCTTTTGACGAAACACCCTTGCAATAGTCAACTATCATATTTAGGACACGATTTAGAACAGAAAATAAAGAATATTTTGACCAGAAACTAATCATTTAATAAGAAAATATTATACCAGATCGAATTATTTAAGTTTGTACATGTTTCGAATTAATATGCCACTCTAAGTCGTCAAGCGGCTTCTCAAAAGATGTTTTTTCCTTTGTGCTGAATTGCAGATACGCAGTTTTTTTATGAATCTGTATGTATCCATGTGTTTGCATCAGTTATTTGGCCGCGATTCATGTGCTTCAGTTGATTTTGGGTGGGAATTAGGAGTAGAACCTGTTAAATTTCTACCAATGTCAATTGCTAGTAACCTAAAATTGCAGGTTAACTGATCTATCCCATAATGCACATCTAGTATCTGTCAACACATCGTAGCGGAACAATGAGCCGTTCATATTTACCTTGTTATATTGCAAGCGTGTGCCACCATTTTATAACCAAGACCATGATGTGAGCTTTAATGTGAAGATTATACGTACTACTCCGTATGAGTGAACCATTGAATACATGGTTGCAAGGATAACTGAGACACCATTTAAAACGAGCAGGCAAGCTGGCTCTTTCTCCTTGCCACTGCTCAACTCCGCACTTCCTCGTTCTGTTTTGCAGCTTCTAACAAGATATATACAATACTGTTGTTTTGTGAGGGCATATACCACCAGTCTACCCTTTTGAAGGGTGTCTACATTTTTCTTTGAGAAAATCTGAGGGGGTCCAGTTCTGTATGCGTAGGATTTGGAGGTATCCAGGAATTCCAGATGCAGAGTCATGATCCGGCCACGGGTCCATGTGCGTTGTGCGGGGAACCGGAGGATGCCAATTATGTGTTTTTCCGTTGCCCTCTAGCGAGGTTCGCGTGGAGTGTAGTCCGGACCGCGGCGGGTGTCCTTTGGGACCCGCGCTCGGCTACCGAGCTTTTCAACCTCCTAGATGCGATTAAGGGCCCTGAATATAGGGTTATGTGGAGTTGTGTTGGGGCACTTCTCTGGGCCTTATGGCTAACTAGGAACAAGTTTACTATAGAAGGGTGTTTTCCAAATCATCCGGCTAATATCATCTTCAAATGTAACCTTCTATTGCAGCAGTGGAGTCCATTGGGGAGGCCCAAGGATGCTGAGCTGATCAAGATCGCCCAACAACGACTGGTGCAAGTGTATGCGATGGCTAGGGAGTCATGACTTCGGTCCCTTTTGGTTGCTTGACGAGCCTGCGTGCTCTGTACGGGCCCTGCCCTGTAACCTTGATTTGTGGCTTGTTTAGTTTCGTTTCTACTTTCGTGGTCGAGCCGACGTGGCTGTTCGTGATGTATTAAGACTTGGTATGTGGTACGCTGCTGTTGGGGCTTTATTAATCTAAAGCCGGACGCATCTGGCGTTTTCGTTCTAAAAAAAAGTCATGATCCATCGATATCTTTAGTTTGGCTGGGCCGAGCCCTATCCTCTTTGGTTTGGCTGTACTTCATCATGTTGCTAGACTCAGGATCCAGTCAAATTTTACTTTAGTTATAGATGCTTGATACCATCAAGGCCAGGCCCTCAGCTGACCTAGTACACTCAGGTTTGATGTCTAATGCAAATATGCAGTGTACAACGGCAAGGTGTGTATGAACCCTGTTTGACCAAGATATTGCTGACCACATGCTTGCGAATGAGACGATGGATCCGGAGCTATGAATCTTCCTTAAGGCCCAGAGTTCGAAACATTATCACATGAGAATTTTGTGAAAATGCTTTTTAGCCCTCCTTTGGTTCATAGGATAGGATTATTATAGGAACAGAAAACTTGTAGGAAATGAGATGACATGTATCTCAAATCCTATGAGTAGGCATAGGAAAAGGGATGTCATTTGGTTCACATAATAATGATTTTTCCATTGAGTCTAGACTAATGTTTATTTTTCTTTGAAATGTTGAGGATATAAACCAATCCTATATAGGAATAGGACTCCATTCCTATGAACCAAAGGGCTCTATAGAAAAAATTCCTATAAGAATCATTTCCTATAAAATTCCTTCAAAACCAAAGGGAGGCCTTACTTTGTCTGGGGTACATGACCGAAGGGCATTCATGACGTGGAATAGCGGAGCCCATTGTCTGTTCATGTATTCATGGTGCATTTTCTCGAGTATCTCAAGGCAACACTTAATCTGAAGCGGCGTCTGATTCCTCCACCCGATAGTTTTGTTTAAGTCAATGTGGATGGTGTAGTTTAAAGAGATCATAACAAAAGGGCAGTGGGGCGCTTTGTAGGGATGCTCCGTAATTTTTTGGGCGTTTCGCCTAAGGTTTTTGCTGCCGATGACCCCACAAACTCTGGAAAGCTTCTATCTGAATTGAAGCACCCTAATAGCCCCAGAGTACGTAAAATATTGTCTTCCTTTCATCATAGCTCAGATGGAGCAACAAATTTGAAGAAGCTACCTTCAAGCATGAATTATGTCAGTCTAGTTATGCAGTGGTTGATTTTGCCAAGGCATCAATCGATTTGTTAGTTGGTCGTCGTTCATGGCTCGTAGGGCACCGGCCTTTGCGTTTATTCCTATGTGTCTAGGTGATAAATACAACAATGAGAGTAACTGAAAAACAAAGGTAATCACTGTATGGTGCACTGAATAAACCTAAAGGTAAATGTTTGTAGCCGGCCGGTCGGCCGAGTTATTGTGCCGGACGCACGTGGTACATTGGATCAAAGCGATCCAACTAACCACGGAAAGGCCCTCATAGGGACGCGCATACTCAGCAAGGGCCACACAACGCCGTTCCCCCATCTCAGCCTTATCTTATGGAGCAAATCAAAGTTTCACCTGCGCTCCCACGGAACTCTGCCACACCTCCTTGCCCACAACACAGAGCACCTCCATGCTCCTCTCTATCATCTCGCGTTGCAGGCTTTCTCCATGGTGTGTCGCTCAAACGTGTCCTCAACCAAGACCTCAAGGGGATCCTCGGTGCTGCTCCGACAGGGAGACCATGGCTTGCGAGCTCACGGGTCAGGAATGGCATGGTCTACGAGCTCCGGGGGTGGACGACGACGGGCTGCGACTGCGAGCTGCTACAGGCGACAACATCGCGCATTGCCAGGGGAGGAGCATCTTTACCGGCTTGAGTGCTGTAACCCCTCACGCCGGTGAGCTCCAACACGTCACGCCGGCGAGTTACAACCCGTTACGGGGTTTGTGCTGCAACCGTCATACTGAGAGCTACAACCAGCAGAGAAGATGATTGAACCTGGGGCGGCCGAGCTGCAACCATAAGCCGGCGAGCTACATCCGGCTGGGCAGATGCTACAACCGTTGATATGGGAGCTGCAACCGCAAACTTAGTTTTGCTAGAACCGGTGACTGCGGCGAGCTGCGTTGGGTCACCACAGCGAGCTGGAATCACGGCCACGGCTAGTTGGAACCGTGACCATGAGGTGATGCAACCGTGAATCGGCTTTGCCGCAACAAGCTGTAATGTCCCAACAGCGAGCCAGCAAGCTTAGAGGCCTACGGCGAGATGTTGCAACCATGCACGCCATTGCTGTAACCAGAGAGCTTTTTTTTGCTGGAACCAAGATGAGCATAGCCTGTGAACTTCGGCGTTGCCGAATTCATGGATGCTGCAACCGGGGATAGCGGCACCAACGAGGCATGGTGCATGGACCACCATGTCTTGGTTCTTGGCCTGAGGGCGACCGGAGGTGCGGTAGTGCCAAGGGGCGTTGGGCAAGCTGAGCGAGCTGCGGATGGGAAGGGCACTGGGGCGAGCTGCTCGAGATGTGGGAGAAAGAAGAGCTAACCAAAAATCGTTATGGCAAATCGGACTCCCGACACGAGTCACATCTCATGGCGAAAGGAGTAATGCTACAACAACTAGGGATTATTATTTTTACATAGTTAACGTTGTTAGACTTAATCCTGACATGCACGTAGATGTGTGCACCTGTGCTTTGGTCAATCGCTGTTAGTTGCGGCTGGTTGGCTAGCTACAAAGGCTGGACGTGAGCGGTTCTAGTTGCATGCATGGCTGAGTTAGTTAGCTAGTGGAGTTCTTCTAGGAGTGGATAAGTGCATGCAGTTAGTGGCCGTGGTGGCAGGTCGTGTGTGCGTGTGTGGAGTTGGTGCTCCGGTCACGTGTGTGGGCTGGCCTGGTATAAAACCCCCCATTGTATACTGATGAAAAAGCGCCGGTACAAGCCGTGATGTAGCCTTTGTGCTGAATATAAAGGAGGTGTTTGGGCGCCCGGGCGTTGGTCGCCGGGAAAAAAGTGTGCTCCTTCTTCCACCTCCGTCCAGCGGTGAGAGAGAGAGAGAGCGGCAACTACAATTGGTATCATGAGCTTGGTGTCTTGGGCGTGCTTGCTGTGCCGGAGGCGTGGCAGCGATGGCGGCGCTCGCCGGCAGCTGCGTGATGGAGCACCGGGCCGTGTGTCGGCCCATGGAGGTGGGCGGCGCTGTGGCTGTCATGGCGCGTGGCGGAGCCGGCGGGCGGTGACGTCGTACGTACGGCGACCGCGGAGGCCGCCGAGGCGCTGTGTGGTGGCGCGGCAGCGTAGCACGGCGTGGCGGCGTGGAGGCACTGCATAGCGGCATGGAGACCGCGGAGGTGCAGGGCAATAAGCCGCGGCGGCGAGCCGGGCGCGACCGGTGCGTGTTATGGGTGCGCACTGGACGCGTCGGGCGCGCCGGGACCGCGGGCGCGCGGTGAGCTTCTGATGCGGTCGGGCGTGTCGGATGCGCGCGGAACATGCGGGACGCACTGGTGTTGTCGGACTCGTCGGGCGCGTCGGGTGCGCGCGGGACGTGCGTGGCGCACTGGGACGGTCGGGGCGCGTCGGGTGCGCGCGGGACGTGCGGGGCGTCAAGGGACGTCAGGCGTGTGTCGCCGGCGGAGAAGGAGCTCGGCGTGTGTTGCCGGAGTCGTGACAGAGCACGGTGCAACCGGCGTCGTTGCGCCAGGTCGGGTCCGCGGGCTGGGTCACACTCGTGACGACAACAATGGGAGCAGCAACATCAAGTCTAACGATGGCAAGCATGCGGCACGTCACAGCGACGGGCGAAGGCCGCAGTGACGCGGTGCGATGGCCGTGAAGGCGCGTGGCGCGGTGGCCTAGTCGCGCGTTGATGCGTGCAGTGCGTTCAAGATGACGGCTGACGACGATGCATGTCAAAATTAGAAGGAAAAATGTTAGACTTAATCCTGACATGCACGTGGATGTGTGCATCTGTGCTTTGGTCAATCGCTGTTAGTTACGGCTGGTTAGTTAGCTAGCTACAAAGGCTGGACGTGAGCGGTTCTAGTTGCATGCATGGCTGAGTTAGTTAGTTAGTGGAGTTCTTTTAGGAGTGGATAAGTGCATGCAATTAATGGCCGTGGTGGCGGGTCGTGTGTGCGTGTGTGGAGTTGGTGCTCGGGTTACGTGTGTGGGCTGGCCTGATATAAAACCCTCCATTGTATACTGATGAAAAAGCACCGATAGGAGTTGTGATGCAGCCTTTGTGCTGAATATAAAGGAGGTGTTTGGGCGCCGGGGCGTTGGTCGCCGGGAAAAAAATGTACTCCTTCTTCCACCTCCGTCTAGCGTGAGAGAGAAAGAGCGGCAACTACAAACGTAATAGTTGCGTGGACCACTAGAATTGGTGATTAGGGGAGGAAGGGCCCTCGCCGCCTGAAACTCGGGTGGCGGCGGGGCAGAGAGATTAGTTACAACGAAGCATGTAAAGATTGTGGCTCCATATCTTGCTTTGGTCCAGTGGACCAGAGATTGAATATAGTAGCTAGCTTGTTTCTATTGCTTGCGGTTTAATTTAGCTTCATGTGCCATTATTTCTATTGACGCTGGATCCTAGCTAAACGAACTAAGAAAGTCCAGAAGGTAGGCGGGTCAAGGACGGGCTTTGCAATGGCCTCACATTGTACTGCGTCTGCATGCACATGCACCCAGCCTGGGTGACCCAGCCGTCAGTTTACATCAATACATGCTGCGTCGGCTAGCCTCAAGACTGACCTTATAAATTTGTCTAGTTTGTGACATTAGCACGC
This sequence comes from Triticum dicoccoides, assembly GCF_002162155.2. Classification (NCBI taxonomy): domain Eukaryota; kingdom Viridiplantae; phylum Streptophyta; class Magnoliopsida; order Poales; family Poaceae; genus Triticum; species Triticum dicoccoides. The sequence continues at coordinate 574,322,099 of NC_041388.1, read as the reverse complement.
TCTTTTCTGAACAGGGTAGGCAACTACTTCATCAGTCCCAAAAAACTTTTCTTAGATTTATCTCGATACGAATGTATTTAAACATGTTTTAGTGTTAGATACATCTATATCTAGATAAATCTATCCATTCCATGCAGTGTCGGATTGGGAGGTCACAGAAATCCGATTTGGCAGGGCGAGAGAAGTATCTGAGGAGGTTTTTCTAGAGGGACGGTCCACCTATGGCCTAATCACTACAAAGAATACAGCCAGTTACGGTAGCAAAGTAATGCATGTTACGCAGCTCAGCGGCTGTAGGAAGACGGAAAACTGCTACAACGTGACGATGTATCAGCATGCATCGTCTTCACAGATCATACAATCATATCTTTGGGTAGCCCAAGTTGTCCACATGATCCCATTACATCACTCCAACCACATCGGACGTGCATGTTTTTGCTCAGAGAATGGATTGTAGGATTCTATACCTTCTACTACTCTATCCATCTGGGACTGTCAAGCGTTGCAACAAAAGATCCGAAACAAAGACGTGGAGGATCTCGACTATGATTTTTGTAATAACGACTTATGCGAATTGACACGTTCTTATATCTCCCTAATTTGGACAAAAAAACTACTCCAAAGTTCTTGCCCGGAGACTTGCCTCTCATCTCTGCCTGCATCGTTGGGGATAATCTGGGGGGCGTTCCTCAAAGGAGATCTTTGCATGATAACTATCCAATGGCGAGAGACCCGGCTAAAAGTCTCAAGGATAAACACTGTAGCAGTGCCTTACTCAAATTAGACATTTTAAGTCACATGCATGGTGGCCGATCAATATTGATCTTGAGATCACGTAGATGCTGACGCAACTGGAGTCTTGTCCGTGGTTGCCTCAGGTGCCATATGTAGCTCAAAATTGCACAAATTTTGTTCTGCTCGCACTACCTGACTAGGTTAATCATAATCTTTGTATTTTTGTCGGTTTCTCCATTCCACTAGAATCTCGTGGGATCAGTACATAAGGACCTTATTCAAAAGGAAAGAAATTGCTAAAATGAAGGTGGCTGCATTTATCAAAAGTTTATGTCAATTTTGCAATGGTTTCTCACTCTTTTTTTTTCCGGTTCCAGTCAATTTATGATGTTACGGTTACATTTTGATTCTAATCTTCTCTTTTGCTTCCATACTTATTGCAATCATTATGCCATTGCACTTGGTTCAATTTTATAAATACTTATTATGTTTCTTGTTTATTTTTTCCTTTTATACTCTTGATGCAATGACGAAGATTTTATATTTCTGCAATTGCATTCTAATATTGGGGCACAAAAATGACTGCAAGTTCTGTTCAAGCAAAAAGAGAGAGAAAAAGACTACAAGTTTGATAGATTCAATCAATTTCGCCTTTCATATACTCCTGAAATAAAAATTTCTAGTGTCTTTGAGTACGCTGAATGTTGGTACTCCCTTCAGATCCAAAAATGAAACTTATACGACAAGTCTTACACTATTAGGTAAAACCCTTGTAGTAGCGCGGGGTTAAGAGCTACCCGCGCTACTGTTAGGGTGCTACAGCTAAGTTTTATCAATAGCACGTGTTCGACCCCACGCTACTGCAACTGGTGATAGCAGCAGTGTTTGATTCGACCAGCGCTACAACCGTTATAGCAGTAGCACGTGTTCCTGCCCCACGCCACTACTATTAGAGTGTATTTCTTTTCTTTATATTTATACCGTATTTATGCACTGTTATACAACTTTTATACGGTAGCAATGAAGTGGTTGTGGAAGAAGCACGGATAACATCCATCCATTTTAATCTAATATGTGTTTCTTCCTTCCCAATTATATAACAACTCATCATCGGTAGTCATATAATAAATCATCATCATCATTATCCATAGACATATAACAACTCAACATCTGATCTGACATGGCTGAAAAGACAACATAACACTAGCTTTTGCACAAAGAAACACCTGCCAAGAAAAAGAAAATTACAATCAAGAAAGAAAAATCCCGTGACCTTGACACCATTGGTCATCACCTGTCTCAGGCATCATCACAACAATCATAAAAAAAAGAAATGACGGAGCACCTCCTTATGCATGCTCGATGCGTCTGCATCGTTGATATGCGAATCTCCAAAAGTGGGTTATCAAAAGCGAAGCCATCGTCGTTGAACGCATCGGACCGAGGCAACACCCTGGAATACGATCAAACTCTAGATCTGGCACCCCCGCATGACTAAGATGTCAGAGAAGGAAACCGTACTGGCCATCCACGAAGCATGAACCCAACGCATGATCCATCATCTTCCAATTATCGCTCAATGCAGACCACAATCCGCATCCACGCCTGGACTACCTCGCAATTTCCACGCTGACACTGAAGCAAACGTCGTCGCAATAACAGAGCCTGAGGACACAAGTCCACTACGAGGATGCCTCTTTCGCGACACCACTCTTGCTTGAAAAGACTGGTGATGGAGTCGAGCTCTGAACTATAGCCTATAATGGCCGTGCTCACATTCTCGCGGTGAGCTAGCCAGCCTTTAACGCTCAAGCCTCCCTGATCCATGTCTGGAGTACGAGGCTGTAATGTGTGTAAGCTCATTGGAACCTTTTGTTTATAATTGAAAGTATTAGCGAGATTATAGTCCCATCAAAAGGAACAAAAAGTATTTGTGTTTACTATTCTTGGACAAGCTATTGGAGATCAACACAATTTGTATCCACTTGATAGCATTAGTAGACTACGGATGCTAAAGAAGCTCGACATCTCACACAGTCATCTTAGTGAGAGCATCCCAAGTTCAACTGGCAATCTCAAGAACCTCAATTATTTGAAGTGGGGAGAACAATACTGAGCAATACTGAGCTTGTCAAATAGGCTTTGTCGAGACCTACTTATCCCTGCATAGTGTGGCGCGGGTTCAAACGCGCACCCCACCCCCGCCTCCCACAAGGGCGTTGTTGGGAATCGTTGCATGGAAAAAAAATTACGCACACGTAATGATCTATTCATGGAGATGCATAACAACGAGGGGGGATAGTGTGTCTACGTATCCTCGTAGACCGAAAGCGGAAGTGTTTCACAACGCGGTTGATGTAATCGAACTTCTTCTAGTACCGAACGCACAGCACATCCGTGTTTTGCACACGTTCAGCTCGGTGACGTCCCTCGCCTTCTTGATCCAGCAAGTCGTCGAGGTAGTAGATGAGTTCTGTCAGCACGACGGTGTGGTCATGATACGTCTCAACCATATCTATAATTTTTAATTGTTCCACGCTATTATATATTCTGTTTTGGATATTTAATAAGCTTTATTATACACTTTTATATTATTTTTGGGACTAACCTATTAATGCAAGGCCCAGGGGAAATTGCTGTTTTTTTGTCTATTTCAGTGTTTCGCAGAAAAAGAATATCAAACGGAGTCCGAACGGAATGAAACCTTTGGGAGCGTGATTTTTGGAACAAACGTGATCCAGAGGACTTGGAGCGGACGTCAAGAAACAACCGAGGAGGCCACAAGGCAAGGAGGTGCGCCTGCCCCCTGGGCACGCCCCCACCCTCGTGGGCCCCTCGTGGCTCTCTTGACCGACTTCCTTTGCCTATATATACTCATATACCCTGAAAACATACAGGAGAACCACGAAACTCTATTTCCACTGCCGCAACCTTTTATACCTGTGAGATCACATATTGGGGCCTTTTCCGGCGCTCTGCCGGAGGGGGCATCGATCACGGAGGGCTTCTACATCAACACCATAACCTCTACGATGATGTGTGAGTACTTTACCTCAGACCTTCGGGTCCATAGTTATTAGCTAGATGACTTCTTCTCTCTCTTTGGATCTCAATACAAAGTTTTCCTCGATCTTCTTGGAGATCTATTCGATGTAACTCTTTTTGCGGTGTGTTTGTCGAGATCCAAGGAATTGTGGGTTTATGATCAAGATTATCTATGAACAATATTTGAATATCCTCTGAATTCTTTTATGTATAATTTGTTATCTTTGCAAGTCTCTTTGAATTATCAGTTTGGTTTGGCCTACAAGATTTATCTTTCTTGCAATGGGAGAAGTGCTTAGCTTTGGGTTCAATCTTGCGTTGCTCGATCCCAGTGATAGAAAGAGAAACGACACGTATTTATTGTTGCCATCGAGGATAAAAGGATGGGGATTATATCATATTTCATGAGTTTATCCCTCTACATCATGTCATCTTACCTAATGTGTTACTCTGTTCTTATGAACTTAATACTCCAGATGCATGCTGGATAGCTGTTGATGTGTGGAGTAATAGTAGTAGATGCAGGCAGGAGTCGGTCTACTTGTCACGGACGTGATGCCTATATACATGATCATGCCTAGATATTCTCATAATTATTCGCTTTTCTATCAATTGCTCGACAGTAATTTGTTCACCCACCGTAATACTTATGCTATCTTGAGAGAAACCACTAGTGAAACCTATGGCCCCCGGGTCTATTCTCCATTATATTAATCTCCCGTCAACAAGTTATTTCTGGCACCGTTTATTTTGCAATTTTTACTTTTAATCTTTATCATAAAAATACCAAAATACTAACTTATCATTAATAACCCACAAGTATAGGGGATCGCAACAGTTTTCGAGGGTAGAGTGTTCAACCCAAATTTATTGATTCGACACAAGGGGAGCCAAAGAATATTCTCAAGTATTAGTAGTTGAGTTGTTAATTCAACCACACCTGGAAACTTAATATCTGCAGCAAGGTATTTAGTAGCAAAGTAATATGATAATAGTGGTAACGGTAGCAAAAGTAATATTTTTGGTTTTATAGTGATTGTAACAGTAGGAATGGAAAAGTAAATAAGCGAAGAACAATATATGAAATGCTCGTAGGCAATGGATCAGTGATGGATAATTATGCGGGATGCGATTATTCATGCAACTGTTATAACATAGGATGACACGGAACTAGCTCCAATTCATCAATATAATGTAGGCATGTATTCCGAATATAATCATACGTGCTTACGGAAAAGAACTTGCATGATATCTTTTTTCCTACCCTCCCGTGGTAGCGGGGTCCTATTGGAAACTAAGGGATATTAAGGCCTCCTCTTAATAGAGTACCGGACCAAAGCATTAATACATAGTGAATACATGAACTCCTCAAACTACGGTCATCACCGGGAGTGGTCCCAATTATTGCCACTTTGGGGTTGCCGGATCATAACACATAGTAGGTGACTATAGACTTGCAAGATAGGATCAAGAACTCACATATATTCATGAAAATATAATAGGTTCAGATCTGAAATCATGGCACTCGGGCCCTAGTGACAAGCATTAAGCATAGCAAAGTCATAGCAACATCAATCTCAAAACATAGTGGATACTAGGGATCAAACCTAACAAAACTAACTCGATTACATGATAAATCTCATCCAACCCATCACCTTCCAGCAAGCCTACGATGGAATTACTCACGCACGGCGGTGAGCATCATGGAATTGGTGATGAAGGAAGGTTGATGATGATGATGGCGACGGATTCCCCTCCCGAGAGAGTTTAGGGCTTGGCGGCGGCTCCGTATCGTAAAAGGCGATGAATCCTTCTCTCTCATTTTTTCTCCCCAAACACGAATATATGGAGTTGGATTTGAGGTCGGTGGAGCGTCAGGGTGCCCATGAGGCAGGGGGCGCGCCCAGGGGGTAGGCTCGCCCCCACCCTCGTGGACAGGGTGTGGGCTCCCTGACGTGGATTCTTCTTCCAGTATTTTTATATATTCCAAAAATAATCTCCGTTGATTTTCAGGTCATTCCGAGAACTTTTATTTCTGCACAAAAATAACACCATGGCAATTCTGTTGAAAACAACGTCAGTCTGGGTTAGTTCCATTCAAATCATGCAAGTTAGAGTCCAAAACAAGGGCAAAAGTGTTTGGAAAATGAGATACGACGGAGACGTATCAACTCCCCCCCAAGCTTAAACCTTTTCTTGTCCTCAAGCAATTCAGTTGATAAACTGAAAGTGAGAAAGAAAAACTTGTACAAACTCTGTTTTCTCTTATTGTTGTAAATATGTAAAGCCAACATTCAAGTTTTCAGCAAAGATTATGAACTAACCATATTCACAATAACATTTAAGTCTCATGATTACTCATATCAATGGCATAATCAGCTAGCGAGCAATAATAACAAATCTCGGATGACAACACTTTCTCAAAACAATCATGATATGATATAACAACATGGTATCTCGCTAGCCCTTTCTGAGACCGCAAAACTTAAATGCAAATCACCTTTAAAGATCAAGGACTGACTAGACATTGTAATTCATGGTAAAAGAGATCCAGTCACAGTCATACTCAATGTAAACTAACAGTAATTGATGCAAATGATAGAGGTACTATCCAACTAGTGCTTTTAATAAGAGGATGATGAATCAACATAAAAGTAAATGGATAGGCCCTTCGCAGAGGGAAGCAGGGATTTGTAGAGGTGCCGGAGCTCGGTTTTGAAATAGATATGAATAATATTTTGAGATGTATACTTTCATTATCAACATAACAACCGAGAGATCTCGATATCTTCCATGCTACACACATTATAGGCGGTTCCCAAGCAAAATGGTAAAGTTTATACTCCCCCACCACCAACAAGCATCAATCCATGGCTTGCCCGAAACAACGGGTGCCTCCAACTAACAACAATCATGGGGAAGTATTGTTTGCAATTATTTTGATTTATCTGCATAAAGCATGGGACTGGGCATCCCGGTGACCAGCCATTTTCTCTTGAGTGAGGAGGGGAGTCCATTCCTCTTGAGAATAACCCGCCTAGCATGGAGGATACAGACAACCCTAGTTGATACATGAGCTATTCGAGCATACAAAACAGAATATTTATTTGAAGGTTTAGAGTTTGGCACATACAAATTTACTTGGAATGGCAAGTAGATACCATATATAGGCAGGTATGGTGACTCATATGGAATAATTTTGGGGTTTATGGAATTGGATGCATAAGTAGTATTCTCGCTTAGTACAAGTGAAGGCTAGAAAAAGACTGGGAAGCGACCAGCTAGAGAGCGACAACAGTCATGAACATGCATTAAATTTAATCAACACCGAATGCAAGCATGAGTAGGATATAGTGCACCATGAACATAAATATCGTAGGGGCTGTGTTGATTTTGTTTCAACCACATGCGTGAACATGTGCCAAGTCAAGCCATTCGAATCGTTAAAAAGAGGATACCACCCTATCATACCACATCACAACCATTTTAATAGCATGTTGGCACGCAAGGTAAATCATTATAAGCTCCTAGCTAATTAAGCATGGCATAAGCAACTACAATCTCTAATTGTCATTGCAAATTTGTTTCTTCCATAATAGGCTGAATCAGGAATGATGAACTAATCATATTTACAAAAAACAAGAGAGGTCGAGTTCATACCAGCTTTTCTCATCTCAATAAGTTCATCATATAATCATCATTATTGCCTTTCACTTGCACAACCGAATAGTATGGATAATAATAATAGTGCACGTACATTGGACTAAGCTGGAATCTGCAAGCATTCAATTCAAGAGAGAAGACAAGGTAATATGGGCTCTTTGTTAGATCAACAATAATGCATATAAAAGCCACTAAACATTTTCATTTTGGTCTTCTCCTCTTGACCCCCAAGGAAAAAAGAAAAGAAACAAAACTATTTACACGAGAAAGCTCCCAACAAGTAAAAGAAGAACGAGAAATCTTTTTGGGTTTTTCTTTTAATTACTACTACTACAGGCATGGAAAGTAAACTAGCTAAAATCTACAACTAATTTTTTATGTTTTTCTTAAGGTTTTTCAAACACACAAGAAGAAAACGAGAAAATGAAAATAAACTACCATGGATGATACAATGAAAGAGTATGAGCACCGATAACTGGCATGAGTGTGTGAACATGAATGTGATGTCGGTGAGAGATACGTACTCCCGCAAACTTAGGCTTTTGATCGAAGTGACCCTCTCCGGTGTAAGGAGGAGTGTCCTCTGGGTGCCACTGGTTGGCGATCTCCTCCGGTTCCCACTGGTAAATTGACTGTCGATAAGGGTCCAGGGGTGGTTCCGGCTCAGGCTCTGGAGCTGGTGTCACGCTCCAGTATGCATAAACGTCCTCCGGCAAAACAAGGTACTTGCCTGAAAATATGTTAAACAAAGAGGGAGCAGGCAAGGTAATAGTCTCAAAGTTATTCTTACCAAAAATCAGTCTATAGTTAAGCATCTTTTTCTTATTCTTAACAATAAAATCATGCGCTATCATGCTCTTATAATCTAGAAAAATATTAGGCAGCAACTTTTCCTCTTTCTCATAATGCCTAATAGGTATGTTAAAGTGTGCAGCTAGGCGCGAGGCAAAGATGCCTCCAAGGACGGGGCCCTTAGTACGGTTCAGGTTTAAAGTTTAGCAACAATAGCGCCTAAACTGAAAGTAGTATCTTGAAACAAGCTATGGCACAAAATAACAATATCAGGAGCACTAAGGTTCCCACAGTTCCCGCGACCAATTAAGCATCTACTAGCAAATATTGAAAAGTAACGTAGAACAGGAAAATGTATGCTAGTGATTCTTGCATCGGAAACTTTCCTTGTTTCCCCTACAACAATCATATCAATAAATCCCTCCACATCATCACGATGTGGTTCCTCTATGCTGCCCTCAAAAGGTATCAAACAAACCCGACAAAAATCACGAAGTGACATCTCCTTATGCTCATCATATAAATAAAATTCCACCGAGGGTGGTGAGCTCCTAGCATGGAAATGAAAGTTTTGCACAAAGATATTGGTGAGTAAGAGATACTGTTCACGTTGGTTGTGGAGGAAGGCGGTGAGGCCTGCATTCTCAGCCAAATGATAAAAATCTTCATGAATCCCGACCTCTTTCGAGAACTCATCACAAGGCCATTCATATGGCCGAACCTCCACAGTACGAGGGAGATTATACTTGGGCTTCTTGTTCTCTTCACTTTGTTTATCCTTTGAGCTTCGGCTCGATGAGCCCGTCAAAAATCTCTTCATCTTTTTCTGAAAATTTCTGAAATTTTTAGTAACTCAAAATAAAAGTGAACCAAACTCAACAAAATTGATAGCAACTAGTCCCACAAGTTCCTAGAGACTATATCATGCATTAGAACTACTTGGGACCATATAAATTTGACATGCAAGCTCAAGAACAGGGTCACCTAGGAAGCAAAAATTTGCAATAAATAAAGCACTAGAACAAAAACTAATTGGACAATTTGAGGAGTCACATACCAAAGAACAATCCCCCAAAGCAGTTTTGTCAATGGAGCTTTGAGGAAGGAGATCGAAAATGGCTGCAAGATGAGCTAGAACTCGTGCTTGAGCTGGTTGGTGATTTTTTTGGGAGGAAGAAGGAGTGTGTGGTGGCGGAATAAGTGGAGGGGGCCACCAGGGGCCATGAGGCAGGGGGCGCGCCCAGGGGGTAGGGTACGCCCTGGACCCTCGTGGCCAGGTGCTGGCTCCCCCTGATGTGTTCTCAGTGCCAGATATTCTCAAATATTCCAGAAAAAAACATATTAAATTTTCAGGGCATTTGGAGAACTTTTATTTTCGAGGTATTTTTTATTGCACAGATAATTCAGAAAACAGACAGAAAATACTATTTTTGCTTTCTTTAATATAAATAACAGAAAGTAAAAAGAGGGTACAGGGAGTTGTGTTTTCTAAATTCATCCATCTCATGCTCATCAAAAGGAATCCACTAAGAAGGTTGATCTGATCTTGTTAACAAACTCATTTCGATGTTAACAAACTCATTTCGAATAACATGAAACCCGAGAATTTTCGAATAACAGTAGGTTACCTCAATGGGGATATGCATGTCCCCAACAATAAGACTATCATATTTCTTCTTGACAGTAGGAAGAGGAAATTCAAAACCTCCAAAAATAATCGATGAAATTTTTTCAATGGAATTGATATTGTGGACTTGAGGTTGTTTCCTCAGGAAGTGTACCGTATGCTCATTACCATTGACATGAAAAGTGACATTGCCTTTGTTGCAATCAATAACAGCCCTTGCAGTATTCAAAAAGGGTCTTCCAAAAATAATAGACATACTATCGTCCTCGGGAATATCAAGAATAACAAAGTCCGTTAAAATAGTAACGTTTGCAACCACAACAGGCACATCCTCACAAATACCGACATGTATATCAGTTGATTTATTAGCCATTTGCAAAGATATTTCAGTAGGTGTCAACTTATTCAGATCAAGTCTACGATTTAAAGAGAGAGGCATAACACTGACACCCGCTCCAAGATCACATAAAACAGTTTTAACATAGTTTCTTTTAATGGAGCATGGTATAGTTGGTACTCCTGGATATCCAAGTTTCTTTGGTATTCCACCCTTAAAAGTATAATTAGCAAGCATGGTGGAAATTTCAGCTTGCGGTATCTTTCTTTTATTTGTAACAATTTCCTTCATATACTTAGTATAATGGTTCATTTTAAGCATATTAGTCAAACGCATACGCAAAAAGATAGGTCTAATCATTTCAAAAAAGCGCTCAAAATCCTCATCATCCTTTTTCTTGGATGGTTTAGGAGGAAAAGGCATGGGTTTATGAACCCATGGTTCTCTTTCTTTACCGTGCTTCCTAGCAACAAAGTCTCTCTTATCATAATGTTGATTATTTGATTGTTGGTTATCAAGATCAACAACAGGTTCAATCTCTACATCATTATCATTACTAGGTTGAGCATCATCATGAACATCATCATTAACATTATCACTAGGTTTATGTTCATTACCAGATTATTTTTCAGCATCAGAAATAGAAATATCATTGGGATTCTCAGGTGTGTCAACAACAGGTTCACTAGAAGCATGCAAAGTCCTATCATTTTTCTTTTTCTTCCTCTTAGTAGGACTAGGTGCATCAGCATTGGTTCTCTGAGAATCTTGCTCAATTCTCTTAGGATGGCCCTCAGGATACAGAGGTTCCTGAGTCATTTTACCACCTCTAGTCATAACTCTAATAGCATTATCATTCTTATTATTATTTAATTCATTGAGCAAATCATTCTGAGCCTTAAGCACTTGTTCTACTTGAGTGGTAACCATAGAAGCATGTTTACTAGTAAGTTTAAGTTCACCTTTAACACTAGCCATATAATCACTCAAGTGTTCAATCATATAAGCATTGTGTTTCAATTGTCTACCAACATAAGCATTAAAGTCTTCTTTCTTAACCATAAAATTATCAAACTCATCTAAGCATTGGCTAGCAGACTTATTACGAGGAATATCACCTTCATCAAATCTATAGAGATAATTTACCTTTACTACCTGTTTCGGGTTATCAAGACCGTGTGTTTCTTAAATAGATGATGAATTAAGACCATGTATTTCTTCAACGGGAGGTAAGTTCTTAACATCTTCAGCTTTTATACCTTTTTCTTTCATAGATTTCTTTGCCTGTTGCATACCTTCGGGACTGAGAAATAGAATACCCTTTTTCTTCGGAGTTGGATTAAAAGTTGGTTCAGGAAGTGTCCAATTATTTTCATAGTAAACATATTATTCAATAGAATTTCAGCTTGATCAACTTTTCTTTCCCTAAAAACATAACCAGCACAACTATCCAGGTGGTCTCTGGAAGCATCGGTTTAGTCGATTATAAAAGATATCAAGTATTTCATTTTTCTTGAGAGGATGATCAGGAAAAGCATTAAGTAATTGGAGAAGCCTCCCCCAAGATTGTGGGAGACTCTCTTCTTCAATTTGCACAAAATTATATATTTCCCTTAAAGCAGCTTGTTTCTTATGAGCGGGGAAATATTTAGCAGAAATGTAGTAAATCATATCCTGGGGACTACACACACAACCAGGATCAAGAGAATTAAACCATATCTTAGCATCACCCTTTAATGAGAACGAACATAATTTAAGGATATAATAGTAGCGCGTTTTTTCATCATTAGTGAACAGGGTAGCTATATGATTTAATTTAGTAAGATGTTCCACAACAGTTTCAGATTCATAGCAATAGAAAGGAATAGATTCAACCAAAGTAATTATATCAGGATCAACAGAGAAATCATAATCCTTATCAGTAATAAAGATAGGTGAAGTAGCAAAAGCAGGGTCATATTTCATTCTAGCATTCAAAGAATTTTCTTTAAGCTTAGCTAATAATTTCTTAAGATCAGACCCATCATTGCAAGCTAAGAAGTCTCTAGCAGTTTCTTCATCCATAACATAACCCTCGGGGACAACAGGCAATTCATATCTAGGGGGAGAATCTTCATCATCACTTTCATCTATATTATCAGTTTCAATAATTTCATTCTCTCTAACCCTAGCAAGTTGTTCATCAAGAAATTCACCAAGTGGCACATTAGTATCAAGCATAGAAGTAGTTTCATCATAAGTATCATGCAAAGCAGAAGTGGCATCATCAATAACATGCGACCTATCAGAATCAATAGAATGTGTAGGTGTCGCAAGATTAGTCAAAACAGAAGGTGAATCAAGTGTAGAGCTAGATGGTACTTCCTTACCTCCCCTCATAGTTAAGGCAAAAATCTTGGTTGTTTGATCTTTCAAGTTCTTCATAATGATAAGCAGATATAAATCCCAAGTGACTCAAAGAATTGATCTATGCTCCCCGGCAACGGCGCCAGAAAATGGCCTTGATAACCCACAAGTATAGGGGATCGCAACAGTTTTCGAGGGTAGAGTATTCAACCAAAATTTATTGATTCGACACAAGGGGAGCCAAAGAATATTCTCAAGTATTAGTAGCTGAGCTATCAATTCAACCACACGTGGAGACTTAATATCTGCAGCAAGCTATTTAGTAGCAAAGTAATATGATAATAGTGGTAACGGTAGCAAAAGTAATATTTTTGGTTTCATAGTGATTGTAACAGTAGCAACGGAAAAGTAAATAAGCAAAGAACAACATATGAAAAGCTCGTAGGCAATGGATCAATGATGGATAATTATGCCGGATGCGATTATTCATGCAACAGTTATAATATAGGGTGACACAGAACTAGCTCCAATTCATCAATGTAATATAGGCATGTATTCTGAATATAGTCATACGTGCTTATGGAAAAGAACTTGCATGGCATCTTTTGTCCTACCCTCCCGTGGCAACGGGGTCCTATTGGAAACTAAGGGATATTAATGCCTCCTTTTAATAGAGTACCGGACCAAAGCATTAACACATAGTGAATACATGAACTCATCAAACTACGGTCATCACCGGGAGTGGTCCCAATTATTGTCACTTCGGGGTTGCCGGATCATAACACATAGTAGGTGACTATAGACTTGCAAGATAGGATCAAGAACTCACATATATTCATGAAAACATAATAGGTTCAGATCTGAAATCATCTCACTCGGGCCCTAGTGACAAGCATTAAGTATAGCAAAGTCATAGCAACATCAATCTCAGAACATAGTGGATACTAGGGATCAAATCCTAACAAAACTAACTCAATTACATGATAAATCTCATCCAACCCATCACCGTCTAGCAAGCCTATGATGGAATTACTCATGCACGGCGGTGAGCATCATGGAATTGGTGAGGGAGGAAGGTTGATGATGACAATGGCGACGGATTCCCCTCTCCGGAGCCCCGAACGGACTCCAGATCAGCCCTCCCGAGAGAGTTTAGGGCTTGGCAGCGGCTCCGTATTGTAAAACACGATGAATCCTTCTCTCTGATTTTTTTTCTCCCCGAACACAAATATATGGAGTTGGAGTTGAGGTCGGTGGAGCGTGAGGGGGCCCACGAGGCAGGGGGCGCACCCAGGGGGGTAGGCGCGCCCCCACCCTCGTCGACAGGGTGTGGGCCCTGACGTGGATTCTTCTTCCAGTATTTTTTATATATTCCAAAAATAATCTCCGTTGATTTCCAGGTCATTCTGAGAACTCTTATTTCTGCACACAAATAACACCATGGCAATTCTGCTGAAAACAACGTCAGTCCGGGTTAGTTCCATTCAAATCATGCAAGTTAGTTTCCAAAACAAGGGAAAAAGTGTTTGGAAAAGTAGATACGACGGAGACGTATCAACTCCCCCAAGCTTAAACCTTTGCTTGTCCTCAAGCAATTCAGTTGATAAACTGAAAGTGATAAAGAAAAACTTTTACAAACTGTGTTTGCTCTTGTTGTTGTAAATATGTAAAGCTACCATTCAAGTTTTCAGCAAAGATTATGAACTAACCATATTCACAATAACATTTAAATAGGTACGAGGGACTTGCGTGTGGCCTCCTACTGGATTGATACCTTGGTTCTAAAAAATTGAGGGAAATAATTATGCTACTTTGTTGCATCACCCTTTCCTCTTCAAGAGAAAATCAACGCATGCTCAAGAGGTAGCAAGAAGGATTTCTGGCGCCGTTGCCGGGGAGTCTACGCACAAGTCAAGACATACCAAGTACCCATCACAAACTCTTATCCCTCGCATTACATTATTTGCCATTTGCCTCTCGTTTTCCTCTCCCCCACTTCACCCTTGTCGTTTATTCGCTCTCATTTTCCGTTCGCCTTTTCCTTTGCTTGCCTCTTTGTATCCCATGTGTCGTCATGGTTAGTCTTTTATCCACTCCTTTATCTCCCGAGAATGAAGTCCTTAATTTTAAACAAAGGGAGGGAGAAAACCTAAAAAATGCTTGGTACAAAATTTGCAATGCGCAAAATAGATCTACTAGAAAGCAATCTACTTCCGTTCTTCTTCGCAATTTTTATGTAGGCATCACTCCTTGGAATAGATATATTCTTGATACCATTACCAGAGGAAATTTCTTGGGTATCCATACCTTTGATTATTATAATGCTATGATAGATTTGTTTGGCACACCACCTCCCTTGGTTAATGGAACTATGTTAACTTTGTAACATGTTATGCAAAGGCTTGAAATTATTGAAAATAAAGTTGCCACTGTGGAATTGATTGAGAATTTGGATAAAAAGATCCATAACCAAATTACCCAATATGGATCTAAGGTAGGAGTTACTCTGAAAAGTTTTAAAGAAAAAGAACCCGTAGTTAATGAAAGAATAGACCAAGATTCCACTAGAATTGATAAACTTTAGGGTATTATTACCAACTTAGGGTCCGCTTTTTTCTGCCGTAAGGAATACACCAAATCCTCCTACCACCAAAGTTGCCAAATTAATGTATGTTCCTAAAAATAAGGGTGAAACTTCTAGTAAGGAAAATGTGGATCTCAAATCCATAAGTTTTCACCCCAACTTTCTCTCTATCATTAAGGAACCTTTTGCTACAAATGATTTTCTTGATTTCTTGCCTAGGAGTTTAATCATTAATAGAAAGAAGGAAACTCCTAAGTGTTATAAGTGTTCTGTTGAAGAATTGAATACCAAAGATGGTAATACCTAGATCTATCCTTGCCTTTATGCCTAGCTAGGGGCGTTAAACGATAGCACTTGTTGGGAGGCAACCCAATTTTTTTTGTTTCTTGCTTTTTGATTCTATTTAGTAATAAATAATTCATCTAGCTTCTGTTTAGATGTGGTTTAATGCTTTTAATTAGTGTTTGTGCCAAGTAGAACCTTTGGGAAGACTTGTGGAAAGTCTTTGCGATCTTGCTGTAAAAAACAGAAACTTTAGCGCTCATGAGATTTGCTGCCATTTTTTTACTGGAGAGTGCAATTAGGTTGATTCTTTTTGAAGATGATTAATAGATAAATTCCACACGTCCATAAAATTATTTTAGAATGTTTGGAGTTGCATAAGTTTGCATTTATTAAAGATTACTACAGATTGTTATGTTTTTGACACATTCTGTTTTCCGTGTGTTGTTTGCTTATTTTGATGAATCTATGGCTAGTAATGGAGTTTATGAACCATAGAAAAGTTGGAATACAGTAGGTTTAACACCAATATAAATAAAGAATGAGTTCATTACAGTACCTTGAAGTGGTGTTTTGTTTTCTTTCCCTAACGGAGCTCACGAGATTTTCTGTTAAGTTTTGTGTTGTGAAGTTTTCAAGTTTTGGGTAAAGATTAGATAGATTATGGAACAAGGAGTGGCAAGAGCCTAAGCTTGGGGATGACCAAGGCACCCCAAGGTAAAATTCAATGACAACCAAAAGCCTAAGCTTGGGGATGCCCCGAAAGGCATCCCCTCTTTCGTCTTCGTCCATCGGTAACTTTACTTGGAGCTATATTTTTATTCACCACATGATATGTGTTTTGCTTGAAGCGTCTTGTATGATTTGAGTCTTTGTTTTTTAGTTTACCACAATCATCCTTGCTGTGCACACCTTTTGAGAGATACACACATGAATTGAATTCATTAGAATACTCTATGTGCTTCACTTATATCTTTTGAGTTAGATAATTTTGCTCTAGTGCTTCGCTTATATATTTTAGAGCACGAGAGTGGTTCTATTTTATAGAAATAATTGATCTCTCATGATTGAATTATATTATTTTGAGAGTCCTTTAGAATAGCATGGTAATTTGCTTTGGTTTTAAAATTAGTCCTAATATGATAGGCATCCAAGATTAAAACCTGAAAGTGCATTAAATACTAAGAGAAGTTTGATACTTGATAGTTGTTTTGAGATATAAAGGTGGTAATATTAGAGGTGTGCTAGTTGAGAAATTGTGAAATTGAGAAATACTTGTGTTGAAGTTTGCAAGTCCTGTAGCATGCACGTATGGTAAACGTTGTGTGACAAATTTGAAGCATGAGGTGTTCTTTGATTGCTTTCCTTATGAGTGGCGGTCGGGAACGAGCGATGGTCTTTTCCTACCAATCTATCCCCTAGGAGCATGCGCGTAGTGCTTGGTTTTGATGACTTGTAGATTTTTGCAATAAGGATGTGAGTTCTTTATGACTAATGTCGAGTCCATGGATTATACGCACTCTCACCCTTCCATCATTACTAGCCTCTTCGGTACCGTGCATTGCCCTTTCTCACTTGAGAGTTGGTGCAAACTTCGTCGGTGCATCCAAACCCCGTGATATGATACGCTCAATCACACATAAGCCTCCTTATATCTTCCTCAAAACAACCACCATACCTACCTATTATGGCATTTTCATAGCCATTCCGAGATATATTGCCATGCAACTTTCCACCGTTCCGTTTATTATGACATGCATCATCATTGTCATATTGCCTTGCATGATCATGTAGTTGACATCACATTTGTGTGGCAAAGCCAGCATGATTAATTTTTCATACATGTCACTCTTGATTCATCACATATCCCCGTACACCGTCGGAGGCATTCACATAGTCATATTTTGTTCTAAGTATCGAGTTGTAATTCTTGAGTTGTAAGTAAATAAAAGTGTGATGATCATCATTAGAGCATTGTCCCATGTGAGGAAAGGATGATGGAGACTATGATTCCCCCACAAGTCGGGATGAGACTCCGGACGAAAAAAATAGGCCAAGAAAAAAAAAGAAAAAAAAAGAAGGCCCAAATAAAAAAAGAGACAAAAAGAGAGAAGGGACAATGTTACTATCGTTTTTCCACACCTGTGCTTCAAAGTAGCACCATGATCTTCATGATAGAGAGTCTCTTATTTTGTCACTTTCATATATTAGTGGGAATATTTCATTATAGAACTTGGCTTGTATATTCCAATGATGGGCTTCCCAAAATGCCCTAGGTTTTTGTGAGCAAGCAAGTTGGATGCACACCGACTTAGTTTCTTTGATGAGCTTTCATATATTTATAGCTCTAGTGCATCTATTTCATGACAATCCCTACTCTTTGCATTGACATCAATCGGTGGGCATCTCCATAGCCCATTGATTAGCCGCGTCAATGTAAGACTTTCTCCTTTTTGTCTTCTCACACAACCTCAATCATTATATTCTATTCCACCCATAGTGCTATGTCCATGGCTCGCGCTCATATATTGCATAAAAGTTGAAAGAGTTTGAAAAGGCTAAGTATGAAACAATTGCTTGGCTTGTCATCGGGGTTGTGCATGATGAGAGCATTTTGTGTGACGAAAATGAAGCATGGCCAAACTATATGATTTTGTAGGGATAAGATTTCTTTGGCTATGTTATTTTTATAAGACATAATTGCTTGGTTAGCATGCTTGAAGTATTATTATTTTTATGTCAACATTAAACTTTTATCTTGAATCTTTCGGATTTGAACATTCATGCCACAATAAAGAAAATTACATTAAAGAATATGCTAGAAAGCATTCCACATCAAAAATTCTGTTTTTTTATCATTTACCTAATCGAGGACGAGCAGGAATTAAGTTTGGGGATGCTTGATACGTCTCCAATGTATCTATAATTTTTTATTGTTCCATGCTATTATATATTTTGTTTTGGATGTTTAATGGGCTTTATTATACACTTTTATATTATTTTTGGGACTAACCTATTAACCCAGGGCCCAGTAAAAATTGCTGTTTTTTTCCTATTTCAGTGTTTCACAGAAAAGGAATATCAAACGGAGTCCAAACGGAATGAAACCTTCGGGAGCGTGATTTTTGGAACAAACGTGATCCAGAGGACTTGGAGTGGACGTCAAGAAACAACTTAGGAGGCCACGAGGCAGGGAGGCGCGCCTGCCCCCTGGGCACACCTCCACCCTCGTGGGCCCCTCGTGGCTCTCCTGACTGACTTCCTTCGCCTATATATACTCATATACCCTGAAAACATCTAGGAGCACCATGAAACCCTATTTCCACTGCCGCAACCTTCTCTACCTGTGAGATCCCATCTTGGGGCCTTTTTCGGCGCTCCACCGAAGGTGGCATCGATCACTGAGGGCTTCTACATCAACACGATAGCATCTACGATGATGTGTGAGTAGTTTACCTCAGACCTTAGGGTCCATAGTTATTAGCTAGATTACTTCTTCTCTCTCTTTGGATCACAATACAAAGTTCTCCTCGATCTTCTTGGAGATCTATTCGATGTAACCCTTTTTGCGGTGTATTTGTCGAGATCCGATGAATTGTGGGTTTATGATCAAGATTATCTATGAACAATATTTGAATCTCCTCTGAATTCTTTTATGTATGATTTGTTATCTTTGCAAGTCTCTTCGAATTATCATTTTGGTTTTGCCTACTAGATTGATCTTTCTTGCAATGGGAGAAGTGCTTAGCTTTGGGTTCAATCTTGCCTTGCTCGATCCCAGTGACAGAAAAGGAAACGACACGTATTGTATTGTTGCCATCAAGGATAAAAAGATGGGGTTTATATCATATTGCTTGAGTTTATCCCTCTACACCATGTCATCTTACCTAATGTGTTACTCTGTTCTTATGAACTTAATACTCTAGATGCATGCTGGATAGCGGTCGATGTGTGGAGTAATAGTAGTAGATGCAGGCAGGAGTCGGTCTACTTGTCACGGGCGTGATGCCTATATACATGATCATGCCTAGATATTCTCATAATTATTCACTTTTCTATCAATTGCTCGACAGTAATTTGTTCACCCACCGTAATAATTATGCTATTTTGAGAGAAGCCACTAGTGAAACCTATGGCCTCCGGGTCTATTCTCCATTATATTAATCTCTCGTAAACAAGTTATTTCTGGCATTGTTTATTTTGCAATCTTTACTTTTAATCTTTATCATAAAAATACCAAAAATAATATCTTATCATCTCTACCAGATCTCACTTTTGCCAGTGCCCGTGAAGGGATTAACAACCCTTTTATCGTGTTGGTTGCTAGGTTCTTATTTGTTTGTGTAGGTTTGAGGGACTTGCGTGTGGCCTCCTACTGGATTGATACCTTGGTTCTCAAAAACTGAGGGAAATACTTACGCTACTTTGCTGCATCACCCTTTCCTATTCAAGGGAAAACCAACGCATGCTCAAGAGGTAGCAGGTGACGATTATGGTGAATTGATCCTCGTAGGGCTTCGCTTAAGAACTAGGAAGATATGACCGGGGTGTAAACGGTGGAGGGGGCGCCGCACACAACTAACAATTGATCAGGCGTGTGCTTGGGCGCCCCCTCCCCTCCCATATCTATATATATGTGGGAGGGAGAGGGGAGGCAGCCAGGAGCGCCCCAAGTAGGCCAAATCCTACTTGGGGTCCTCCCAAGTAGCTCCCCCCTCCCCCCCACCCCGCCTTATTTGTCGGGAGGGGGAAGGAAAGAGGGGGAGGGGAAAAGGAAGGGGGAATCATATTCCCTTTCTTTCCTTTCCTCCTACCCCTTTCCATCTCCACCTTGGCCGGCCCATATGGGGGCGCACCAGCATCTTCTGGCTGGTGTGTTTTCCCTTTTGGCCCATAAGGCCCATATCTTTTGCTGGGGGTGCCCGTAACCCCTTCTGGTGACCCGACATGTACCCGGTACCCTCCGGAACACTTCCGGTGTCCGAATACCATCGTCCTATATATCAATCTTTACGTCTTAGCCATTTTGAGACTCCACGTCATGTCCGAGGTCTCATCCGGGACTCCGAACAACATTCGATCACCAAATCACATAACTCATATAATACTATATCGTCATCGAACGTTAAGCGTGCGGACCCTACGGGTTCGAGAACTATGTAGACATGACCGAGACATCTCTATGGTCAATGACCAATAGCGGAACCTGGATGCCCATATTGGCTCCTACGTATTCTACAAAGATCTTTATCGGTTGAACCGTTATGACAACATACATAATTCCCTTTGTCCATCGGTATGTTACTTGCCTGAGATTCGATCGTTGGTATCTTCATACCTAGTTCAATTTTGTTACCGGCAAGTTTCTTTACTCGTTCCGTAAAACATCACCTCGTACCTAACTCCTTAGTCATTTGCTTGCAAGCTTATGGTGTGTATTACCGAAAGGGTCCAGAGATACCTCTCCGATACTCGGAGTGATAAATCCTAATCTCGATCTATGCCAACTCAACAAACACCTTCAGAGATACCTGTAGAGCATCTTTATAATCATCCAGTTACGTTGCACAATCTCATAGTCTAAGGAATATGCATTTGATATGAAGAAAGCAATAGCAATAAAACTGAACGATCATAATGCTAAGCTAACGGATGGGTCTTGTCCATCACATCATTCTCCTAATAACGTGATCCCGTTATCAAATGACAACTCATGTCCATGGTTAGGAAACCTTAACCATCTTTAATCAACGAGCTAGTCAAGTAAAGGCTCACTAGGGACATGATGTTTGTTTATGTATTCACACATTTATTTGATTAGGTTTTCGATCAATACAATTCTAGTATGAATAATAAACCTTTATCATGAATAAGGAAATATAAAGTAACAACTTTATTATTGCCTCTACGACATATTTCCTTCAGGCGCATCTTTTGGGTCGGCCAATTGCGGGGCGAGGCGGCCCTTTTTTCTTTCCTTTTTTTATTTTATTTTATGTTTTTTCCTTTTTCTTCGTTAAGAAACATTCGGGATTTTTAAAATGTTCTGAATTCCAAAAAAAGTAATTACATTTCAAAAGAGTTGTCCAGGAGATTAAAAAATGTTCATGAATTTTAAAGGATCATGTATATCCAAAAACATTCTAAAATTGAAAATTGTTGCTAAATTTGAAAAAATATTGTAAATTTCAAAATCAAATAAATGAAATTGAAAAATCTTCAAGGATTCAAAATATATTAATTATTATTAAAAATTTCATGTATTTAAAAAATCTTTTTGAATTTTAAAAGTGTTCCTAGATTTAAACAAATGTTTCTATATTTCAGAAAATATTCAAAATGTAAGAAATTTTCACTAATTTTGAAAAATATTCATGGCTTTAAAGAATCATCTTTAATATAAATAAATATTCTTGAATTTCAAAACAATGTTCGAAATTTTAAAAATGATCATCCAATTTAAAACTAAATAAACAAAAAAGAAAAACCAAACTGAAAACGGCAAGGAAAAATGCAAAAAAAAACACTGGTTTAGGAAGGAAACCGGGCATGGGTTGGGGTATGCGTTTTCTGCGTATTCCCCGCCCTAAGCGGGGTATAGGATCCAACATATGTGCTAGGACGTCTGCATCTAGGGAAGCCCAGTATGTTCTCATAAACACCAAAAAGTTGGTCCATCAGTTAGTGTATAAGCAAAAGTTGGTCGCTTATATGGAGCTCCCAATCGTAAAAGAGCATCGAAGATCGATCCACACAGGACCGACGGCTATCTTCTTCTCACCTCGTATGTTAACCCTGCCTACCTTCTCGCTTCTTCCCCAATTCAGTGCATGTTGCTTGTATCCGGCAGTGTGCCCTGATTCTACCCCAAATTACTGTGTCAATCGAGCTTTATGTTATACTCTCTTCGTTTCTAAATATTTGTCTTTTTAGAGATTTTAAATGAACCATCACATATAAATGTATATAGACATATTTTAGAGTGTAGAATTACTTATTTTACTCCGTATGCAGTCATTTGTTAAAAACTCTATAAAAACAAAGACTCCCTTCGTTTCTAAATATAAGTCTTTGTAGATATTTCACTAGGTAGACTACATACGAAGCAAAATGATTGAATCTACATTTAAAATGCATTTATATACATCCGTATGTGGTTTATAATAAAATCAGAAATATTTAGGAACGGAAGGAATGGTTGTGAGTTACTAAGAAACATAAGGGCAAGGCCTGACGTTACTTCTTGGCTTTGTCACGTGCGGGCGCGTGACTTCACCATAGCGAGCTGAGGCCACTATGGCAAGAACAAGTTGGTTATGGGTATGGTAGAAGCTGATATTCTTCATGCACTTTTTGGATGCTTCTGTCAATGCGTTTCAGATAGGAGGTCCAACTGTACATCCAAAGTCAACCGCCCATGTACTTTGCTGGGGAGCTCTAAAAAAACTGTATTTTATTGGAACAGTAGTAATTTCGGAACAGTGATACAAATTTAATCAATTTATATGTTCGAAGTTTGCTCACCAAACAAATTGGCTTTCAGAAGTGCAGTATGTAGTTTACACTAGTAGTTGGGGTGCCACCCGGTGGCGCCGCCTAAGAGGAAGTTGAGGCGGTGCCGGGTTGGAAAGGCGCCCCATCCACTTTTTTGTTTGTATCAGGGGTGTTATTCCATCATGCTCAAAGTACATGCATATTTGCAAGTATCTACAACTTTAAGATAGAGATGTGCAAAAGCAATATACGTAAAGAATGTATTCTTACAAGCAAAGATATCTGTTTGCTTGCGTGCCTCAACTTGTTCCTTGTGGTTTTTTTTTCATATTGATTGTGTGTATTGTAGTTTTATCGAGGCCAGAGGTATATTTGTTGTGTCTAAATCCAGAAATCACCAGTCAATAAAAGAGCGTTAATTTCTGAATCAAAGCACTCATGTTAACCATCAGAGCATTTCTCGATCTCTGAATCATAAGAGCATTTCTCGATCTCTGAATCAGAAGATTTTTCTGCTACTTGAAACTCAAGTTCTGTATGACCTTGATCATTTCTCACCTTGCATTATACAGCTTTTGTAAAATTTGATTGTTGCATCGGGTTGTAATTCTTACCGACTTTGCAAATTTTGATTGTCGATTTTGCTGGCGTTTCCTTGGGTAATTTTCATCTGTTTCTATTTTACACACAGAAATGCAAGGTACTCTGTATAAACTTACTTCATTACTTGTCATATCGAACTCTTTTTGGCCTGTTGCCCATCACTGATTCAGTGGAAAAAAATGGTTTGTAATGTTCAATATCATCCAATGAACTTGGAATGTTCGGATATCATCTAAAGGAATCTTGCTGCACCAATGCACCATTGCTACACAATTTCAATCTAGGTTCTTCTATTTCTATAGAAACCTGTCCGCAGACCGCAGACCGCAGCCCATCAAGTGGAAGCAGAGAGCACGCTCTTGACAAACTCCCGGGGCGGCAGCCATTGGCATTGTCAGCCCGCCACCTTCGGCCATGTCAATGGTGTCGCCTTCACCAACATCCTACTCAAAGCACTGCACGGGTGCTGCCACAGACAAGCTGACAAGGCGCATCGCCAGCCCTTCCCCGGGGCATCGCCTCCGACCAAGCCCGAACGGCAGCATGGGCGTGGTGACCGTGTCTCTTTCCAAGAACCGCTCCGGCCGGAACTCCTCTGGCACATCCCAGATATTGACATCCCGGTGGATCGCCCATCCATTCACGAGAATCATCATGCCGCGCTGGACATGAAAGCCACCCACCGTGCAATCCTACATGGCCTCATGCGCTGGGATGATTGGGCCGACGGGCACAGCCGAAGGGTCTCCTTGACAATGCACTGCAGGTAAGGTAGGTTGGTGATGTCCGACTCCTCAACTAGTCGGCCCATGCCGACGTTGGCGTCTATCTCAGCCCTCACCTTCCGCATCACCTCTGGGTGCTTCACAAGCAGCGCCATCGCCCACTCCGTGGTCAGCGCCGATGTGTCGGTGCCGGCAGTGAGCAGTACCTGAATGTCAGCATAGGCATAGCAACCATGTTGTCACAGACTCACACTCTCACTCTCACAGATCGCCAAAATGGCACACATAGTGGTGCTGGTGTCAGGCAGGCAGTTTTGCAAAATATGCTAGTACTCACCAAGACGATGCCTTTGACGACGGTGTCAGTGTAATACCCGGGATCGGTTTCTTGGTGCTCCAAGAGCACGACGATTGCGCCCTTCTTCTCCACGTCTCGGCCACCGGCATTTGCGCGTTCATCGATGACCATCGATGAGGGCACCGACGAACGCGTCATGCCTTGTCTGAAGACTTACAAGCGCCGCCTGCGGAGATGGTCGACCCAGTGAAGCGCCGGGAAGAAGTCCCCAATGCTGGGGGCGCTGCTCACTGCAAACGTCTCCTCGACGATCTCTTGGATCCTATGCACGCCGTCGGCAAGCCATCACGTTAAGCACCACCTCGAAGAGCCTGGGCCGGAGGGTAACAATCCCACCCCCGGTGCATGGGCTGGCGTCGTGGAGCAGGTTCTGGACGAGGGACGCGACCCCCGCGCGGCGGTCACTGGCGAGCGCGGCGAGGCGGGAGGTCGAGAAGAGCTAGACGGCGAGAAACAGGCGCAGGCCGCGCCAGTGGCCCCCGTGGGAGGCCCACATGATGGTGGTCCGCCCGTAAATGACCCTAGGTGCTCCGCAGGGAGCATCCGCAGCCGGCGCGCCAGCGCAGCGTCGTGCGCCGTGAAGCCTCCTCGGCCGCCGCGTATGTGGACACGACCAACGCCCGCCGCACGCCCAGACGCAGCGACTGGAGCGGCGGCACCCCGGCGAGCGCGGACAACGAGCTATGCAGCGGCTTCTTGAGCAGGTGCAGCCGTGCAGGTGCCCGAGCAGAGGGAGCGCCGGCGGGCTCAGCGCGCTGCTGGTCCCGTACCCTGCCGTCGCCTCGGCCGAACAAAGACGGCGACGACACCGGAGACGAGGAGGAGAGGGGCCGAGCGAGACGCGGCATCGACCGGCGCATCACGAACCTTGGCGGCCGCCGCGGCCCCGGCGCCCATGTCGACGTCCTCGTCGTCGACGGGAATCTCTTGGCCGTGCACCTCCTCCATGGCCGCCGCGTGCTGAGCTCGAATCTTCTCTCCTCGGCCAACCTAATTCCCGGCCTGATCAGCTCCCGGTGGCGCTTCTTCATGGCCTCGCCTTCTACCTCTCCCTCCTCTGATCCTCTCTTCATCTCATCCTCCCCTCCCCTTCTCTGTGCTGCGGACGACGCCGCGGACGGCCATCTCCGTGGCCAACCCGCTCCTGCCGCTCTGCCTCCTCCTCGGCGCCATCGACGACTTTAGGCCCCTTCGAGCCACCTCCGCGGAACTGGATTCATAGCTTTGGGGGTGGGGGGGCACTACAAGAGATATGTCAACTTGTGACCTTTTGTTAGTGACCCTGGAAGAATTGGTCATAGATCTATGACCATTTCAGACCAATTGGTCAAAAGTTGTTCGGGGGGCTCCAAAACCTAAACTATAACGACCATTTTGGTTAGAAAGGTCGTAATTTCCTTACACGAAATGGTCATAAAGCAGATAGCACTGGTCTGCTGCCTTATTTCTAGCTGATCATGACCAATATAGATGGTCATAACCTTGTAAATTGTGGTGGGTTGCTATGACTAGGCGTCACCTCATCAGTTTTGCCTATGTGTCATGTCCATGTGGTAGTTTTTGCCCTAGGTTGTGAAGCAACCTATATTTCTGTCATTCCCAAAATTCCCAAAAAAATCTCATAAATTCTTTGGGTCATATCTTCATCAAATATGTAAAAATCCTTCCTTGCGTAGTTCAAAACTAATTCAACAATATTCATTTTCCTATTCTGTTCACGACAACACTTTATGAAGGAAGTGCTATTTATATATTCTTGATTGCCCTCGGAATTTTTGGGCACTCTTTTCTATCCAAATCATTACCGCATGACAAAATTCAGCTCCAGTTGCCTAGCAAATCTTCCTCGGCAAATTTCCAAAGTTTTTGTCCACCTAGAAGCATTGTGAAGGAAGTACCTTTTTTATATATCCAAATGACATGAAATTTATACAGTTTCTTCATATGCCCAAATTATCAGCTCAGGCAAATTATCTATGTGATCCCAGGTTCAATTTATATTTTATGGCCAAATTGGCACATTGCAAAGCAAGTGTTATCTAGACCCCTCCTATTAACCTCAAACTCTTTGGGCACTCTTCCATACCGAAATCATTGCCACATGATAATATTCAGCTCCATTTTCCTAGTCAATCTTTCTCAGGAAATTTTCAAAGTTTCTACCTCGAGAGAAGCTTTGTGAAGTAAGTACTAGCTAGGCTTACCCAAATGATCTGAAAATCTACCAAGGCATAACCATACCTATGTAACTTACCTACACCAAATTTGAGCTCATTTCATTCATCCAATTTCTCTCACTAGTTTTCCCAAGTTTCTGTCCATAGAAGAGCATTGTGAAGGAAGTACCACTTTGGCATGTCCAAACGGTATCAATTTTCTACGGTGCTTTCCAATGCCCAAATAACCATCCTCCACCAAATTTCAGCTTAATCCATTCATTATTTTGAGCCCAGCTTCAACATTCATATTTCTGTCCAGTGTGGTACTTTGCAAAGCAAGTACCACCTAGGATCCTCCTTTTGATCTGAAAATTTGCGAAGACATTATTCTTAGTAGATGATCATCCTCAGCAAAAACTCACGCCCATTGGCCATGTGCATTTCCCGTACCGCTAAGCAAACACTTGGCTGCTAATTCATGTTTGAGCATCGATCGGTCTCCTCGTGAGAATCTTATGTTGTAATTTTCTTCCTAGAACCTACTTGGGGAGTGCCCAACCCACTAACATGCCTAGGCTGCCCAGAACACATGGCAACTCCACGGTCACGCGGTGACCACGCGTCGGGCATGTGAGTTTACGCGCTCTAGAGTTGGGGGCCTTGGCCACCACCCAACCCTCGACGTATCGCCATCAAACCATGTATTTATGATCAAATAGGTACTAATGTAACTATAAATGATTTTTGGAAAAAATAAATAGTAAACTATGAGGCAGCTGCAGTTCAAATTTGACCCGCTTCCTACTGAATCAGCGGGAATTTGGTTTTTTCACCAGAGGTGGATCAAAACTTTTGATGCCCAACAATTTTGTCAATTGTTCATTAAATATGGTCTAGTGTTTTATAAAAATGATTTGGTCCAATTTTGCAACAATTATTTGGGAGGTGCTTCACAAAAAAACCTCCTTTTGGGCACTCAAAAAATGGAAAATGGTTTTTTCGTCCAAAGAAAATGAAAACTTCCTTAGGCAACATTGTTTGCCATTCCAATATACACCCTTGTGCACAATATGGGATCATTTGAACAAATTATGCCATGAATGTGGCCATAAGATTGATCATTTGGCTTGAAAGCCATTGATATCCACACGTGATAGCTTGATTTTGAGAACACTTTTTTAAAATAATTTCCGTATTACAAGTTTGTTATTTTTCCTGGGAACTTGGCCACATATAATGACACAATGCGAAGGTTTCCCAATTTTTTGATTTTTTTTGAATTTTTTATGCCTGTTTCAAAATGCGGTCAAAACGGCGGGAATGACCGTTCCTAGCTAGTGGTTGAATCTTGAATTTTTTTGGTGTTTCTCTGATTAAATAGGTACTTATGTAACTAGAAATGATTTTTTGGAAAAAATAAATAGCAAACTATGGGGCAGCTGCAGTTCAAATTTGACCCGCTTCCAACTAAATCGGTGGAAATTTGTCTTTTTCACGAGAGGTGGATCAAAACTTTTTGCACCCAACCATTTTGTCAATTGTGCACTAAATATGTCCTAGTATTTTAAAAAATTGATTTGGTCCAATTTTGCAACAATTATTTGGGAGGTCCTTCACAAAAAAACCTCCTTTTGGGCACTCGAAAAATGAAAAAATGGTTTTTTTGTCCAAAGAAAAATGAAAACTTCCTTAGGCAACATTGTTAGCCATTCCAATATGCACCCTTGTGCACAATATGAGATCATTTGAACAAACTATGCCATGAATGCGGCCATAAGATTGATCATTTGGCTTGAAAGCCATTGATCTCCACGCGTGATAGCTCGTTTTTGAGAACACTTTTTTAAAATAATTGCCGTATTACAAGTTTGTTATTTTTCCTAGGAACTTGGCCACATATAATGACACAATGCGAAGGTTTCCCAATTTTTTGATTTTTTTTGAATTTTTTATGCCCGTTTCAAAATGTGGTCAAAACGGCGGGAATGACCGTTCTTAGCTAGTGGTTGAATCTTGGAATTTTTTTGGCGTTTCTATGATTTAGATACTTATGTACCTAGAAATGATTTTTGGAAAAAATAAAGAGCAAACTACAAGGCAGCTGCAATTCAAATTTGACCCGCTTCCAACTCAATCAGCAAAAAATTGTCTTTTTCACGAGAGGTGGATCAAAACTTTTTGCACCCAACCATTTTGTCAATTGTGCATTAAATATGTCCTAGTATTTTAAAAAATTGATTTGGTCCAATTTTGCAACAATTATTTGGGAAGTCCTTCACAAAAAAACCTCCTTTTGGGCACTCGAAAACTAAAAAATGGTTTTTTCATCCAAAGAAAAATGAAAACTTCCTTAGGCAACATTGTTAGCCATTCCAATATGCACCCTTGTGCACAATATAAGATCATTTGAATAAACTATGCCATGGATGCGGCCATAAGATTGATCATTTGGCTTGAAAGCCATTGATCTCCACACGTGATAGCTCGTTTCTGAGAACACTTTTTTAAAATAATTGCCATATTACAAGTTTGTTATTTTTCCTAGCAACTTGGCCACATATAATGATACAATGCGAAGGTTTCCCAATTTTTTGATTTTTTTTGAATTTTTTATGCCCGTTTCAAAATGCGGTCAAAACGGCGGGAATGACCGTTCTTAGCTAGTGGTTGAATCTTGGAATTTTTTTGGTGTTTCTATGATTAAATAGATACTTATGTACCTAGAAATGATTTTTGGAAAAAATAAAGAGCAAACTACAAGGCAGCTACAGTTTAAATTTGACCCGCTTCCAACTGAATCAGCGGAAATTTGTCGTTTTCATG
Organism: Triticum dicoccoides; assembly: GCF_002162155.2. Taxonomy (NCBI): domain Eukaryota; kingdom Viridiplantae; phylum Streptophyta; class Magnoliopsida; order Poales; family Poaceae; genus Triticum; species Triticum dicoccoides. Next base: position 574,292,526 of record NC_041388.1, on the reverse strand, counting down.
AGAGGTGGATCAAAAATTTTACACCCAACCATTTGGTCAATTGTGCATTAAATATGTCCTAGTGTTTTAGAAAAACAATTTGGTCCAATTTTGCAACAATTATTTGGTAGGTCCTTCAGAAAAAAACCTCCTTTTGGGCACTGGAAAAATGGAAAATGGTTTTTTCGTCCAAAGAAAATGAAAACTTCCTTAGGCAACATTGTTTGCCATTCCAATATGCACCCTTGTGCACAATATGACATCATTTGAACAAACTATGCCATGCATGTGGCCATAAGATTGATCATTTGGCTTGAAAGCCATTGATCTCCACACGTGATAGCTCATTTCTAAGAACACTTTTTTAAAATAATTGCCGTATTACAAGTTTGTTATTTTTCCTAAGAACTTGGCCACATATAATGACACAATGCGAAGGTTTCCCAATTTTTTGATTTTTTTTATTTTTTTATGCCCGTTTCAAAATGCGGTCAAAACGGTGGGAATGACCGTTCCTAACTAGTGGTTGAATCTTGGAATTTTTTTGGTGTTTCTATTATTAAATAGATACTTATGTACCTAGAAATGATTTTTGGAAAAAATAAAGAGCAAACTACAAGGCAGCTACATTTAAATTTGACCCGCTTTCAGCTGAATCGGTGGAAACTTGTCTTTTTCATGAGAGGTGGATCAAAACTTTTTACACCCAACCATTTGGTCAATTGTGCATTAAATATGGCCTAGTATTTTATAAAAATGATTTGGTCGAATTTTGCAACAATTATTTGGGAGGTCCTTCACAAAAAAACCTCCTTTTGGGCACTCAAAAAATGGAAAATGGTTTTTTCGTCCAAAGAAAATGAAAACTTCCTTAGGAAACATTGTTTGCCATTCAAATATGCACCCTTGTGCACAATATGAGATCATTTGAACAAACTATGCCATGGATGTGGCCATAAGATTGATCATTCGGCTTGAAAGCCATTGATCTCCACACGTGATAGCTCGTTTCTGAGAACACTTTTTTTAAAATAATTGCCATATTACAAGTTTGTTATTTTTCCTAGGAACTTGGCCACATATAATGACACAATGCGAAGGTTTCCCAATTTTTTGATTTTTTTGAATTTTTTATGCCCGTTTCAAAATGCGGTCAAAACGGCGGGAATGACCGTTCCTAGCTAGTGGTTGAATCTTGAATTTTTTTGGTGTGTCTCTGATTAAATAGGTACTTATGTAACTAGAAATGATTTTTGGAAAAAATAAATAGCAAACTATGAGGCAGCTGCAGTTCAAATTTGACCCGCTTCCAGCTGAATTGGTGGAAATTTGTCTTGTTCACGAGAGGTGGATCAAAACTTTTTGCACCCAACCATTTTGTCAATTGTGCATTAAATATTTCCTAGTATTTTAAAAAATTGATTTGGTCCAATTTTGCAACAATTATTTGGGAGGTCCTTCACAAAAAAACCTCCTTTTGGGCACTTGAAAAATGAAAAATGGTTTTTTCGTCCAAAGAAAATGAAAACTTCCTTAGGAAATATTGTTTGCCATTCCAATATGCACCCTTGTGCACAATATGAGATCATTTGAACAAACTATGCCATGGATGTGGCCATAAGATTGATCATTTGGCTTGAAAGCCATTGATCTCCATACGTGATAGCTCGTTTCTGAGAACACTTTTTTAAAATAATTGTCGTATTAAAATTTTGTTATTTTTCCTAGGAACTTGGCCACATATAATGACACAATGCGAAGGTTTCCCAATTTTTTGATTTTTTTGAATTTTTTATGCCCGTTTTAAAATGCGGTCAAAACGGCGGGAATGACCGTTCCTAGCTAGTGCTTGAATCTTGGAATTTTTTGGTGTTTCTCTGATTAAATAGATACTTTTGTACCTAGAAATGATTTTTGGAAAAAATAAATAACAAACAATGAGGACGCTGCAGTTCAAATTTGACCCGTTTCCTGTTGAATGAGCGGAAATTTGTCTTTTTCGTGAGAGGTGGATCAAAATTTTTGACACCCAATCATTTGGTCAATTATGCATTAAATATGTCCTAGTATTTTATAAAATTGATTTGGTACAATTTTGCAACAAATATATGGTAGGTCCTTCACAAAAAAGTCATTTTGGGCACTCGGAAAATGATTAAAAATAGCTAGAAAGATCAGAAATGCATAGAAATTGGTCCCTATCCATAAAATGTGGTCTAAATCTAGTGAAAATTTGTGTGGTGCCATTTTGCAAAATATTTTTGATAGCTACTTCACAAAATCCCTCTATTTTTAGTACTTAGACATTTTTTTAAATCACTGGTTTTTCGAACCAATCACGACTCTTCCCATGGATTGATGACATGGCGCCCATCCATCCATCCATCCATCTCTCCATCCCACATCCATCCATCCATCTATCTACAGAAAAAAGAAAATAAAATGAAAAAGAGATACCCCCCGCAGCCCCAACCCTAGGTCAGATCCCATCGACCCCCCATCGCACCCCTCCTCTCCTCGCAGCCGCCGCACTCCTCCTCCCTCAGATCCTCGCCGCCGCCACCTCCTCCCAGACCCCCCTCTCCCCAACCCAGACCTCCCTCTCTCTGCCATCCCAAACCCGCCGCCGGCCTCCCCCACCCCCGCCGCCACCGACC
>NC_041388.1:574269875-574289606 GCF_002162155.2 Triticum dicoccoides | reverse complement strand
CCGTTCCCCACGCCTTCCTCCTCTCGCCCCTCCCCTTCCCACTCCCCACAGCGACGGCGGACGGCCTCACCGCGGTGCAAAATCCCCCACCACCATGAAGCCAGTGAGGATGTTCCCGTGACGACCGCTGGTGTCCCCGCCGCTGCCACGGGCCCTTGCTGCCGAGGCGCCCGTCTCCGTGCGGCGTCTGTGCGTGGTGCGGTGCATGGCCAAGGAGCGACGGGTGCGAATGGTGGCGAAGCAGATCCAGCGGGAGCTGGCGGACATGCTGACCCGCGACCCCGTCATGCAGAGCGCCGTCCTCCCCGAGGCCGCCCTCGGTGCCGGCCGCTACCTCTCCTCCCCCACCACCATCGCCGACGTCGAGCTCTCCAACGACCTCCAGGTCACGCCCGGACTCTCCCTCGAAACGATGCGGCTGCGCTGCAATCTGTGATGCTGAGTTCCTTGTCTCTGCTCCGGTTTGTGTCTGCAGGTGTGCAAGGTGTATGTGTCCGTGTTCGGGGAAGAAGGTGGCCATGGCCGGGCTCAAGGACAAGACCAAGTACCTCCAGGTCACGCCCGAGCTTCCAACGACCTCCAGGTCATGTATGCTTACTTCCCATTTTGTTTATAGATCATTACGCTAGTTTCTGTCTTGTTTAATTGGTTAATTGTTCATGCTTGAAGTTAATTAGCTGGAGTAGTTGGTTAGTTACACACTGGTTGGTGCATGCTAGCTCAAGTGTATACATGCATGGATGTATGTGTTTTATAGTTGAAGGAGTTCATTCTGTGCAGCCGGAGGCGTACAAGTTCAAGATCGGCGACCGAGTTTTTCGGAGGCCCGGAGACCCAGCCCTGGACCAAGTTATCGAGATGCTACAGAAGCACAAGGATAAGTCTCAAGATGAAATCTAGCTAGCTGGCTATAGTATGCCTTATGCTCTCGTTGATTTATTTCTTTTGCGCTCTTTTGCAGTTCTATATTGATGAGTGAGTGATCTGGTAGCAGCTAGCTAACTGCCTCTAGATTGTAACCTTGTTATGGGATGTGTGGTTGCGCATGCGTTCTGCATTGTCAAATGTGTTCTCTGTTGTCACACATCGTATGCAATGTTGTTCATAGTTTTTATATTTGTTGTCATGCGATGCGGTCACTGAATTGCTCAAATTTGCTGGCCAAGTACTATGTAGTGCTGTTCTATGCTAGGCTACCAGGCTAGGTAACTTCTGTATCAAAATCATGGATTCTAATCTTTACTATTATCTGCCATGGATCAACAATGATGCATCACAGGTAGTAGTAGTAGAGTCGGACTTGGTGCTGCATTGCCTAGTTATTAGCTCCTCGATCTGTTCCTCACAGCATGGGGTCAGCACTTTACCTCAACTTGTCTGCATTTTCTCTCACACACTAGACTTGCTCATCCATAACACAATGGCAGTGTGTGAGTGAGTCCTATAGGTATGTATGTTTTTGGGCTGGTTGTAGATGGCTTTGTATGTTATGGTAGTGTGCTTGCTCTCCCTGCTCTGCTTTCGCTTGTAGAAAAGAAGAGCAGAGCAGGGTAAGTAAAACACACTAGCAACTCTCTAATTAGAACACCAGATGCTGTGCAACTCCCTACTAGTAGATACCAACCACATGTATCTACAAATTTACTACTAAATCCAATTACAGTACTACCCGATGTTGTGTGATTCCTTCCATTCTATGATTGATAAAGGAAGTACTTCATTAGTAACGAGACATGCTAATCTGGTGCTGAAATTTATAAGCAACTAAATTGTGCAGAATTAAGTTTCACATTCAAATCGATGGTATGTCATGTGTGCACCATGGAAAGAAATTTCAGAGCCAACAGAAAGAAATTCTACTCTTTACTGCAGAACAGTATACAACATTACTTTGTTGGTTGCCTGCTAATTGTGTGCAAATTGCTTATCAATAGCTTATCAAGCACTGCCTCACTGGCTTGCATCGCTCTGCTGTCGTAGTTGTGCCGTCAGTGCTCTTTCCTCTCTGTCTGTCTACGACAGCAGGATTCATGCACCAAACCAAGAACCTGAATCTTTTGTTAGGCTGCTAGTAAACTAGGTTGTACTCCTTCCAATTGCAAGTTGGATAGAACCTGCAATTAAGTGCACAGACATACATGGATTCTGGTTCAATTCGTATGTATGTTTGTATGTGCATGCTTACGACTTTGACTAAAACTAGTTAATTCATTGTTCTACCTTGAAGGTGACCAGTCCCTAGCTGCGTGCTTTGGTCGTTCCTGCTAATTTCAGTTCCTATGATTTTTAATCTCTGTTTTCTATTTTCCCCAGCTACCAAGACTCTGAGTTTGTGGTGATGGCAGATGACACGAAGCCGATCGAAATCTTCCCCCACTCCCTGTTGCTCCCTAATGATAACAAGGTAGAAATTCTGTCCGTATGTTGCATCATATATAGTACGGCTAATTAGTTTGTATGCTGTTGCTTGCGTGATATGGTTAGACCGACGACTGTCAAGCTCATAATTCTACATGATGTGTCAAAGGTTAACAGAATATATGATATGACTTGTGTGCTGACCTCTAGTATCTTGCTTATCTGTAGTGTGTTTGTTGTACGCTTGCCGTTCTTTGGCCTGCTATCTTATTTATCAAATGAAAGGACATTTTGTTTGGCAGTGGGCGATTTTGCTCAAAAATAAGTAAATAAATTGTATGTGCATGCTGAAATGTTAGATGTCTGTTGGTTGCTGTATATGGGCAAGATGAATTGAATCTTGATGTGTACTTGTCAATTCTAGCTTATATTGGTGTCTTGCGATCCTAAAAAATTATTGAATCCGGCTGTGTACTTGTCAATCCTGCTGTGTGTTCATATTGCATCTCTGTTTTCTTGTATGAACGAGTTATCTCATTTTAACTAGCTGGAGAACAAAAAGCATGGTACTAGCTCAATTTTTGTTATCATTCTAAATAAGTTTCCTTTTCTTGAATGGTCTGTTTTGATTCTTCACCTTTTCTGATTCTTCCCTGCTGATTCATGTAACAGAGCGACCGAGGAAGGCATGTTGTCTGTTTTCTTGAAGGTCGTTTTGTTTGTTCCCAGCCCTAACTATAGTTGTCCAGCTAGTTCGGCATGTTGTTCATATCACTATTGTAGTCCAACGAGTTTGGCATGTTGTGAGTTTGTGATTGCTTGTAAAGCTTGTAAAGTATTGTATTACACTTGTAGTCATTACTGTGATTGCCACTGTATTACACTTGTAAGGATCTGGTTGCTCTTATTTCAAGTATTATGTGTGCTTTTTGTCCGCCCATTTAAATACTGGTTCGAATATGAAGAATATGAGCCTGATAGATGCGACCCACTTACTAGAACATGACAAATGGGACCCAGTTACCAGAACCTGACAACCGGGACCCATCTGACTAGTGGACCCATCTTTTGGAAAAAAAGAAAAACTAAATTCGTTTAGACAAAAAGGCCACAACCCAACAATAAAAAAAGTTGCAATGTTGGGCTTGGCCCATGAAGCCGATCAAAAATTGATAGAAAATTATATAAAAAGGCCGAATTGTTGGGCTAGGCCCATGTAGAAAATCGAACTAGACCGGGCTGAATCTTGTGCCACATCAGATTGCCACGCTGGATGCCTACGTGGCCTGGGGAGGTTGCTAGTGACCAAAACGCCACAGTAGACGTATTTTGGTCATAAACGTCTACGACCATTCCAGAAGAAAGGTCGCTATAGTCAGTTTATGACGGCCAACTTTTGAACTTATGTTTTTGGTCACAAAAAGGTCACAAATTGAAAACAGTGACCATTCAATGACCAATAGTGCTGGTCACAAGTTGACATATTTCTTGTAGTGGGGGGGCGGCGGCGGCAACCCTAGCTGGGAGTGGGAGGATGAGAAGAAAGAGGATGCATCAGGAAGAGAGAGGGATGGCCGCGTGAGGAAGAGGAGAAGGTGGGCGCAGGGGACGGCGGCATCTGGGGAGCTCTCTCTTTCTTGAGAGAATTCCTTATTTAACACCGTGCTTAAATTTTATGCCCTATTTGACATCGACAAATGATTTCTTCCCTATCTAGTAAGAAGTCTAAATTTTATGCCTTTTATAACACTTCTATCCATTTTTAGCCTAAATGGCGTCTAAAAAGACCATTTTGTCCCTCATGTAGTATGTTTGTGCGTGAGCGGGTGCGTGGTGCGGTGCGCGTGCGCACATCTGTGCTACTGATGATGTGCGTGTGTGTGCAAGTGTTGCTGCGTGTTTGTGGGTGCGTGCGTGTGTGCACGCGCGTGCGTACGTGTGTGCTGCTGTGTGCGCGCGCGCGTGTGCGCTGTTGCGTGTGTTGCTCGGTGTGTGCTGCCACGTACATGTGTGCTGCTGTGTGTGCTGCGTGCGTGCATCTGCCTGCGGTGGTCACTCAGCGGCTTGCCGGACGGCCGGAGGTGGTCGTGCCTCACATCTCACGGCCAGATCAGAGGCCAGATTAGAGATCGCCAGCGCTGGCCAAAGGTTGGGAATATGCTGCGGTGCGGCGGTTGTACCCGGCCATTGGAGAGGCATGTAGGAGATCACGTGATTTAGGCCTTCTTCTTAGTGTATGGCCCCGTGGCCCAACTAATTGCAAGCAGAATAGCAGATGATGCATGAGCCTGTGTAGTCAAATTCCAATTTTCGTTCGTTCACTAGCGTGGTATGCGGGAACGACAACCAAAATCCTATGTAGTCAAGCCACTACACGTATAACGTGGCTTCTCCATTGTGTGCTGTTGTGTGTGCGCGCATGCGTGTGTGTTGTTGTGCATGTATGTGCTGCTGCGTGTGTGTGCGCGATACTGCCCCATACTGATGTTGTGTTTGCTACTGTTCTGCACACGCACATATTACATGAGGGGCAAAAGGGTCTTTTCAAGTGTCTTTTATGCTCAAAATAGACGAAAGTGTTATAAAGGGCATAAAATGTAGACTCGTTGTTATATAGGGAAGAAAAATGTTTTCAGTGTCAAATAAGGAAACGAAATTTAAAGTAGTGTTAAATAAGGAATTCTTTCCTCTTTCTTTCCCGGCCAATCCCTTTCTCTGTTTCTTTCCCAGCCAATCCCTTTCTCTGTTAGTTCCTCTTTCCCCTCCCGAAGCGAACATTTTGTCGCATAGTTAATCCTACGTGGACAGCACGAGGGCACGCCCATGATGCACACCTTATTGTTTTGGATTGTATGACACCTTGTTTGCTTTTATTTTACACATATGCCAGTTGGGGTTTACATTAGGCAGAATATAAACAAGTGAAAAAAAATTCTTAGTACAACATTTAAATTGAAAACTACATGGACCTAATTAAAAAAAATCTGGCTAGTTAGCAAAGCAGAGGAAATAATATTGCAGGGTGCATCCAATGTATGAATGATATCCTAGTATATAAACTAAAACATTTCCTAGTCTATATAAAAATGTTAGAAAGATCCTGCACAAAATAAATATATAGTATGAAGGATGTGGAGCAGACTAAACCTATGTTCGGAGACGCTCCACTCCACGACTCCGCTCCCGGAGCGGCCGGAGCCGTAGTATAAAATGTGCTGAAATTTGAGATGCGCTTTAGGCCATATAGCAATTTCTGAAAATCTCTAAGGGCCCATGTGGGTTTATTGGCACTAGGTGGAGGTGGGAAGTTTAGTCCCACCCCGAAAGTGGAAGAGGAGTTGGACCTCTTTATAAGGGATGTTCTTTCACATACTATTGGAGCTTGAGAATAGAAAAGGCCCTCGCGCGCTCCTCCTCCTCCGCCTGCCTCGGCGCGACGCGACAGGACGCGACGCGGGATTGAGCCGAGCCGAGCTCTACTAGTAGAAAAAGGGCCATTTGTTCCCCTTCATAAGGGCCTTTAGTCCCGGTTCTGGAACCGGGACTAAAGGGTCGTTACTAAAGGCCCCCCCTTTAGTCTCGGTTCTTATACGAACCCGGACTAAAGGCCCTCCACGTGGCCGCTGCGTGGAGGTCCACCTTTAGTCCCGGTTGGTGCCACCAACCGGTACTAAAGGAAATTTTATGATTTTTTTGAATTTTTCTTGAATTTTTGTTTTAGAATTTTTTTCCTGAATTTTCAAATTTCTGAATTATTTTAACGTCTAATCTCTAATCAGCCCTCATCACCGCTCAATTTAACCTCTAATCTCTAATCACCCCTCATCATTCCAAATCATCTAACTTCTCGAACGGTCACCCATCCTCTCACTACCCCAGCCTAAGCATGCTTAACTTCCGGGTTCTATTCTCCCTCGTTTCCAAGTCTGCACTTGTTGTTTTTCTGACAATAGTAAGATGTCAATCCTATTAACCCTCAGGAGTTTATCTTGAGCATGAGGTCACACATTTCATTGTTTGAGTTTGAAACTATCATTCTAAAAATAATAATTATTTAGTAACACTAATATTTCTTGAATTAGTAGTGAGACCTTTGTTTGACCACAGTTTGACCACATTTGACCAATATTCAAAAAAATGAAATAATTATTTAGTAACACTAATATTCTTGAATAATTATTTAGTAACACTAATACTTCTTGAATAAGTAGTTTGACCAGATTTAACGAAAATTCAAAGAAAAACTGAAATTTGAGTATAACTTTTTTCCTTTTAGAATTTGAGGATTCTAAAAATTTGCAAACAGGCCGCAGGCCGTCAAAACCGGATGCGGATTTTCGTGCTGAACATTTTGATATATTATACGTTTTTTTCTGACATCATATGCAAAAGTTATAGCCGTTTTATATTTTCCCTACACTTTTTGCAAAACATGTCCAAATTTAAGGTTTTTAAATTTTCCTAACTAGTAGATGTACTAACATAACTACATCTCGAAGGATTTTAACTTTTAAAGTTTTTATCATTTTCTTTATTTTTTATAAAACTGAAAAGGCGATACACTTGGGGGTAGGATTTGAAAATTGCACCATTAGTACCGGTTCATGGCACGAACCGGTACTAATGCCTCAACCCCATTAGTCCCAGTTCGTGGAACCAACCGGGAATAAAGGTCCCATTTGAACCGGGACTAATGCTTGTACGGTGCCCTAGCCGCTCGAACCGGGACTAATGCTCACATTAGTCACGGTTCGTAATGCAACCAGTACTAATGCTCTTTTCTGGCCGAACCAAAGCCCCTTTTTCTACTAGTGCTCACACCTACACGCTTATTTTTGCCAGTCACTATGGGTAGCGACTACGCGACTGCTCACTTCTGATCCACTACTTCCTCTACGTCTGCATCGTCCTCATCATCACCATGTCCACCGACGCGGAACGTGCCGCCGCCGAAAAACTCGAGTCCGACAAGAAGGTCGCCGAGGACTTTGTCTTGCTCCTATTATTTTCTGTTATAGCTATGCTAGCGTTAAACATAGATGTATCTGCCATTAGCGTAGCATGGCTATGAATGTGTTCTGGGTCACCGGTGTCTCCATGGGAACGATTGCTCCTAAACAGGAGAAGGCGTTTAAGGAGGCCACCGTTGTGTTTCTCGGAGCAGTTCTTAGCATGATCGGAGATAAACTGGTCGACGCATATTTACATGTGCGGGTCACCAATGACATGTGGGAGGCGCTCGAATCTAAATTCAGGGCCGCCGATGCTGGGAGCGAGATGTATATTATAGAGCAATTCCACGATTAAAAGATGGTTAAAAACCATCCTGTATTGGAGCAGGCTCATGAGATAATACGCATTGTTAAGGAGTTTGAGCTTCTTAAGTGCGAGTTACAGGGCAAGTTTGTCGCGGGCTGCATAATCGCTTAGCCCCTAATTCCTGGAGGAATTTTTCCACCACTCTGAAACATCAGAGGCGTGAATTCTCCATGGAGGATGTCATTGGCCATCTGAGTGTTGAGCAGAATTCAAGGGAAAAAGACTCACACGGAAAAGGGGGTGAATGAACTTTTGTTGGCAACATGGTTAACCAGAGGAACCATAACTCCCACAAGCCCAAGGGAAAGAACGGTGTCCAATGCAATACCGGCTTTAAGAAGAAGGGTAAGAAGACCTTCAAGAAGAACAAGAAGGATGAGGGCTGCTTTACTTGTGGTTCGGTTGAACTCTGGGCCAACAAGTGCCCTAACAACTACAAGAAGCCAGGACAGGACTCCAAGTCCATCAACATGATTGTGGGAAACAATGAGAATGGTGCACCTGGGTACGGTAATTTATTTACTGTTTTTCCAGTGTTTCAGTCCACCGATTGGTGTGTGGACACGGGTGCAGGTGTTCATGTGTGTGCTGACATTTCATTGTTTTCTTCTTACCAGGTCACAGGCCACGGGTCCGTATTGATGGGGAATGGCGTGAGTGCTTTTGTTCATGATGTTGGCACGGTCGATCTGAAGTTTACTTCGGGAAGGATCGTGCAGCTGAAGAACGTGCGGTATGTCCCCGCCATCAAGAAGAACCTCGTTAGTGGCTACCTTCTATGTAGACAAGGGTTTAAGTTGGTTTTCAAGTCTAATAAATTAGTTGTTACGAAACATGGACTCTTTGTTGGAAAATGTTATAAGAGCGGAGGGATGTTCCGCCTTTCCCTCACAGATTTTTGTAATAAAGTCGTGAACCATATTCATTCGAATGTTAATGAATCTGAAGTTTGGCATTCACGTCTTTGTGACATTAGTTTTGGTGCTATGACGCGGCTAGCCAAGTTGGATTTAATCCCGGGTTTCACCTTAGCCAAAGGCTCTAAGTGCCTTTCATGTGTGCAGGCTAAGCAACCCCGCAAGCCTCACAGGGCCGCGGAGGAGAGACACTTGGCACCATTAGAACTCATACATTCTGATCATTGTGAGATGAATGGTGTGTTGACTAAAGGTGGAAAGAAATACTTCATGACGTTGATAGATGATTCCACTAGATATTGCTATGTGTATCTATTAAATACTAAAGATGAGGCTCTACACTACTTTAAAATATATATATAAGGCAGAAGTTGAGAATCAACTTGAAAATAAAATTAAACGAGTCCAATCAGATCGTGGTGGAGAGTACTTCTCGAGTGAGTTTGATTCTTTTTGTGTGGAACACGACATTATTCATGAGAGGATGCCTCCCTATTCACCCCAGTCAAACGGGGCTGCCGAGCGGAAAAACCATACTCTAACTGATTTGGTTAACGCCATGTTATATACATCAGGTTTATCCAAGGCATGATGGGGGAGGCTATATTGATGGCATGTCATGTCCTGAATAAAGTTTCGACAAAGGATAATGAGATCACTCCCTATGAGAAATGGGCGAAGAGAAGGACAACACTTTCGTACTTGCGTACTTGGGGCTGTTTGGCGAAAGTCAATGTGCCGATCCCCAAAAAGCGTAAGCTTGGACCCAAGACTATGGACTGCGTTAATTTGGGCTACGCTAAGAACATCGTTCGCTATAGATTTCTAGTAGTGAAATCTGAGGTACCTGACCAGAAGGTCGGTACAATTATGGAGTCTAAGGATGCTACATTCTTTGAGGATATTTTTTCTATGAGAGATATGCAAAGCACTTCTAGACAAGAATCTGAGGAGACTCCTGAGCCTGCCATTCCTATGGATTATTATGAACAAACACATGATGAAAATCCTGAGGAGGATGACGAGGAAACCCTTGGTAGGGGCAAGAGACAAAGGACCGCAAAGACCTTTGGTGATGAATTCTTCGTGTACCTCGTGGATGATACTCACACTTCTATTTCAAAAGCGTATGCCTCTCCAGAAGCTGACTACTGGAAGGATGTAGTCCGTAGCGAGATGGATTCCATCATGGCTAACGGGACATGGGAGATCACTGAGCGCCCCTATGGTTGCAAACCATTAGGATGTAAGTGGGTGTTCAAAAAGAAGCTTAGGCCTGATGGTACGATTGAAAAATACAAGGCTAGGCTTGTGGCCAAGGGCTATGACCAGAAAGAAGAGGAAGATTTCTTCGGCACTTATTCACATGTGGCTAGACTGACCACCATTCGAGTATTACTCTCGTTGGCGGCCTCGCATGGTCTTCTCGTCCACCAGATGGATGTTAAGACGGCTTTTTTGAATGGAGAGCTAAACGAGGAAATCTACATGCAACAGCCAGATGGCTTTGTGATAGATGGTCAAGAAAGAAAGGTGTGTAGGTTGCTGAAATGTTTATATGGCCTAAAGCAAGCACCTACGCAATGGCATGATAAGTTTAATACAACTCTGACATATGTTGGTTTCGTTGTTAATGAGGCTGACAAATGTGTATACTATCGCCATGGTGCGGGCAAAGGAGTTATACTGTGCTAGTATGTTGATGACATACTGATATTCGGAACCAACCTCAAAGTCATTGAGGAGGTCAAGTTGTTTCTCTCTCAGAACTTTGAGATGAAAGACCATGGTGTGGCTGATGTTATCTTGAACATCAATCTACTGAGAGATAATGAGGGTGGGATTACACTTCTGCAATCCCACTATGTTGAGAAGGTATTGAGTCGTTTTGGATATTCAGACTGCACACCATCTCAAACACCATATGATCCTAGCGTGTTGATTCGAAAGTCCAAAGGTATGGCTATAGATCAATTGAGATACTCTCAAATCATTGGTTCATTGATGTACCTAGCGAGCGCAACGAGGCCTGACATCGTGTTTGCTGTGAGCAAACTGAGCCGGTTTGTTTCCAAACCGGGTGATGTACATTGGCATGCTGTTGAACGAGTTATGCGCTATCTGAAAGGTACTATGAACTATATATGGACTTCACTATACAGGTGACCCGTCGGTACTTGAAGGGTATAGTAATGCAAATTGGATCTCTGATGCTGATGAGATGAAGGCCACAACTGGGTATATGTTTACTCTTGGAGGTGGTGTTATTTCCTGGAAGTCTTGCAAGCAAACGATCTTAACGAGATCACCAATGGAAGCAGAATTAACGGCATTAGACACATCTGGTGTTGAAGTGGAATGGCTTCGAGATCTTTTGATGGACTTGCCATTGGTTGATAAACCGGTTCCGGCTATCCTTATGAACTGTGACAATCAGACTGTCATCACCAAGGTGAAGAGTTCAAAGGACAACATGAAGTCCAACAAACACATAAGAATGAGATTAAAAGTTGTAAGAAAGAAAGGCAAGCATTTCAAAGGTGAGGTGGACACCGGACAAAGCCTCAGCACCATACTGCTGCTGATGTACATGATATGTTCAAGGATTTGAAGGTAGTCTTTGGAAAGGGTCCTGGCGGACAACCTGTTCCGAATGACGCTGACGGACGCGCACCCATGTGGAAGAAGAAATCTATATTTTGGGACCTGCCCAATTGGAAAGACCTAGAGGTCCGCTCCGCAATCGACGTGATGCACGTGACGAAGAATCTTTGCGTGACCCTGCTTGGCTTCTTGGGCGTGTATGTGAAGACAAAAGATACACCTGAGGCACGGGAGGACCAACAACGTATGCACAGAAAAGACGGCATACGTCAGGGTCATGCCAGCTATGCTCTTACCAAAGAAGAGAAGGAAATCTTTTTTGAATGCCTGCTCAGTATTAAGGTATCGTCTGGCTTCTCGTCGAATATAAAGGGAATAATAAACATGGCAGAGAAAAAGTTTCAGAACCTAAAGTCTCATGAATGCCACGTGATTATGACACAACTGCTTCCGCTTGCATTGAGGGGGCTTCTACCGGAAAACGTTCGATTAGCCATTGTGAAGCTATGTGCATTCCTCAATGCAATCTCTCAGAAGGTAATCGATCGAGAAATCATACCAAGGTTAGAGAATGATTTGGTGCAATGTCTTGTCAGTTTCGAGTTGGTGTTACCATCATCCTTCTTCAACATCATGACGCACGTCCTAGTTCACCTATGCGAAGAGATTAACATTTTGAGTCCTGTATTTCTACACAATATGATCCCCTTTGAGAGGTTCATGGGAGTCTTAAAGAAATATGTTCATAACCGTGCTAGGCCAGAAGGAAGCATCTCCAAGGGCCATGAAAATGAGGAGGTCATTGAGTTTTGTATTGACTTTATTCCTAACCTTAAGCCGATTGGTGTTCCTGAATCACGGCATAAGGGCAGACTGGATGGAAAAGGCACGCTAGGAGGGCATCAAATAATATGTATGGACAGACATTCTCTAACTGAAGAACACTACACAGTTCTACAGAACTCCGCCTTGGTGGCTCCGTATATGGACGAACACAAGAATTTTCTACGCTCCAAACACCCGGAGCGGTCTGATGAGTGGATTACATGTGAACAAACCAGGAGTTTCACCGGCTGGCTGCAGACACATATCATGCATGACGCCTCCATTGAAGATGACCTGTAATCGCTGTCCAAGTTACCATCTTCGAATATAATGACTTTCAAAGGGTACAAGATAAATGGTAATACATTTTACACGATCGCCCAAGATAAGAAGAGCACCAACCAAAATAGTGGTGTCCGCTTTGATGCAACAACCAAGACGGGAAAGGAAACATATTATGGTTACATAGAGGAGATATGGGAACTTGACTATGGACGTGGTTTGAAGGTCCCTTTGTTTCGGTGCAAATGGTTCAATATGACATGAGGCGGGGTAACGGAAGACCGGCAGTATGGAATGACAACAGTGGATCTCAACAATCTTGCGTATGCAGACAAACCATTTGTCCTAGCTAATGATGTGGCACAGGTTTTCTGTGTGAAGGATATGTCTACCAAGCCGAGAAAAAGAAAAGATAAGGAAGCGAATGCATCATACGATGAGCCAAAGCGCCACATAGTTCTTTCTGGGAAGAGAAACATCGTGGGAGTGGATGACAAGACAGACATGTCAGAATATTATGAAAATTTTGATGAAATTGCTCCATTCACAGTGAATATTGACCCGAGCATCCAGTTAAATGATGAAGATTTTCCATGGCTATGGAGCAAAGGGACACACGCGAAGAAAAAGTTTCACACCCAAAGATCTGGGATGTGATCGGCTTCACGATCATCACTTTCTTCTATGTTTCACACCCAGGAGGGAATCTCTGTAATAGTTAGGGTAGTTATGTGTTTTGGCATTTGAAACGCGAAGAAATTTTATGTGCAAACAAATTCTTTCATGCATTTACTAATTTTTTCAGCTAAATGACTCTCAAATTGAAAAGCATTTCAAATGAACTCGGAAAAGGTTGAAAGTTGGCATGGTATCATAATTTCACCCACATGGCACGTGGAAAAAAGTAGAGAGGGTTACCACAAAAACCGGATGCACTTCGTGTACAAAATGGACAATCTCTTTCGAAGTATCAGGGTTTCGGACGAAAACTCATCCGTTACAAAGGCATTTCATTTTTAAATAACCTAAGCATTACCAAATTGAATATAATGATAAAACACACTAATATTAAACAGAAGAAAAAAGAATCACTAAAAAATCTATTTTCAAAGTTAAGTTATTCATAAACTAGTGATTCACACAAATTTCATATAATTCAAAATTTAAACTATTCAAATGTGTAAACTACCGGCACTAATAGAAAGTTTGTAATTTTTTGTACCTAAAGCAAAAATATTCACAAAGAAACTCTGAATACAGCAAAAAACAACTCAAAAAAATAAAGCAAAAAATAAGAAAATAAAAAAGCCCGCCTACTGCGCCACAACGGCCTGCATACGACTAGAAACCCAACCTATTGTTGGGCTAGGATGCAGGCCCGCAAAGGCCCAGTAGGCCCATAGGGCAGCACAGAATATTTAGACCTAGTAGGCCTGCTTTGGAGAGCAGCTCGAGAGAGCTACCGCACTGGGGCTTATAAACCAGTGCGGATGCCCCCCGGCTAGCGAGGTGGGACTAAACATGACGCACCGCACCTGCGCCAGCGCACCCCCTTTAGTACCGGGTGGTGGCTCAAACCGGTACTAAAGGGGGGGGGGTCTTTAGTACCGGTTGGAGCCACCACCCGGTACTAAAGGGGTGCCATTCCCGTCGCTTGGCCTGGCCAAAACAGACCTTTAGTACCGGTTGGTGGCTTCAATCGCTACTAAAGGTTATTCTATATAAGAAAACACTTCAAAAATTTTGTCAGTTTCTCATCTCTCCCTCTGCTTCTTTCTCCTCTGCCCCTTGCCGCCGCCCCTCGTCGCCGTCCCCGTCGCCGTCCGTCGCCGTTGCTGTCCCCATCCCCGTCGTGCCCGTCGCCGTGTTGCGCCCCGTCCTCCCGTCGTCCCCGCACAGCCCGTCCCCGTCGTCGCCGCCCCGCCCCCATCCCCGTCGTCACCGCCCTTCTCCATCCCCGTCGCCGCCCCCCGTCGTCGCACCTCGCCGGTGAGCTCCTGCCCCGGCCGCCATGTACCACACACACACACACATTGTTATAGAAATGTTAGCAATTTTTTTCTTCTGTTTTTTAGTTATAGAAATATTAGAAATGTTAGTTATATAGAAATATTAGAAATGTTAGTTATATAGAAATGTTAGTTATATAGAAATGTTTTTTAGTTATAGAAATATTAGAAATGTTAGTTTTAGTTATAGAAATATTAGAAATGTTAGTTTTAGTTATAAAATTTAGAATTTGCATATATGAAATCACAATCCATCATTTAAAAAATGTTACTTTACTTTTGCGGCATATAGTATTTGTTGTCGATGATGCCCGGCCCGCATCCTCGCCTTCGACCAGTTCGCGACGACGTCCTGCTTCAGAGGACCCATGTCCGGGACTGGGCTCCGCCGGGCTGGCACTGGGAGGTGCTACCTTCAGGGGCGCGATGCTTGGTGAGGAACCTGGCCCCGGGTCCCGTCGTCGACCCTGATCTCCTTTGGTGTCGTTCGCGTGGGCCACTTTCGGTGCGGAGGGAGCCGGCCCCGCCGGAGGTGGTACGTCACCGTGTCAGGGAGGAGGACGAGCACGTCCATCGCTACATGGCTGCTATGGACGTCGGGTTCTCCAATACCTGGCAGGTTCTTTCGGGAGATCACCCGAGCTATGATCCAGTGATGGTTCCTTCACTTTGGTTGTCCACCGGCCGCGCCTCAGGAACCGCGAGTGGCCTAGATTACTCTCTAGTATTCGATCTTTATTAGCTAGCTAGCTAGCTAGTGATGTATTCGATATATAATATTCGAGATGATTTATTCGAGATTATATATATTATTCGAGATTATATCTATTATTTGAGACGATGTATTCAAGATTATATTCGATGATGCTTATTGTGTACTATGATTGATTCAGTTTTTCCTTATTAATTGATTGCATCCATGCATTGTAATTTGAATATATTTCTTTTGGATTAGTTAAATAAAACCTATGGTGGACAATACCGGCAGAGAGGAAGAAGAGGCCCTATTCAATATCATACGCAATCCTTGCGGGCCAGATGATGATCAGAATGAAGAAGATTATGACGGCTCCGAATATCTAAACAACACCGGGGAGGGTGATATGATATTCGATCGCGACGACCGAATTGATGAAGTCATGAACTATGAACATGACGAAGAAAATGTTGATCTTGAAACAACAAAGATTGGCGAGCTATATTTATATAAGCAGGCATCTGGTGATCATCACATGTTTTAAATGACTTGAAGATATATATTAACGAATCGATCTTTCTTCTTTCAGCCATCCGGATCGAGCAAATCTTCAGGCAGCAGGACAGTACGAGGCCCGAACAAAAAGTTGAAGGAGGGCGTAAAGTACAATATCAAGGCCATCAAACCTAATGGCGAACCATTAGCGCCTAAGAAGATTGCGGACAAGTTCATTCGTCAGTGCAGAGTTCTTGTGAAGGACCAACTCCCGATCTCCCTTCAAGAATGGAGAGAGCCAGCAAAGCCACGTCCAGATCTTACTTTTGTCGACGACAGACAAAAACTTCTGCTTTTGGAAACACTCATGGAACATTTCACCCTACCAGATCATTTCACAGATGCAGATGTGGAGAAAGTCAAGGACGCTGCTCTTAGGAAGATGGCAGTTGCATTCAACAACCACAAGAATCGTGTAATCAAGGGAGGAAAGAAGACTCCAGTATTCAAGGGAACACTAGAGAAGCAAAGTGCTCATTGGGACGATTTCGTGAAATTCAATGAATCGGAATTATCTAAGGAACAGTCAAGAATAAACAAGGCCAATGCTGAAAAAAGGATAAGTTCCATAAGTTGGGGCCAGGTGGCTACGCGGTGGCAATGCCTAATTGGGATAAGTCTAAGAAAAAGATGGAGGATGCAGGTGTCACTCCAGAAACATTGAGCTGGCCCCCCAGGTGCAGGACTTGGTTCTATGCGCATGGGGGGAGTTGGACCCGAAGACAGGCAAAGTTTCAAAGAAGGCATGTCTGAAAGGAGCCGAAGATAAGCTACTTGTTGCAATAGAAGAGGCTCGATCGGGGGTGTTCCAGCCCAACAGAGAGAACGACGAGCTTACGTGTGCCCTGGGAAATTCTGAACACCCGGGAAGAACATGAGGCAAGGGCGCTATTCCGTGGTATGAGGGGTTTTCGGACTGGAACGCCGACTACAGAACCCGTGCGAGAAAGAAGGTTGCGGAGGAGAAGAAGAGGAATATGGAGGAGGAGCAGAGGAAGCTGGACTATGAATGCCTTCAAGGCCTAGAATCGGCGCACGCGGACTTGGCAGTCAAATTCCAGCGGCAGCAGGAGCAGATCGACTCACTTAGCCAGCAAAGGGGGTCTCAGCAGCTGCAGCAGCTAGCGGATGATCCAGCATTGGATAGCACCATCCCATCCATGCCGAGAAGCAACGTGGGTTCCGCCCCGGGCGACGCATTGCTGGATAGCTACCCAGTGGATGACATCATGGAGAACACTAACTGCAAGCTACACTTCAAAATGAAGAACATATCCATGAAGGTGGCGGACGCCGTTGCTTTTACAAATCCCCCCGAGGCAACCTTCCATTGCAACCTGATTCCAGCGGGCTATACTCGTGTCTTGGTTGATGAGGTGGTGGACCAATATTCGGGGCTAGAGCTTGACATTCCTGGAGGTGACGAGGAGCACACACTGGGAGAGGCCAACCATCGTATCATCCTATGGAGAAAAGATTGCACCATCTTTCGAAGGCCACCGACACCGCGTCAGCCGACTCCTTGTCGAAGTCCGCCACCGAGTCAGCAGACTCCCGCTCCTCCAAGTCCACCAACGCGGCAGGCCACTCCTCCTCCTTCAAGACCGGCAAAGCATTAGGCCACTCCTCCTCCAAGTCCGGCACAGCTTCAGGCCACTCCTCCTCCTCCAAGTCCGGCAAAGCGTCAGGCCACTCCTCCTCCAAGTCCGGCACAGCTTCAGGCCACTCCTCCTACAACTCAGCCACGTCAGCCGCCTCCGCCGCCTCAGCAATCACGGAAGAGAGCCGCCTCAGCTATGGTGCGTAGCGGTACAAGTCGAGGTAGTACTGGAGGTACAGGCGGAGGAAAGCGATTTCAATATGGTCCAAGCAGCCTCGCACCTCTTTCGTAGAGGCCTTACAACAAGTCCGAGGAGGAAAACACAGCCATATCGAAGGCCGAGGTGGAAGCCCATTTTGCACCAAAACCGCCACCGCCATCAAGGGAGAAAGTGCCTGAGGAAAAGATTGACCACTTCATACGTATGGCTAGACCACCAGCTCCCAAGCCTATTGACACAGACTATGAGCGCCACCTCAGGAAGTTAAATCAAGCACGTCTACAAAAAGAGGCGAGCTCGAGCTCGAGCAAATCAGCTGGCAAAAGGAGCGGTAAAACCATTCTCTAGCTGGGAGAACAGGTAGCATAATCAATCTCCCCGCTTGTTGTGCCAACAACACATGAGAGTACGCGCGTCCAATATTATTGTGGGCAAACGTTAACGTTCCCGGGCTGGGCGATGTGGTAATAACCGAGGAGCATATTCAGCAGGCTGAAAGGCTCATGATCACTGTTGGACAACTCCTCAATATCGAGCCCATGTCTCTGATTAGAGAGGAGGAAATAAAACGGAAATATGGGCCAACCTTTGGTCGAGCCAGACGAGGTCAAGAAGCTCCCAACGAGAATGTATGAATTGCATCAATGGTACATGGACATTACCAAGATTTCCAATCGAGAGTCCCTCATGGTGAATGTCAAGAAGGATCATTACTTCCATGAGAAAGTTGTGTCCGTTGAGTATTCAGAACTATTTCAGTTATACAATTAAGATGCACTCGACAAATCTATCGTCAGTTGCTATTGTCTATAAGTGATTTCTTTCTGTAATTTAAGTCTCAAGCTAGCTGTAGTGATCATTTTGATCAATCATTACCTGTAATTATCCTCACTATATTTTTTTCTGTGTTATTATGTAGGATGAAGATGTATGAAATAAAAAAAGGTGGACGATATGACATTGGGTTCATTGACCCAAATACCATTAATGAATACACATGGAAATTAGATGCATATTATGAAAAAAGTGTAGAGGAAAGCATGGAGTTCTTCAAGCGCCTCAATACCAATGAAGATATACTACTTTCTTACAACTCCGAGTGAGTCACACTGTCTTGTACTACAAATTCTGTTTTTACCTACTAGCTAACTACATGTTTTTGCTTACATATGCCCGCTTAATTAAGACATGCAAACGTGTGTGCATGCATATTTCACTGGATCTTGTTAATCATTAAAGTTGATGAAGGAACAGTTGAAATACTGGACTTACTACTTAAAAAAGCAAGTGACTACACCATCTTGTTTGAGATAGTCAACAGGTAATTTTAATCATTATTAACTATATCTCGGCCTATTTAGTTTGTTATTTCCTAATATGAACTAGTTAATAACCCCTTTATTCATTTTCTTTGTCGGTGAGCAGGGCTTGAGCAAAGTTCATCAGCTTCACTCCAGGTCAATGGAAATGAAAGCTGAAATGGTATCGAACCAAGGTAAGTAAGTAAGTAGTACTCCTTCTGTAAACTAATATAAGAGCGTTTAGATTACTACTTTAGTGATCTAAACGCTCTTATATTAGTTTACGAAGGGAGTACTAGCTAGCTAGCTGACACCTCTTTAATTATCATGCTTGATTAATTATTATCTGATCAAATTCCATTCTCATAAAGGCCCCGAAGCAGGCGCCGGGGAATAATCTGTGTGCATACTACGTTTACGAGAACATTCGTATGTTGGCGTCCGAAAGGAGTAGATCTTAAAGACAGGACTGCGTACGTTTGTCAGAACACTATTCATAATTTTTACACCATTATCGATATCTAGTCACACAACTAATACAGCTGCATATTGATCTCCTTTTTAACAGTTCAGATAGGTGCGGGAGAAGCTCTTAACAGAGGAGCGTATAGAAGCAATTCAAGAGGAAATAGCGGGATTTTTGCTCGACCAGGTCATAGATCCCAAAGGAGAATACTATTACCCGCTATCGCCCCCATGAACCACTTCCAATTGTCATCGTGCTCCGAAGGCACCAATTAGGCTAATGCCACTGGCTCTGAAGGCACCAATTAGGAGAAATTGTATATAGCTAGCTAATTGTATATATATATACATGTGTGTATATATGTGTGAATTAATGGTGGTTGTGAGACATTCGATTCTACTAGAAATTCTATTTATATATATGCATAATGTGTATAATATGTAGTATCTAAAATACTAGCAAACGAAAAAGAATTAAATGGAAAACACAAAATTAAATGAAAAAGAAATCATAAACCCAAAACCCCCCCAACCTTTTAATACCGATTGGTGTCACCAACCAGTACTAAAGGGCTCCCT
>NC_041388.1:574159872-574269548 GCF_002162155.2 Triticum dicoccoides | reverse complement strand
GCCGGTTACCGAACCGACACTAAAGAGCCTTACGAACCGGTGCTATTGTCCGGTTCTGCACTAGTGATGGGATGTCGACATAGATTTTATTTAGCTCGTACATCCTACTTGAGCTATGGTCGTACACCTACACAGCTCGTATGTCCAGTTTTTTTATCAGTACGTCAAATTCTCAAGAAAAAAACACTATAGCAGTTTTTAGCACCGCATGATAAATTCTCTGTAAAAAGAAGATACTTGGCTTTTTGTTTTTGCTGCCAGAGTCAGAGTAGCCCTACTTGGCCATATATACCACATGTCCACATCGACTGATCTCAAGAGGGCCTTTATTAATCATCCATTGGTCTTAGTATATAGTCAGTACTCGGTTTGCCAGCGAAGGTTAGCTTAGCTGTGTGCCCATGATCAATAGTTTCTCTGATGCTAGATTGCTAGATCATCAATCATTCACTGTGTATTTACGTAGCGTCATGGGAGTAGTAGGATTGAGAGGTGACGGGAATGGAGATTTGGGGGCTAACAAACTAATCCGCACTGAGTGTACATCTTCATCGGTGCAAACCTATGAGAGACCAATGTGTGCGGGAAGTACAACATGAGCCACCAAGCTATAATGCATCATGTTAGTACCACACTGGATTCGGTGGAGTTATCTTTGAACTCCGATTTAGATCCATTGATCTATATCAGGATACAGGGTGGCTGCCAATTCGAACGAACTAGAAAAAGGATGTGGCGTTTGGCACAACGGAGATAATGACGAGAAGGTCGTGTCCCGCGGTGACGACACGCAGTGTGACGCGACTTGCCACCATGAAGCAGTTCTTCCTCAAGAGATGAATGTTTTTGTATAAGATTCCACAAGAGTAGTTTACCTGCATGTTCATCAACATCTTGAATAGTTGTAAAATTAGCCATATCTTCCCATCCGTATCTGTAAATTTAAGTCATATCTAATTCCTTTATTAATATTGTGGGGCTAAAATTAATAACAATCATAGCATAGCCCAAAGCACGGGAGTTTACTGATTTTGGTGTTTAACTTGACTTCACGATACTCTTGCTTACATTATTGTTCAAAGAAAAACTTAAACTACCATGTGAGATCCACGCATAAAAACAAAACTCTAGACATTTAGTATTTGATTTGGTCACTTTGCTTACATATCAACCAAAAGGCTACACAATTCAATATATCAGAAAGTAATAGTTAAAAATTAGCTTCTTAGACATAAAGAAATAAGCATTACATGGTAGATATAAATGGCACCCGAGGTACATAAATGCAGCTAGAACCTGCCAATTTCCTACACATTTTGAAAAGTTGAAAAATTCGGAAAAAATCCCGCGGGTATATCCAGACATTCTATGTGCATGCACAAAGTTTCGGTGAAAAATGACGTTTTTTGTGGCTTGTGTAAAAAACATAAAGAAATGCAAAATGAATAGTTGTTATGAAGCATCAGAAATTGTCTTTTTTACACAAGCCACAAAAAACCTCGTTTTTCACCGAAAACTTTATGCACGCACAAAGAATGTCCGGATATACACACGGGATCTTTATTCGGAATTTTTTAACTGTTCAAAAAATGTGTATTTAGGCAGTGGGTGCATATGCACCCAGGAGCCATTGCCAATTTCCGCATCTTTCAGGCATATCTCTAGTATTTAATTTGTCATTGATGTATAACCAAGCAAATCTTTGAGTTTGGCTGAGTATTTAGATTCCTGTATCCGCGAGGTAGGATATATATCTCATGACGTGTCTAATGATATTAATTTGGTACCATATGTGTCGTCTATACTAGTTGGATGCCGTGTGTTGCCACGGAACAAAAAACATATATAGAGAATGTGACTGCTTGAAGAAATCTTAGCTACTTGTGAGTTTGAACGTTGGTTCCCTCGCCTCTAATAGCATGCTCTGCACATGAACGCAAGCGGAACCACACATCTATATTCCAGAGTGCAATTTTAGTTCATTCTATGTTCTTGCCGTGACCCCTTGACAGTGGAGCCAACATTGTATTGAATAGAACTCCCACAAATGTATCTCCGTGGTGTGGTTTTTGTTGCCAATGCAGTCGAAACCAGGCAACCAGTGCTCAATGTAACTTTTTAGTTTTCATCAAACGTATTTATTGTTCTTGCTTGTGTAACCATTTTAACCGGTCTAATGTATTTTTTTCTATTTAAAATGAACAAAATAGATTATTCACTCAAACATGAGAATATGAATACAATTTTATTCATTTTCCAAATACTAGAAGATAAGAAACAACACTAATTAACCTACTTCGGCTCATGATACCCCTCCTGATGGATTTGGCCAGGCTTTGATGGTTTCTAATACTATAGGTGGTGAGCGGCCAAAATGATCTGCCGATGCGTCAGTGGTACCACTCCCCTACAGAGCCATCATGACCTTGTCGATGACAGGTTGAGAACCAACAAGTCTTCGTGCACGTGACCCAACGGACGCATGCCTTGAAGCTTCAGTCATCATTGTTGAATCCATGAATCATTCAGAAGTGACATATCTTCCCGTCGCACACACACGACCAGAAAGCCTAACCTCGCCACCTCAAGGAAGCGATATGAATCAACGATGGAGCTCCGTCGAGTCCATCCTGATGCCCCATCTTGAGGAGGATCGAGCCAGGAAGACCAACTCAAAGATAAAGTGCCACCTCTACGAGGACTAGGTAAGTTCATAGAATAATTGTTGGCAGCCAACACTAGTTTCAAAGAGTAATACATTGAGCTCCGATCATATCTTCACACTTTTTAGCTGGTTATGACCGTAGGTGAGTTCCAAAGATTAATACGTTGAGCTTGTATGCACGTTCTGAAGATTAGTTGTTGGCAGCCACGCGTCCTCCAACCATTCTTCACACTTTTTAGTTGGCGCATGCCATCTCCATAAATCCATTTGGGCACGCAAAACATCAACTAGTGGCTGCGTGCCAAAACTATACAACCTCTTTTCTTAGGCAGGGTCCAAATGAATAAATAACAATACGACACAAAAAAGAAAGAGGGAGTGAGAAACCTCGCATATAAAGAGGTCAATCACCACCAACATATCTTATGAAATGCGCTCCAACGCCTTGCCTCCTCCCCGCTCTCAGTGTTGTTCCTTATGTGTACAACGCTAGGCATATACGGCAGCTTGCATTGCATAGGTGGAGAATGTCACCTAGCAATCCTACGAAAAAGGGTTTCCCCTCGCTTTATATATAAAGCAACAAACCAAGCATCCAACATCACAGTACATAGAGTAATTAAGTCATAGTCATGATGGGGGCACAGCAAGACAAGCCCCAAACAAAGCTAAAGCTAAAAGGACGCTAATCCGGCTCGAGAGGTGGCGGAGGGGGTGGTGGAGGAGGGGCGAAGGCCGATGTCGAAGCTCGAAGACCCGCTATGATGATGTCGATGGCATTCCGGTCTCTCTGCTTGCTAAGCGGTCTCCAAAGCTGTAGAAGGCCACACAATTTGTATATAGCATCAGTCACACGCCAAGGAATCACGCGTTCAATGACTAGCTTATTACGGTTACACCAGAGGGTCCAAGCTAAGGTACCTAATACCACCCACATGGATGGGCGACTAGAGCTAGGGAGCCTAAGTGCCTCCCCAAACAAGTCCGGGAGGTTGTCATGGCACCAGTTGCCCCCAACCACCTCCCGGATGCAACTCCAAAGGAATTGGGCCACCAGACACCGGAAGAAGATGTGATTGCAATCTTCCGGTACCAAGCAAATGAGGCATAGCCCATCCCCAGGGACATTACGTTTGCGGACCTCCGTACCCGAAGGTAGGCAGCCGCGGACCCATTGCCAAAGGAAGGTGCGGATCTTTAAGGGAAGTTTGATCTCCCGGAGCACCGAGAGTTCCACTGGGCCCGGGGTGGGGACAATCGCCTGATAGAGGGATCTCGTTGAGAAGCGGCCACTTGGCTCGAGGTGCCAAGAAAGGGAATCGGGATCTAGGAAGGGGGGGGGGTGTAGGGCAATACACTCAAGCATTTCATCCCATTGCCCAAGTTCCACCGCCCCGAAGGTACGGTGAAAGGCAATAGCGCCCAAGTCAGCTAAGGCCACAACCACGAAGAGCTGTGGGCGGACGCAGAACGCGAACAATGCGGAAAAGCGGTCAGCAAAGGGGAGGGTCCCTGCCCACCGATCTAGCCAGAACAAGGTGCCGGAGCCAGAACCAATTTTAATGGAGGTCCCAATACGCAAAGTCGGCATCAGCCGAATCACCAATTGAATTGGGAACCACCAGTTCTATACGCGAAAGCCAGTGGCTGTCCGCGTAAGTACTTAACACGGATAATCTCAAGCCACAAGCCGCCTTCAGCAGTCTGAATCCGCCAAAGCCATTTGGAGAGGAGGGCAATATTCATACGCTTTGATGAAATAACCCCAAGACCTCCTTGGTCTTTCGGCTTGCAGATCTCAGACCACTTGACCATGTGGTTCTTCTGTTTATTGTTTTCTCCCGCCCAGAAAAATCTAGAGAGAAGTTTGGTGACCTCATGGTGGAGGGATTCATGTAAACTATAGAATCCCATGATATACATCAGTAGACTAATAAGGGAGGAATTCATCAGAATCACTCGAGCAGCTTTAGATAGCCACCTCCCCTGCCAAGGCTCCATCCTGGGTTGGAGCTTGGCGATTATTGGGCGAAAATCCTCTCAAGCAGACGAGTGTCACTAAGAGGAATGCCAAGGTAGGTGGTCGGAAATGTTCCCGAATGGCAGTTCAAGCGGTTGGCAATTCGCTGAGCTTCCATCGAGGAGTATCCTATGACCATCACCTCACTCTTGGCGAAGTTAATCGTGAGGCCCGACATTTCCTGGAAGCAAAGGAGGAGGAACTTTAGATTCTGAATATCCTCATCCGATCCTTCCACCATCATAATGGTGTCGTCGGCATATTGGAGGTGGGTCAGACCCCCATTCGCAATCAGGTGAGGGCAAATTCCCCTAATATGGCCGGCACGTTTGGCTAAGTCAAGAATCGAGGTGAGGGCATCAACCACAAGGTTGAATAGAAAGGGGGATATCGGGTCCCCCTGTCGGACCCCTTGGCCCGTCGAGAAGTATGGGCCAACCTCCCCGTTTATATTAATTGTCGTCTGACCACTCGTGACCAACTGCATAATGTGCATGACCCAGTGGTGATGAAAACCCACGTTTGAGCAACACTTCCCGAAGGAAGGACCAGTGGACTGTGTCATAAGCTTTACGGAAGTCGATTTTGAAGAACACCGCGCGGAGGTGTTTCGACTTGACCTCATGAATCATCTCATGGAGGACTAGGACCCCATCGAGAATGAATCGGCCTTTCGTGAAGGCCGATTGGTTGGGGTGATGAATCCGAGGAGCGATAAGGGCCGCCCTAGTGGCGTACCCTTTGGCCAGAATTCTAAATATCACATTGAGGACTATGATAGGGCGGAATTGCCTAATGTCCGCCGCACCCGGGACCTTGGGAGTTGAGGAGATAATCCCGTAGTTAAGACGGGATATGTCCAGAGTTCCCCTAGCGAACTCACGGAACAGCTCCAGGACGATCTCTTTGACCATCGGCCAGAAAGCCTGGAAATAGCGGACCGGTAGTCCATCAGGACCCGGCGCCGAGGCCGGGTTCATGTCTTTTACGAAGGCCTCAACTTCCGCTGCATCAAAAGGAGTGAGCAGGGCTGTATTTTCTTCCGGGGAGACCTGCTGGTCAGTCGACCAAATGTGGTCTGCTAGAGCGACGCCACTTCGAGGACGCCCCTGAAATAACGAGTTATAAAAGTCGTCGACTAAGGAGCGGATTGCTTGAGTCTCCTGGAACAATTGTCCACCCTCCCATAAGAGGGGGATAGAGCAGCGACGTCTACGGCCATTAGCAATGGCCTGGAAGTAGGCGGTGTTGGCATCCCCAAAAAGCACCCAATTCATAGACCCAAGCTGTCGCCAGTATTCCTCCTCCTTGGAATAGATCTCCATGAGGGAGTCCTCCAAAGTGTACCTATGGGCCCATTCCTCCGTGGAGATCCCCGCAGAGTCTGCCCGAAGGTCCAAGGCCTAAATCTCCTCAAGGAGGAAGGCTTTCAGGACCCGAAGGTTCCGACCTATATTAGCACCCCACCTTTTCATGAACTGCCTGGAGCGCTTGGACAGGTGGTGCCACTCATCAAGGATCGACATCTATCTATGGCGATCAGCCAACGCCGCGATCCGTTGAGCCTGGACGGCAGCCACAAAACCTGGCTGCCTTAGCCAGAAGGCCTCGAAGCGGAATCTAGGGGGTGGGCGGGGTCTCTCGTCCCTGGAGAATAAGAGGAGAGGGACATGGTCAGAACCAATGCGTGTGATAGCCTGGAGAGAGGCCAAAGGGAATCGAAGTTCCCAGTCAGGGGAGACAAACACACGGTCCAACACACTAAGGGTCAGGGCCACCTGTCTATTGGTCCAGGTAAATCGTGCCCCGACCCTGTCCAGCTCTAGGAGACCAAGGTCCGCCACCTAGTCGTTAAAGCGGCGAATCTCCCAATGTCAACACGCGAGTTGTTCTTATCCTCGGGGGAGCGGAGAAGGTTGAAGTCTCCCCCAACGACCACGGGAAGGGTCGCAGAGGAGATCTTGTTGTGGAGGTCGGCCAAGAAAGTGGCCGAGCGACTATGGTCCGCCGGGCCATAAACCACAATGATCTCCCACTTGAAGTTCACATCACGTTCCCACACCTCCATGCTAACGAAGTGGGATCCACGGTCCATGGATCCCACCTCAAAGGTCGCATCCTTCACCCCTAGAAGGATGCCACCAGAGTGACATGTCACTCCACTAGATGGCAACCAGTGCCATGCGAAAAGGTGTCTGCTAAGACACTCAAGTTCGACAAGGGAGAACTTAGTGCGCATCGTTTCTTGTATCACTACCACATTGATGGACTCGTCGCGCATGTAGTCAATAAGTTGCATGCGGCGGCCGTCGTGGCCAAAGCCCCGCAGGTTCCAGAAAAGCGCGCGCATGATCACTCCCCTAACGGGTCCTCCCAAGACCCAACAGTGGACGTAGCGCTAAGGGCACGATACAGTTGAGCAGTACGAGAGCGAGTCCACCCGCGGATCTCACGTGGATTGATAACAAGCTGGTCCCATCCCCTAGTATGACGGGGGGGTAGGAGGTGGGACCTCAGCTGCTGCAGCCGCCTCGCGAGCCCTAGTGGCCGTGAGGTGGCCCTCCAGGATCTCCTTAGCCTGGAGGGACGCTAGCTGCTCCAAAACCGGGCCCTTCTCGCCACGGAAAACTATAGCCGAATCGGCTGCTACCTTGGCCAAGTGGCCAAGGGGAACCTCAGCAAGCGCAGAAAAGGATTTGTCGTAGAAATCATCAGAGTCAGAACATGGAGCCTGAGAGTCGGACGGACCTGTGTTAAGGTTGTGGATGGCTGCGCGGCGAGATGCTTTCTCCACCGCAGTCGGAGAAGCCCCAGCCAGACGTGGCGCCGCCCCGAGACGAGCACTCTTCCGGGCAGACGAAGCCGAGGTGGAGACCGAGCGGTGGCGGCCCCGGGACGCGGACGGCCGAGGGAACACAGGAGAGGGGGCCGCAGCAGGCTCGGACAACGGAGGCGCCGACACCAGCGGGTCCTCCCGATCCGCCATCGGGGACACGAGCCGGGGGAAGACGGTGGCCGGACCTCCATGCTACCCCGGCTGTCCCCACTCCCTTCCTCCTCCGAAAGGGAGAGAGGGGGGAGGAAGGGTGGCGCCTCTAGGCGTGGGAAGCGTTAGGAAAACATGCATATGATGGATCCGGCTATAGAGCAGTAGCCTGGCAGTTTTCTCGATATATAGTCATATTTGCACTGCTGTGTATAGGACTGGACGTACGAGCGAGCTTTTCGGCTCGGCCCGAAGCTCGCTCCAGCTCGACCCGTTACAGCTCGGCTCGATAGGATTATCAAGCGGGCCGAGGTCTGAAAACAGGCCCGTTTCACAACCGAGCCAAGCCGAGTTTCGGCCGGTCCAGCTCGGTGGCTCGCTTGCGGCCCAGCCCAATTCCACCATCGATCACAATAGCTAGCGCATTAGGGCAGAGCAACCACAGCCATTCTCTCGTCTCTCCCTTTCTCTGCTCTGCGCCGCCTCGCCTCTCTCTCGCCACGCCACAAATCTGGATCGATGGCGACGAGCACCGTTGCGCTTCCTCGCCAACCCGGCACCGACGGCGGGGGCGATGCGACCGTTCCTCACCACACCGGACGTAGACGGACGCGCCTCCCCTGGTTTCTTGCGGAACGTGACGAGCCGGAGCAGGTAATTACTTCATTCCCAAATCCCAATCCCTAGCAGCAGCTCTCTGAACTTAGTACGCATGTGATGGATCAATGGATGGATGGATCGATGGATGTAGTCATGTAGTTTGAACTTCCCAAACCCTAGCCGTAGGTGTCTGCACTAGTACACATCTGGTGGATGGATGGACGGATGGATCGATGGACGTAGTCAGGTAGATGTAGGGCTAGATGGGTGGATCATGGATGGATGTATTGTAGTCTGTACGGCTAGATGTAGCAGCAACAGATTGATGGATCATGGATGGATGGAGTTGTAGGGCAGAATGGATGGATAGATCAAAATTTTCATTGATTCCATGTGTAATTAGTTTTCTGTTGTTGATGAACTAGTTGATGATCTACTTGCTGTAGCATAGCAGCTTGAAAAAAAATCTATTTGCTGGAAAATTACATAGACTCCATGTCTAATTAGTTTACTGTTGTTGATGATTGACTGTTTGTTGTTTGCTGATATGTGCAGACGCCTATCGTCGCAACAATGGACAAGCAAAAGGGGAAGGCGGGTGGGAAGGAGAAAGAGAAAGAGAGGACGTTGGACTCCATTATGAAGAGAAAGTTGCCGGTCTCGGAGATGCAGAAGGGGAATGGGAAGGGCAATGGACAAGCAAAAGGGGAAGTTCTTTGAAACCAGAAATGGTGGAAGCCTTGGTGTGCGATGCTAGTTATATCAAATGTTCTCACAAGGACTTCAATGTGGTGGTATGATTCCTATCTTTTTCTTCTATGATTTCTGTCTATTTCTTGTATGTGGCTAACTTACAAATAATTAGGAGAGGGATGAAGATGAGGAGGACGATGTTGAGAATATCAAGTTGCCCAAGATTGTTGATGTGGGGGGTGACAACAATTGGTAACTAATGTTTTTACATGTCTCAGTTTTCCTATCTTGACATAGTGAGAATATCAAGTTTACAAATCTGTGTTACATGTAGATATTCGCCATGTGGGTGTTGCTCTTGCTATTTTGAAGATGGATGTCTACATGATCTTCTCATGTGGATTGTTGAGGTCAACGTGATCATCTCATGCCATTTCTTTTGTTGTGATGAACTTTGAATTATGTGTGCTGTTGTGATGAACTATGGACCTTGAATGATGTTGTGATGAACCATGCAATTTCAACAATGTTGTTGTGAACTTGTGATGAACTATGAACTTTGTATTATGTGGTTTTTGCTAGTCATTGTTTGGCTGTCAACATTTTCTTAGTTTTATGTCAAAGTGAAGTGTTATGCTATGCAAAATTTCCTTGTTTGGCTGTCAATATTTGATGTTTTCCTGTGTAAAGTTCAATTGAAGTGATGTCCAAAATTCAATAGAAATGGTGCCCAATTCTTTCTCTCGTATGTGTTCCATTGTTACAATTTTTGTAGAAGAATTCATATAAAAACATTATTTTTCATTACTATGACCATTTTTTAAAACAATAGACTGTTGGATTGTTCATTTTTAGTAGTATAAACTGTTTGTTTTCCAAAATATAGGTTTAATTGCTCAAGTATATGCACTATATACAGAGGTCTGTACTATTAAATGGTTCTGAGAGAAACTGGCTTACGAGCCGGCTCGGTCTGAGCCGAGCCATAGCCAAAGCGAGCCGAGCCGGTTGAAGTAGGCTCGTTGGCTGAGCGAGCCGAGCCGAGCCGAGCCGCTCCAGAGCGAGCCAAAGCCAGGCTCAGATCAAGCTCGGCTCGGCTCGGCTCGTGTCCAGCCCTAGCTGTGTAAGCTAGCGATAGGCCTCTAAAGAATTCAAGCACTAGCGCGTTACAACTATGTTGTACTGCAATTAGTGCTCAGACTGCATTCATCCTTTGTTGCATCTCCAACTTGTTGGAAATAACCACGAGTCTAAGTCCACACTGGACAAGAATCAATCGTTGAGTTGTACTTGTAGTTAGCTAGTATAGTTGTTAGATATAATCTTGTCTTGGTCTAATTAGGGTGTGGTAATTAGATTAGCTAAAGTACTAGTATATCCTGCAAGCTTGCATGTTGTACCGTCTGTTTGTACCGTCTGTAGAATCGTTAACAACCACTTTATACATGCACCATCCAAAATTTTAATATTAAATTCTACATTAATTAGAAATAAAAGAATATGAATATGAAAGGATCATATCCTCCTTTAAGAATATTAAACAAGTAAATAAATAAAATGTAAACTTACTATTATGGAACTGAAACACCATTTAAGAAATTAGAGTCAAATGCACACCTTAAGCACTCTTCACATGACCAATGTACTGGCTCATATCTATTTGAAAAACGAGACAACTATAAAAGTCAATATTTCTTAATCTTCAATCGGGGGAGACCATCTTTGTTCTAATGAATATCATTCTTCATTGTCGATTAAAATTCCCCCTCATGCTTCTATATAATACGGTGGACCATTAGTCCTACAAAACATTGAGTAAGTTACAAAAGTCATTCCATGTTAACAATTTGGCACAAAATATAATAGCATATAAAATGAGTGTATGAGAACAACTTACTTGATAATGTTGGCTTTCATGAGGACTGTTACTTAGAGATCTGCGAGAAATAAGACGCTTAATTCCGACACTTGTTGCACCACACCGTTCAGCCTTTTTTTAGTATTTATTTCCCTTGCATAGATAATCCAAAGTGTGCATATAATTCCCTTGACCGTGGAACCAACCGAAGTGGCTACTGCCGGATTTCTGGAAATTCCTCTGGGCTGGCAGGATTCCGGCACCGGCTTGGGTCGCCGAAGGTGCGGGGGTGGTGGGGGGGGGGGTTCCATTTTGTCGGTCAACGGGGCAATGGCCGGCCAGCGGCCGAGGTTATAGCAGCGGCGGCAGGTGGGACTTGAGGGTCTTCCTACTTTTGCTGAGAATGCATTCTTTTGGACTAAATTTAGGGGAATGAGACAACGGTTGAGAGATAAAAATAAAAAAAATAGCAAATGATTTAGGGGGTCTGGTAGATGATGCTTAATTCCCTAAAACAAAAGTTTTCTCCATAAATTTGACTTTGAGGCATCTTCTAGAGATGCTCTGACAAGGCCAGCTCCAGTTTAACAAACTGAAAACATGTTGCATACATTTTGGGATACTAGGTATTTTCTGTAAGTTTGAATTTCTGCACTCGGATACACCAGTAGAAAAAGGACCTAATGTGAGACACATTAGTCCCGGTTCGATTTTGGCCCGGTACTAATGGCACCATTAGTGCCGGTTCGAACGGCTATGCATTAATGTCGGTTCGCGTTGAACCTTTAGTACCGGTTCGTGCCACGAACCTGTGCTAAAGGGGTGGTGGCAGGCTGGCGTCAGGCCGGGGCCCATGATCATCTTTAGTACCCATTCGTGGCACAAACCGGTACTAAAGGGCTAACCTTTAGTACCGGTTCGTGCCATGAACCGGGACTAAAGGGGCTGACCTATAGTCCCGGTTGGAGACACAAACCGGGACTATAGGGAAATTTTCAAACTCTACACCCCCCCCGTGTATCGCCATTTCAGTTTTGAAAAAATCAAAAGAAAATGATAAAAACTTCATAAAATAAAATCCTTCGAGAGGTAGTTATATTACTACACCTACTAGTTATGAAAATTTGAAAACTTAAGTTTGGACATGTTTTGCAAAAAAGTGTAGGGAAAATGTAATACAGCTATAACTTTTGCATACGATGTCGGAAAAAAACTGTATAATATATCAAAAAATTCAGTGAGTACCAGGCTCTTGGGGCCTATTTCAACCCATATAAAGCTTTATCTAATTTGCAAATGTGATGAGGTGTGCTTTTGTTCTCATAACCTGGTGTCTGCCGCATAAAAACCTCTTCTTCCAGAACACCATGAAGAAACGCGTTCTAAACATCTAGCTCCCTTAAACTCCAGCCTCTGGAAACAACAATGGACAAAACAAGTCGAATAGTAGCTGATTTAACGACAGGACTAAAGGTATCTTCATAGTCATTACCATACCTCTGTTTGAAACCTTTTGCAACCAACCTTGCCTTATATCTGTCTATGCTTCCATCTGACTTTCTTTTAATTTTATATACCCACTTGCAATCTATGATATTCTTGCCTTTTTCTAATGGTACCAGGTGCCAAGTTTTGTTTTTCATGAGTGCTTCATACTCACTATCCATGGCCTCCTTCCAGTTTTTATCAGCAAGTGCATCATGCAAATGAGTGGGCTCACCCATACTAGTAAGAAAGGCACGTTTGAGCTTATCATAACTTATTGTACCATCTCTGTACTCCTTCGCCTTATGAATACCAGATTGTGATCTTGTATGGCGATGTGGCAAAATAGGTGCAGTTGACGCAATAGTGCTAGGCGCAGAAAATCCTGAGTCCGTTGATTCAGCAGTGAAGTTAGTTGCCGTAGAAGATCCTGCATCCCCTATTCCTGATCTATGGCAGAAGATCCCCTCGGGATTGCCCCGCCAGCGGCTGCACCGCCCATCACGTCGCCAGGTGCGCCTTTGGTTGGACGAAACGGGACAAGCGAGTCGGGCCCAACCTCTGTCGCCTGGTCGATCCCTGGACCAGCGCTTGCGCGCGTGGCAAGCAGCAGTTGGCACTGACGCGCATCGGATGAGGCGGGCGGTCCAGTGCCGGGCCCTGCCGCTGTCGCCTGGTCGGCCACCCGGGCGTCACAATCTTGTGGCGGGCTGGAGTCGCCCTGGAGAGGCGCGCCTGATGCTCTGTCAGAAGTATCTGCTCCGGATCTCGCGCCGCTGCTGTCACCAGGGTCGCTCTAGGATCCAGTGCCACTTTTGTCCATATCTGTTTGCATAAAATGACGCCCTGAATCTACACACTTAGCACCAAAATCAAAATTTTCTATGGATTTAGTCACATGATCAACACTACTTAATTCACCCCTGTGATTTGGGCTAGGCATATAGTCTAGGAGAAGTGCAATTTCAGCACGAAGAAGAGCTCCAGCATTCGGATGAAGCTTAG
Source organism: Triticum dicoccoides (assembly GCF_002162155.2). Classification (NCBI taxonomy): domain Eukaryota; kingdom Viridiplantae; phylum Streptophyta; class Magnoliopsida; order Poales; family Poaceae; genus Triticum; species Triticum dicoccoides. The sequence goes on along the minus strand of NC_041388.1, from coordinate 574,256,236 downwards.
CAAACGGAAAAAGTGTTTCATCGAACACAACATCTCGGGATATATAAATACGTCTAGAAGAAATCTCAAGACATTTGTATCCTTTATGGAGATTACTATAGCCAAGAAGCACAAACTGTGTCGAAAGGAACTCAAGGTTGTGTTGATTGTATGGGCGGAGATTGGGATAGCAAGCACAGCCAAAGATTTTGAGAGAATTGTACTCTTGTTTTTTGTGAAATAGCTTTTCCAAGGGAGTGATGTTGCCTATCACTTTGCTAGGAAGACGATTGATAAGATAGGTGGCAGCGATAAAAGCTTCATCCCAATATTTTAATGCCATTGAGGCATGAGCTAGAAGAGATAGGCCTACTTCCACAATGTGCCTATGTTTACGCTCTGCACTCACGTTCCGTTGATGAGCATGAGGACAAGACACATGATGAGCAATGCCTATATTACGGAAGAATGAGTTGCGTTTTTCATACTCCCCTCCCCATTCACTTTGGACTGCCAGAATTTTCCTGTCAAATTGACGCTCAACAAATTTCTGAAATTCTTGAAAGATAGAAAGAACTTCAGATTTGAACTTAAGCAAATATATCCAAGTCAAATTGCTGAAATCATCAATGAAACTGGCATAGTATTTTTTTTCTCCCAAAGAATCTCTGGCATGACCCCATACATCACTAAAGATAAGTTCCAACGGAGCATGAGACACATTATTAGACCTAGGATACAGAAGTTGGTGACCTTTTGCACATTGACAAGCATCACAAACAGACTCACTACTTTGACTAGATGACAATGGAAGATTTCCTTTATTCACTACTTGCTTGGCTATGGTTGAAGAGGGATGCCCTAATCTTTGATACCATCTTGCCAAGGTAGGTGTTGGTGTCAAAACTGGTGGATCTCGGGTAGGGGGTCCCGAACTGTGCGTCTAGGCGGATGGTAACAGGAGATAAGGGACATGATGTTTTTACCCAGGTTCGGGCCCTCTCGATGGAGGTTTAACCCTACTCCTGCTTGATTAATATTGATGATATGGGTAGTACAAGAGTAGATCTACCACGAGATCAAGGAGGCTAAACCCTAGAAGCTAGCCTATGGTATGATTGTTCTTCGTCCTACGGACTAAAACCCTCCAGTTTATATAGACACCGGAGAGGGCTAGGGTTACACATAGTTGGTTACAATGGTAGGAGATCTACATATCCGTATCGCCAAGCTTGCCTTCCACGCCAAGGAAAGTCCCTTCCGGACACGGGACAAAGTCTTCAATCTGGTATCTTCATAGTCCAGGAGTCCGGTCGAAGGTATAGTCCGGCTATCCAGACACCCCCTAATCTAGGACTCCCTTAGTATCCCCCGAACCAGGCTTCAATGACGACGAGTCCGGCGCGCAAATTGTCTTCGGCATTGCAAGGAGGGTTCTCCTCCAAATTCCGTGTACCTGTTGAATAATGTCCGGATTCTTGTAAATGTAGCGCTCCTTGGCTTCTACGCCCAATAATGGCCGTCTTCCACGTGTCAAACGAATACGAAAAGTCAGGGTGTTTCTATATTTACACCCCTAGCCGCGTGAATGAGTCGCCTATTTAAGGGGACGAGGATTTAGATCCAAACCACACCTTCTCCCCTCCGCGAGTATTCATCAGAGCGTATCCGATAGAGGTCCATTCTATCATGGCCGGCCGTCGCAGCTCCTCCTCTCGCCCTTCCAGCCCTCAGTCTGGATATTGGGAGAGATGCTCCATCCCGCACAGCGAGCTAGTGATGCTCCAGGCCAAGGGATTTCCCCCCGGCCTATATGGTCCCGGTTCGAGCTGGACTTGCCATCTATAATGGCGGAGAGCAAGCGGAGAGCGCCCCAATCCCTCCAAAGGAGAGCGGGTATGCCTTGTCCCTTACTTAATAAGAGGGCTCGGATTTCCAAATTCATCCGTTTCTCCGGGGGCTCCTGGAGTTCTATGGCCTCCAGCTGCACAACCTCACGCCGGCCTCCATATTGCATATCGCGGGCTTCGTAGCCCTTTGCGAGCTGTTTTTGGGCTGCCAGGCTCATTTCGCGCTGTGGAAAAGGCTATTCTGCCTTGTGCCCCGTTCTCAGAAGGGGTCAATATATCAAGTGGGCGGAGCCGAAGTGTGGCGCATCGCCGGGACCGGATATCTATCCGGAACCCCAAAGAAGGCATCCGAGGACTGGCCTTCGGAATGGTTTTATATAGAGGACGTCCCGCTGCCGCATCCTGTCCGGATCGACCTCCCTGAGTTCGACAGTGCTCCCCTAAAGAAGCGCCTAAGCTGGCGTCCACGGAGCCCTTAGAGGGAAAGCGACAAGGACGTTCTTTACCTGATGGGCCGGATAAGATTGTTAGCTCATTCCAGACTGACCATGATCGGGGTCATGGCCGCATGCATCATGCGAGGGGTGCAGCCGCTCAAGTATAGAGGCCACCCCATGTGGGACTTCAACGGGGAGGACGACGCCACCCGCCATGGCCGTAAGGGGCCGGATTCGGCTGCCGCTCTAATAAAGATCTTGTCCGCTTTGTACAAGGGAGAAGAGGAGGAATTTCTCCGCGTCAACCCACAGGGTGGATTTTCTATGTACAATCCCCCAAGTTGGGTAAGTGGACACTTTTACTTGCCCATCCGTTTTATATTCCCATCGTTAAATATTCAGTCTAACGACTTCAATGCAGGAACTGCGCCAGGCTGTTAAATAAATAAACAGCCCTCCTCCACAACCCGAGGATCCGGGACGGTCCCTCGACCCGGCCTCTCAAGAGGATCCGGACTTATCTGTGGAGCTGATTGATGGGGTGTTTCATCAATTGAGCAAGGACAACGCCTTGGTGGCCATTACGGCCGATTACCCAGGTCTACCCCCAGCCTCACAGATAACTGAGACCGAAGTCCCAGCACTTTGAAAAGGGATCTATCCTCGCATGTTTTTGATTGCCGTATGACAACCGTGTTTTGCTGGGGAGGTCCTTGAGACGGGAGGCCGAGCCTGCGGCGACTAGCCAATGAGGGGCGGCAAGGCCCCGCGGGCTAAAAAGAAGTGCGCTCCGGACTGAGACGCCGGCGCAAAGGTATAGCGCGCCATCTTATTCCCAGGTCTTCAAGGCATATTAATGCTCGTGCTCTCTTCAGGACGAAGAGACCTCGCCGGACTATATCCAAAGAGGTTGCCAATCGTGCGTCCACTAGCTAGGCTCCAAAGCCTGGTCCGGATGCGGAGGCGAACACAAAGCGCGCACCGGACGCTCCTCCGACAGAGGATGCGGACAGGCTGTCTGCCACCAATTTTGAGGTGGAGAGTGCCATGAACCACAGGCGTCACCGGACAGTTCTTCGCGACGCTTGTTTCTCCCAAGAGGCATTGGATGCCTTCAATTCGGGAGATGCGTACCTCCGTGCCGCTCAGAATGGTCTAGCCAGAGCCACGGAGCAATATGTAAAAGACATACGGGTAAGAAAATTTTGGTAATTATATATATACCAGTAGCCCCCGAGACTTGAAACAGTTAGAATAACTGATTTAAGGATCATTTGTTATGCAGGTTCTTACAGTAAAGAATACCCTACTGTCCCAGGAGCTGGAAGAGTGCAAAGCCCAACTTGAGGCCGCACTAGCCGCGGCAGGGGAGCCCAGGGAGACCCCCTCTAGTAATATACGCTTCGAAAGATAAGTATTTTGCGAAGTGCGGCGTGGATGCAAATCTGACAAATGAAATTGCAGAAGGCGCCGGATTAAATCCGGAAAAGCAACAACTCCTACGCCAGCTGAAGGCTGGTGAGAGTGTGCTGACAAAGGTGAGGCTGGAGAAGAACGATCTCCAAGATGCCAACACCAAGTTGGGCGTTTAATTGAAGGATGTTCGTGCCCAGCTGTTGGACTCTGTTAAGGAGAATCAGCGGCTTCAACGCAGCATATTTAGTAAGTGCTTAAACAAACTTTGAAAAAAGAGTTCGGTGAGGAAGTCGACTAACAGAGTAATGTCTGTAGGTATGCTAACAGGTCGTCCTGCAGAGGAAATGCCCGGTTCTACAGGTGACCTTCTTCCCGAGGTCTCACAACTGCACGAGCGAGTTCGGCAGGTGATGCAAGGCGTCGCCCAGGCCTTGTGGCCATCCGTCTCCATGCCCGAAGGCCTTGGAGAGCTTGTAGAGAAGCTGAAGGGAGCGCGGCGGCGCTTCCGATTGTGGAAGATGTTGGCCTGCCGTCAAGGCGCCAGGGAGGCTTGGGCCATGGTGAAGACGCGGTACATGAAGGCTGACCTAAACCACATGGCAGGGGTCGGACCCGTGGGGCCCGATGGGAAGGAGATCCCTGTGAGCTTAGTATACGGCCAAGTAGAATTGGCTGCAAAGTATTCCCAACAGGACTGTAAGCTAGACAAATTGTTAGATGGTATTGAAGAGGAATACAATCAGTCAGATTGACTATGTAATTTTAATTGACATGTGTAATGCCTTCTAGCCGGATTGTAGATCGTTTGTCATGGCCGACCTTTTCGCTTCAACCTCGGGACCTGACGGTCCGGAGTGTGTCTGAATACCCTCGCGGTTATATAAGAACCGGGGTATGCATGGAGACCAGGCGTAGGGGTCATTAGTGCTTGAACAGACAAGTGCCCAACTAGTTATGTTATATTACATGGTTAGTAAGAAACATCTTCCAGGGAGAATAGTTCCGTTAGGGGTTCCTTTCCCTGGGAGGCATGCCCTAAAGTGCATGTCCATTCTACGAAAAGAGACGCAGGAAAAACATCTGGGGGCGTATAGATAAATAAGTGAAAAAAAGATCATCTTTAGTTCACCGACCGAATATTCCCTTAAGAATGCTAGCTTTCGGCTTCACCCAGTCTGAGGTACACATCCGGCTGACCCGGCAGTAACAATCGCAGAGGTGCTCCCTTTACCACCTAGCCCAACAATCGGGAACATAGGGGTAAGCACAGGAGCCAGGCAATCCAGCTTGGCCAAAACTTAAGTCATATTGATGCATATAATGGTGAATAAAAGGTACATGCGGAAGTGTGACACATGTGTTGGGCATGAAGCCCGTATAAATAAGCTTCTGTTTAAAGAAGCCCCCAGGTTGAATGAGCGCGGATAGCGCGTCACTTTATGAGCCTTTAAAGGCTATAAGAGAGGGAGAGAGAGAGAGAGGGGAGAAGGAGAGAAATGTAAGACAAAAATTATATAAAAAATGGACAGAGGAAGGAGACGAACACAGAGTCCGGCGCTAGGCATAGAATCTTCGGAGACGGGCTGCGTTCCATGGGTTCGGCTCGAGTCGGTTATCCGATGCATCTCGCAGGCGGTACGCTCCACCAGTCAGGACTTGGTCAATTATGAAGGGACCTTCCCACTTGGGCTTGAGTTTGTCCTTTTTCTTGTCCGGTAGGCGTAGAACTAATTCGCCAACGTTGTAATTTTTGGCCCGTACTTCTCTGCTTTGGTATCTTCGAGCCTACTGTTGATAGAATGCGGAACGGGCTTTTGCTACGTCACGCTTTTCCTCCAAGGCGTCCAAACTGTCCTGCCGATCGAGCTCAGCTTCTCTTTCTTCGTACATGTGCACTCGAGGTGAGTCATGAATTATGTCGCAGGGCAAAACTACCTCTGCGCCGTACACCATGAAGAATGGTGTGTATCCGGTGGTGCGATTCGGCGTGGTCCGCAGCCCCCAGAGTACGGAGTCGAGCTCCTCTACCCAATGTGTATTAGATTCCTTAAGGGACCGCACTAATCTGGGTTTGATGCCGCTCATGATAAGACCATTTGCACGTTCAACCTGGCCGTTAGTTTGTGGGTGATAGACGGAAGCATAATCGAGCTTGATGCCCATGTTTTTGCACCAAAGTTTTACCTCATCGGCCGTAAAGTTCGTGCCGTTATCAGTGATGATGCTGTGGGGGACGCAATAATGGTGTACAACCCCGGATATAAATTCTATCACCGGTCCGTATTCGGCCGTCTTAACAGGCTTGGCTTCTATCCATTTGGTGAACTTATCCGCCATGACCAGTAAGTATTTTTTCTTGTGGGTTCCGCCTTTAAGGGGTCCAACCATGTCAAGCCCCCAGACCGCGAAGGGCCAAGTGATGGGGATAGTTTGGAGGGCGGTGGGTGGCATATGGCTTTGGTTCGCAAAAAGTTGGCAACCGTCGCATCGTTGGACTAAGTCCTGGGCGTCTGCCTGGGCCGTCGGCCAACAAAACCCTGTACGGAAGGCCTTGCTTACAAGGGACCGAGCTGCAGCATGATGACCGCCGAGTCCGGCATGAATTTCAGCCAGGAGGTTCCGCCCTTCCTCTTCGGAGATGCACCTTTGAAGGACTCCGGTAGTGCTTTTCTTATAAAGCTCTCCCTCATGGACTTTATAGGCTTTAGATCGCCGCACTATGCAGCATGCCTCATTTTGGTCCTCGGGGAGTTCCTGCCTAGTAAAGTAGGAGTGGAATGGTTCTGTCCACGGGGCGATGACGGCCATTATTACGTGGGCTGAAGGTGTTATTTCATTGGCAGAGCCTCCAATTATGTCAGAGTGTTCGGTGTCGGGCAGTGCGGTTGGGTCCGGGCTGTTATTGCCGGGTTCCCCTTCCCATACTACGGATGGATTGAACAGCCTTTCCAAGAAGATGTTGGGGGGGGGGGGGACGACATCGCGTTTTGCGCCGATGCGTGCCAGGACATCTGCCGCCTGATTATTTTCCCGGGCTATATGGTGAAATTCGAGCCCTTCGAACCAAGCTGACATTTTTAGGACGGCGTTGCGGTAAGCTGCCATTTTTGGATCCTTGGAATCAAAGTCTCCATTTATTTGGGATATTGTGAGGTTCGAGTCCCCGCGCACCTTTAGGCATTGAATGCCCATGGATACTGCCATCCGGAGACCATGTAAAAGGGCCTCACATTTGGCTGCATTGTTGGAGTCTGTGTACATTATCTGGAGTACGTATTGAACTGTGTCTCCTGTGGGGGACGTCAAAATGACGCCAGCCCCTAGACCGGCCAACATTTTGGAGTCGTCGAAGTGCATGACCCAGTTTGAATATGTGCCATACTCTTTAGGGAGTTCGGCCTCCGTCCATTCTGCGACGAAGTCGGCCAAAACATGCGACTTGAAAGCTCGCCATGGCTTGTAAGTTATGTCGAACGGGAGGAGCTCAATGGCCCATTTTGCAATCCGGCCCGTCGCGTTGCGGTTGTTTATAATATCATTAAGTGGCACTTCCGAGGCTACTGTTATTAAACACTCTTGAAAGTAGTGTTGCAGCTTCCGGGATGCCATAAATACCGCGTACCCAATCTTTTGATAATGCGGGTACCATGACTTGCACGGAGTAAGGACAGTGGACACATAGTAGATTGGCTTTTGAAGGGGGAATTTGTGTCCGTCCGTTTCTCGTTCGACGACGAGCACTGCGCTTACGACCTGATGGGTTGCTGCAATGTATAATAGCATTGGTTCGCCAATGTTTGGCGCGGCCAGGACTGGGTTTGTTGCCAAGATGGCTTTTATTTCGTAGAGTCCGGCCGTGGCTGCTTCCATCCACTCGAAGTGTTCGGTGCGCCGAAGGAGGCGGTAAAGGGGTAGGGCCTTTTCTCCCAAGCGGGAGATAAAGCGGCTTAGAGCCGCCATGCATCCGGTTAATTTTTGTATTTGTTTGAGGTCATTCGGGATATCCAATTGTGACAGATCTTGGATCTTGGCTGGATTTGCTTCAATTCCTCTACCGGATACAATGAAGCCCAAGCGCTTTCCGGCTGGAACGCCGAAAACGCATTTTTCCGGGTTGATCTTGATGTCGTATGTTCGGAGGTTATCGAATGTTAACCTCAAGTCATCTACTAGAGATTTGACATGTCTTGTTTTAACGACCACATCATCTACGTATGCCTCCACTGTTTTGGCAATCTGGTTTGCCAGACATGTATGAATCATGCGCTGATATGTTGCATCGGCGTTTTTGAGCCTGAAGGGCATTGTGTTGAAGCAGAATGGGCCGTATGGTGTGATGAATGCCGTTGCGGCTTGGTCTGACTCTGCCATCTTTATTTGATGGTAGCCGGAGTATGCGTCGAGGAAACACAACGAATCGTGTCCTGTGGTAGCGTCGATAATTTGATCGATGCGGGGGAGAGGGAAGGGATCCTTTGGGCAAGCCTTGTTAAGGTCTTTAAAATCAACGCACAGGCGCCATGATTTATACTTCTTTGGTACCATCACCAGGTTTGCTAGCCAGTCCGGGTGTTTTATATCTTTGATGAATCTGGCCTCCAATAGCTTGGCTAGTTCCTCTCCCATGGCCTGTCTCTTAGGTTCAGAAAAACGCCGAAGAGCCTGTTTGACTGGCTTGAATCCTTTTAGGATATTTAAGCTGTGTTCGGCCAGCCTGCGTGGGATTCCTGGCATGTCTGAAGGGTGCTAGGCGAAAATGTCCCAGTTCTCTCGTAGAACTCTCGCAGTGCGGCGTCTACATTAGGGTTTAACTGTGCCCCAATGGAAGCTGTTTTATTGGGGTCCGTTGGATGGACATGGAATTTGACTATTTTGTCCACCTGTTTAAAGGAGGTGGACTTGGATCTTTTGTCGAGTATCACATCGTCCCTATTCACCATGGAGCGCAGCGCAGTCAGTTCCTCAGCCGCTAGGGCTTCGGATAGCGCCTCGAGGGCCAGTGCGGCTGTCTTGTTTTTGGCGCAGAGTGCTATGTCCGGATCACTAGCGAGAGTGATGATTCCGTTAGGCCCGGGCATCTTGAGCTTCATGTACCCGTAATGGGGTATTGCTTGGAAGATTGTAAACGCTTCTCGCCCTAGCAGAACGTGATATCCGCTACTGAACGGGGCCACTTGGAACATGACCTCTTCGGACCTGTAAATATCCGGCGTGCCGAACACCACATCTAGTGTGATTTTTCCTGTACATCGCGCTTCCTGACTGGGGATTATTCCTCTAAAGGTTGTGCTGCTTCGCTCAATGCGGTTCCAGTCTATTTCCATTTTTTGAAGGGTTTCCTCATAAATGAGGTTCAATCCGCTGCCGCCATCCATGAGTACCTTGGTAAGACGAAAGCCATCCACTATTGGACTGAGGACCAATGCGGCTGGTGCTCGGGCTGTTCGGAATTTAGGTTCATCACTAGCGTTAAAAGTAATAGCCGTGTTACTCCATGGGTTTATTGTTGCTACTTGGTAGACTTCGGCAAGGCTGCGGAGTGTTCTTTTTCGCATATCATTTGATGCGAAAGTCTCGAAGACTGTTAATACCGTACTGGTGTCTCTGGGGTGGCTTTCTGTGGCTTCTGGAATTAGAAGATCTTCGCCAATTTTTGCCACCTACCGGAGTATCCAACATGCTCTAAGGCTGTGAGTTGGTGTGGCGCCCTCTACACTGTGAATTTTACAGGGTCCACTAAGCCATCCTTCCAGTACGGTTCCGTGCAGGATTCTGGCCCAGTAATGATGTACTGTTTCTTTGGGCTCTTGCCTAATTTGGGATAGATCGCTTATGTACGGGTGGGTGGAATCAAATCCGAAACCTCACACAATCTGAGACCCAAGGGCCAAGGAGTTTCCGAACCCGGAAGTTTGGATTCTTGGATGCTGTCCAATGAATCTAGCCCGTCGCCTGACTTTAAGTTCAGGTCTTGAGTGATGTCCTCCCCTCCACGGGTATCCGGCTTGGAGGGATCGGGAATCCGGACATAGCTAGTCCTTAAGATAGATGAAGGGTCGCCGCACTGTCCCTCTACCACGGCAACGTGATGGGTGACCTAGGGAGAGTTAATCTCTCTTACATCAGGTTTAGGCCCAATCTGGTCGTAATCCGTAGTGACTCCCAGGGCGGCGATGTGATCCAAGAGCTCGTTTAGGGAAGAGAGCTCCATTGGATCTAGCTGCTCGGCGAATTCTGAGCTGACGTGAAGATTGCTTTCGATGACCCGAGAGGTCATCGTCGGCGCAGTAGCCGAACAGGCGGTCATAAGGAAACCACCTAGCCGGAGAGTTTGGCGGACAGCCAAAGCTCCCTTAGCAACGGTGCCGTCTTTAAAGACGTGATGAGGCATCCTTCCTGATGGCGACGGCACAGAGGAACTCGGGTAGGGGGTCCCGAACTGTGCGTCTAGGCAGATGGTAACAAGAGACAAGGGACACGATGTTTTTACCCAGGTTCAGGCCCTCTCGATGGATGTAAAACCCTACTCCTGCTTGATTAATATTGATGATATGGGTAGTACAAGAGTAGATCTACCACGAGATCAAGGAGGCTAAACCCTAGAAGCTAGCCTATGGTATGATTGTTCTTCGTCCTACGGACTAAAACCCTCCGGTTTATATAGACACTGGAGAGGGCTAGGGTTACACAGAGTCGGTTACAATGGTAGGAGATTTACATATCCGTATCGCCAAGCTTGCCCTCCACGCCAAGGAAAGTCCCTACCAGACACGGGACGAAGTCTTCAATCTTGTATCTTCATAGTCCAGGAGTCCGGCCGAAGGTATAGTCTGGCTATCCGGACACCCCCTAATCCAGGACTCCTCAGTAGGCTTGATGATGGAGTAGACTTCACGACGACGCTTTCGAGTAACTGCTCCGGATATGATGGGATACAAGCCTCCAATGCATCTACCGTGGTGAAGAAGCTCCCTCGTTGCCCTGTCCTTAATGAGAAAATATGTAGGATGAGTTTCAAAAAAGACATTATTATCAGCGGACAAAGGAGACATAGATGCAAGATTCTTGTCAGCTTGGGGAACATGGAGAACATCCTTAAGAGCTAGATCATGTTTAAGATTAGGGGAATTAAGAGATGCTTGACCAATGTGACATATGTCCATACATCCACCGCTAGCTATGTGAATTTGATTGTTGCCGAAGTATTTCTCCCTCATGGTAGCTTCTCCAACTAATTGGTGACATGATCCGTGGCTCCTGAATCTGCATAGCATATGGTACTATCTCCACCTCCTTGTTCTCTCATAGCAGCCGCAACAGTACGTGAGTCAGGAACATAATCCTCATCATAATGGTGCCAGCAATCCAATACTTCATGGCCTACTTTCTTGCATAGTTGACACCAAACATGGTTGGAGGAGGAAGATCCAGAGGAGGCATGATTGTTGGTGCAGCTACCCCCTCCAGATCGGTTGGGGGCGTTGTTATTGCCGTAGCTGCCCCCATTAGGACCCGCACCTGAGTTGTTGTCGCGTCCACGTCCGCCACCGTAGCTGCCGCCGATAGGACGCGCGCTTGAGTTGTTGCCGCGACCACGACCACCTCCACGACCTCGTGATGCAGCATTAACAGAAGATTGACGAACATTCATGCCATGCAGTAGATTGAGGTGAGCGTCGAAGCTAAGCAGCTGGTTGAAGACCTCCTGTACTGTCACGGGTTCAACCCACACCGCAAGCGCTGAGACAACATGGTTGTAGTCGATGTCGAACCTTTTGTACCGGTTCGTTCCACGAACCGGTGCTAAAGGGTGGTGGCAGGCTGGCGTCAGGCCGGGGCCCATGATCACCTTTAGTACCAGTTCGTGGGACAAACTTGTACTAAAGGGCTAAACTTTAGTACCGGTTCGTGCCATGAACCGGGACTAAAGGGGTCTGACCTATAGTCCCGGTTGGAGACACAAACCGGGACTATAGGGCAATTCTCAAACTCTACCCCCTGTGTATCGCCATTTTAGTTTTGAAAAAATCAAAAGAAAATGATAAAAACTTCAGAAAATAAAATCCTTCGAGAGGTAGTTATATTACTACACCTACTAGTTATGAAAATTTGAAAACTTAAATTTGGACATGTTTTGAAAAAAGGGTAGGGAAAAATGTAAAATGGCTATAACTTTTGCATATGTTGTCGGAAAAAACCGTATAATATATCAAAAAATTCAGTGAGTACCAGGCTCTTGGGGCCTGTTTCAACCCATATAAAGCTTTATCTAATTTGCAAATGTGATGAGGTGTGCTTTTGTTCTCATAACCTGGTGTCTGCCACATAAAAACCTCTTCTTCCAGAACACCATGAAGAAACGCGTTCTGAACATCTAGCTCCCTTAAACTCCAGCCTCTGGAAACAGCAATGGACAAAACACGTCAAATAGTAGCTGCTTTAACGATAGGACTAAAGGTATCTTCATAGTCATTACCATACCTGAAACCTTTTGCAACCAACCTTGCCTTATACCTGTCTATGCCTCCATCTGACTTTCTTTTAATTTTATATACCCACTTGCAATCTATGATATTCTTGCCTTTTTCTGGTGGTAAAAGGTGCAAAGTTTTGTTTTTCATGAGTGCTTGATACTCACTATCCATGGCCTCCTTCCAGTTTTTAGCAGCAAGTGCATCATGCAAATGAGTGGGCTCACCCATACTAGCAAGAAAGTAACGTTTGAGCTTATCATAACTTATTGTACCATCTGTGTACTCCTTCTCCTTATGAATACCAGATTGTGATCTTGTATGGTGATGTGGCAAAATAGGTGCAGTTGATGCAATAGTGCTAGGCGCAGAAAATCATGAGTCCGTTGATTCAGCAGTGAAGTTAGTTGCCGCAGAAGATCTTGCATCCCCCTGTTCCTGACCTGTGGCAGAAGATCCCCTAGGGATTGCCCCGCCAGCGGCTGCACCGCCCGTCACGTCGCCAGGTGCGCCCTTGGTTGGACGAAACGAGACAAGCGAGTCGGGCCCAACCTCTATCACCTGGTCGATCCCTGGACCTGCGCTTGCGCGCGTGGCAAGCGGCAGTTGGCGCCGACGTGCATCAGATGAGGCGGGCGGGCCAGTACCGGGCCCTGCCGCTGTCGCCTGGTCGGCCACCCGGGCGTCGCAATCCTGTGGCGGGCTGGAGTCGCCCTGGAGAGGCGCGCCTGATGCTTTGTCAGAAGTATCTGCTCCGGATCTCGCGCCACTGCTGTCACCAGGGTCGCTCTAGGATCCAGTGCCACTTTTGTCCATATTTGTTTGCATAAAATTACGCCTTGAATCTACACACTTAGCACCAAAATCAAAATTTTCCGTGGATTTAGTCACATGATCAACACTACTTAATTCACCCATGTGATCTGGGCTAGGCATATAGTCTATGAGAAGTGCAATTTCAGCACGAAGAAGAGCTTCAGCATTCGGATGAAGCTTAGCAAACGGAAAAAGTGTTTCATCGAACACAACATCTCGAGATATATAAATACGTCTAGAAGAAATCTCAAGAGATTTGTATCCTTTATGGAGATTACTATAGCGAAGAAGCATAAACTGTGTGGAACAGAACTCAAGTTTGTGTTGATTGTATGGGCAGAGATTGGGATAGCAAGCACAACCAAAGATTTTGAGAGAATTGTAGTCTTGTTTTTTGTGAAATAGCTTTTCCAAGGGAGTGATGTTGCCTATCACTTTGCTAGGAAGACGATTCATAAGATAGGTGGCAGCGATAAAAGCTTCATCCCAATATTTTAATGGCATTGAGGCATGAGCTAGAAGAGATAGGCCTACTTCCACAATGTGCCTATGTTTACACTCTGCATTCATGTTCTGTTGATGAGCATGAGGACAAGACACATGATGAGCAATGCCTATATTACGGAAGAATGAGTTGAGTATTTCGTACTCCCCTCCCCAGTCACTTTGGACTGCAAGAATTTTCCTGTCAAATTGACGCTCAACAAATTTCTGAAATTCTTGAAAGATAGAAAGAACTTCAGATTTGAACTTAAGCAAATATATCCAAGTAAACTTGCTGAAATCATCAATGAAACTGACATAGTATTTTTTTCTCCCAAAGAATCTCTGGCATGACCCCATACATCACTAAAGATAAGTTCCAATGGAGCATGAGACTCACTATTAGACCTAGGATACAGAAGTTGGTGACCTTTTGCACATTGACAAGCATCACAAACAGACTCACTACTAAGACTAGATGACAATGGAAGATTGCCTTTATTCACTACTTGAATGACTATGGTTGAAGAGGGATGCCCTAATCTTTGATGCCATCTTTCCAAGGTAGGCTTGATGACGGAGTAGACTTCATGATGACGCTTTCGACTAACTGCTCCGGATATGATGGGATACAAGCCTCCAATGCATCTACCATGGTGAAGAAGCTCCCCCGTTGCCTGGTCCTTAATGAGAAAATATGTAGCATGAGTTTCAAAAAAGACATTATTATCAGCGGACAAGCGAGACATAGATGCAAGATTCTTAGCTTGGGGAACATGGAAAACATCCTTAAGAGCTAGATCATGTTTAAGATTAGGGGAATTAATAGATGCTTTACCAATGTGACATATGTCCATACCTCCACCACTAGTTGTGTGAATTTGATCGTTGCCGAAGTATTTCTCCTTCATGGCTAGCTTCTCCAACTAATTGGTGACATGACCTGTGGCTCCTGAATCTGCATAACATATGGTACTATCTCCACCGCCTTGTTCTCTCATAGCACCCGCAACAATACATGAGTCAGGAACGTAATCCTCATCATAATGGTGCCAGCAGTCCAATACTTCATGGCTTACTTTCTTGCATAGTTGACACCAAACACGGTTGGAGGAGGAAGATCCAGAGGAGGCATGATTGTTGGTGTAGCTACCCCCTCCAGATCGGTTGGGGGCCTTGTTATTGCCGTAGCTGCCCCCATTAGGACGCGCACCTGAGTTGTTGTCGCGTCCACGTCCGCCACCGTAGCTGCCGCCATTAGGACGTGCGCTTGAGTTTTTGCCGTGACCACGACCACCTCCACGGCCTCGTGATGCAACATTAACAGAAGATTGACGAACTTTCATGCCATGCAGTAGATTGAGGCGAGCGTCGAAGCTAAGCAGCTGGTTGAAGAGCTCCTGTACTATCACAGGTTCAACCCACACCGCAAGCTTTGAGACAACAGGGTTGTAGTCGATGTCGAACCTTTAGTACCGGTTCGTGCCACGAACCGGTGCTAAAGGGGTGGTGGCAGGCTGGCATCAGGCCGGGGCCCATGATCACCTTTAGTACCGGTTCGTGGCACAAACCGGTACTAAAGGGCTAACCTTTAGTACTGGTTCGTGCCATGAACCGGGACTAAAGGGTTCTGACCTATAGTCCCGGTTGGAGACACATACCTGGACTATAGGGCAATTTTCAAACTCTACCCCCCCCCCCCGGTGTATCACCATTTCAGTTTTGAAAAATCAAAAGAAAATAATAAAAATTTCAGAAAATAAAATCCTTCAAGAGGTAGTTATATTACTACACCTACTAGTTATGAAAATTTGAAAACTTAAATTTGGACATGTTTTGCAAAAAGTGTAGGGAAAATGTAAAACAGCTATAACTTTTGCATACGATGTCGGAAAAAACGTATAATATATCAAAAAATTCAGTGAGTACCAGGCTCTTCGGGCCTGTTTCAACCCATACAAAGCTTTATCTAATTTGCAAATGTGATGACGTGTACTTTTTTTTCTCATAACCTGGTGTCTGCCGCATAAAAACCTCTTCTTCCAGAACACCATGAAGAAATGCGTTCTGAACATCTGGCTTCCTTAAACTCCAGCCTCTAGAAACAGCAATGGACAAAACAAGTTGAATAGTAGATGCTTTAACGACAGGACTAAAGGTATCTTCAGAGTAATTACCATACCTTTGTTTGAAACCTTTTGCAACCAACCTTGCCTTATATCTGTCTATGCTTCCATCTGACTTTCTTTTAATTTTATATACCCACTTGCAATCTATGATATTCTTGCCTTTTTCTCGTGGTACCAGGTGCCAAGTTTTGTTTTTCATGAGTGCTTGATACTCACTATCCATGGCCTCCTTCCAGTTTTTATAAACAAGTGCATCATGCAAATGAGTGGGCTCTGCCATACTAGTAAGAAAGGCACATTTGAGCTTATCATAACTTATTGTACCATCTGTGTACTCCTTCGCCTTATGAATACTAGATTGTGATCTTGTATGGCTATGTGGCAAAATAGGTGCAGTTGACGCAATAGTTCTAGGCGCAAAAAATCCTGAGTCCGTTGATTCAGCAGTGAAGTTAGTTGCCGCAGAAGATCCTGCATCCCCTATTCCTGACCTGTGGCAGAAGACCCCCTCGGGATTGCCCCGCCAGCGGCTGCACCGCCCGTCACGTCGCCAGGTGCGCCTTTGGTTGGACGAAACGAGACAAGCGAGTCGGGCCCAACCTATGTTGCCTGGTCGATCCCTGGACCAGCGCTTGCGCGCGTGGCAAGCGGCAGTTGGCGCTGACGCGCATCGGATGAGGCGGGCGGGCCAGTGCCAGGCCCTGCCGCTGTCACCTGGTCGGCCACCCGGGCGTCGCAATCCTGTGGCGGGCTGGAGTCGCCCTGGAGAGGCGCGCCTGATGCTCTGTGAGAAGTATTTGCTCCGGATCTCGCACAGCTGCTGTCACCAGGGTCGCTCTGGCATCCAGTGCCACTTTTGTCCATATCTAGATGCATAAAATGACGCCCTGAATCTACACACTTAGCACCAAAATCAAAATTTTCTGTGGATTTAGTCAGATGATCAACACTACTTAATTCACGCCTGTGATCTGGGCTAGGCATATAGTCTGGGAGAAGTGCAATTTCAGCATGAAGAAGAGCTCCAGCATTCGGATGAAGCTTAGCAAACGGAAAAAGTGTTTCATCGAACACAACATCTCGGGATATATAAATACGTCTAGAAGAAATCTCAAGACATTTGTATCCTTTATGGAGATTACTATAGCCAAGAAGCACAAACTGTGTGGAATAGAACTCAAGTTTGTGTTGATTGTATGGGCGGAGATTGGGATAGCAAGCACAACCAAAGATTTTGAGAGAATTGTAGTCTTGTTTTTTGTGAAATAGCTTTTCCAAGGGAGTAATGTTGCCTATCACTTTGCTGGGAAGACGATTCATAAGATAGGTGGAAGCGATCAAAGCTTCATCCCAATATTTTAATGGCATTGAGGCATGAGCTAGAAGAGATAGGCCTACTTCCACAATGTGCCTATGTTTACGCTCTGCACTCACGTTCCGTTGATGAGCATGAGGACAAGACACATGATGAGCAATGCCTATATTACGGAAGAATGAGTTGAGTTTTTCATACTCCCCTCCCCAGTCACGTTGGACTGCAAGAATTTTCCTATCAAATTGACGCTCAACAAATTTCTGAAATTCTTGAAAGATAGAAAGAACTTCAGATTTGAACTTAAGCAAATATATCCAAGTAAACTTGCTAAAATCATCAATGAAACTGACGTAGTATTGTTTTTCTCCCAAAGAATCTCTGGCATGACCCCATACATCACTAAAGATAAGTTCCAACGGAGCATGAGACTCACTATTAGACCTAGGATACAGAAGTTGGTGACCTTTTGCACATTGACAAGCATCACAAACAGACTCACTACTTTGACTAGATGACAATGGAAGATTGCCTTTATTCACTACTTGCTTGACTATGGTTGAAGAGGGATGCCCTAATCTATGATGCCATCTTGCCAAGGTAGGCTTGATGATGGAGTAGACTTCACGATGACGCTTTCGACTAACTGCTCCGGATATGATGGGATACAAGCCTCCAATGCATCTACCGTGGTGAAGAAGCTCCCTCGTCGCCCGGTCCTTAATGAGAAAATATGTAGGATGAGTTTCAAAAAAGACATTATTATCAGCGGACAAACGGGACGTAGATGCAGGATTCTTGTCAGCTTGGGGAACATGGAGAACATCCTTAAGAGCTAGATCATGTTTAAGATTAGGGGAATTAATAGATGCTTGACCAATGTGACATATGTCCATACCTCCACCGCTAGCTATGTGAATTTGATCGTTGCCGAAGTATTTCTCCCTCATGGCTAGCTTCTCCAACTAATTGGTGACATGATCTGTGGCTCCTGAATATGCATACCATATGGTACTATCTCCACCGCCTTGTTCTCTCGTATCAGCTGCAACAATACGTGAGTCAGGAACCTAATCCTCATCATAATGGTGCCAGCAGTCCAATACTTCATGGCCTACTTTCTTGCATAGTTGACACCAAACACGGTTGGAGGAAGAAGATCCAGAGGAGGCATGATTGTTGGTGTAGCTACCCACTCAAGATCGGTTGGGGGCGTTGTTATTGCCGTAGCTGCCCCCATTAGGACACGCACCTGAGTTGTTGCCGCGTCCACGTCCGCCACCGTAGCTGCCACCATTAGGACGCGCACTTGAGTTGTTGCCGTGACCACGACCACCTCCACGGCCTCGTGATGCAGCATTAACAGAAGATTGATGAACATTCATGCCATGCAGTAGATTGAGGCGAGCGTGGAAGCTGAGCAGCTGGTTGAAGAGCTCCTGTACTGTCACGGGTTCAACCCGCACCGCAAGCGCTGAGACAACAGGGTTGTAGTCGATGTCGAACCTTTAGTACCGGTTCGTGCCATGAACCGGTGCTAAAGGGGTGGCGTCAGGCTGGGGCCCATGATCACCTTTAGTACCGGTTCGTGGCACAAACCGGTACAAAAGGGCTAACCTTTAGTCCCGGTTCGACCCATTAACCGGGACTAAAGGGGTCCCTATAGTGCCGGTTGGCGACACAAACCGGGACTATAGGGCAATTTTCAAACTCTACCCCCCCCCCCCGGTGTATCGCCATTTCAGTTTTGAAAAAATCAAAAGAAAATGATAAATACTTCAGAAAATAAAATCCTTCGAGAGGTAGTTATATTACTACACCTACTAGTTATGAAAATTTGAAAACTTAAATTTGGACATGTTTTGCAAAAAGTGCAGGGAAAATGTAAAACGGCTATAACTTTTGCATACGATGTCGGAAAAAACGTATAATATATCAAAAAATTCAGTGAGTACTAGGCTCTTGGGGCCTGTTTCAACCCATATAAAGCGTTATCTAATTTGCAAATGTGATGAGGTGTGCTTTTGTTCTCATAACCTGGTGTCTGCCGCATAAAAACCTCTTCTTCCAGAACACCATGAAGAAACGCGTTCTGAACAGCTAGGTCCCTTAAACTCCAGCCTCTGGAAACAACAATGGACAGAACAACTCGAATAGTAGCTGCTTTAACGATAGGACTAAAGGTATCTTCATAGTCATTACCATACCTCTGTTTGAAATCTTTTGCAACCAACCTTGCCTTATACCTGTCTATGCTTCCATCTGACTTTCTTTTAATTTTATATACCCACTTGCAATCTATGATATTCTTGCCTTTTTCTCGTGGTACCAGGTGCCAAGTTTTGTTTTTCATGAGTGCTTGATACTCACTATCCATGGCCTCCTTCCAGTTTTTATCAGCAAGTGCATCATGCAAATGAGTGGGCTCACCCATACTAGTAAGAAAGGCACGTTTGAGCTTATCATAACTTATTGTACCATCTGTGTACTCCTTCGCCTTATGAATACCAGATTGTGATCTTGTTTGGTGATGTGGCAAAATAGGTGTAGTTGACGCAATAGTGCTAGGCGCAGAAAATCCTGAGTCCGTTGATTCAGCAGTGAAGTTAGTTGTCGTAGAAGATCCTGCATCCCCCTGTTCCTGACCTGTGGCAGAAGATCCCCTCGGGATTGCCCCGCCAGCGACTGCACCGCCCGTCATGTCGCCAGGTGCGCCTTTGGTTGGACGAAACGGGACAAGCGAGTCGGGCCCAACCTCTGTCGCCTGGTAGATCCTTGGACCAGCGCTTGCGCGTGTGGCAAGCGGTAGTTGGCGCTGACGCGCATCGGATGAGGCGGGCGGGACAGTGCCGGCCCTGCCGCTATCGCCTGGTCGTCCACCCAGGCATCGCAATCCTGTGGCGGGCTGGAGTCGCCCTGGAGAGGAGCGCCTGATGCTCTGTCAGAAGTATTTGCTCCGGATCTCGCGCCGCTGTTGTCACCAGGGTCGCTCTGGGATCCAGAGCCACTTTTGTCCATATCTGGCTGCATAAAATGACGCCCTGAATCTACACACTTAGCACTAAAATCAAAATTTTCTGTGGATTTAGTCAGATGATCAACACTACTTAATTCACCCCTGTAATCTGGGCTAGGCATATAGTCCGGGAGAAGTGCAATTTTAGCATGAAGAAGAGCTCCAGCATTCGGATGAAGCTTAGCAAACGGAAAAAGTGTTTCATCGAACACAACATCTCGGGATATATAAATACGTCTAGAAGAAATCTCAAGACATTTGTATCCTTTACGGAGATTACTATAGCCAAGAAGCACAAACTGTGTGGAACGGAACTCAAGTTTGTGTTGATTGTATGGGCGGAGATTGGGATAGCAAGCACAGCCGAAGATTTTGAGAGAATTGTAGTCTTGTTTTTTGTGAAATAGCTTTTCCAAGGGAGTGATGTTGCCTATCACTTTGCTAGGAAGACGATTCATAAGATAGGTGGCAGCGATAAAAGCTTCATCCCAATATTTCAATGGAATTGAGGCATGAGCTAGAAGAGATAGGCCTACTTCCACAATGTGCCTAGGTTTACGCTCTGCACTCACGTTCTGTTGATGAGCATGAGGACAAGACACGTGATGAGCAATGCCTATATTACGGAAGAATGAGTTGAGTTTTTCGTACTCCCCTCCCCAGTCACTTTGGACTGCAAGAATTTTCCTGTCAAATTAACGCTCAACAAATTTCTAAAATTCTTGAAAGATAGAAAGAACTTCAGATTTGAACTTAAGCAAATATATCCAAGTAAACTTGCTGAAATCATCAATGAAACTGACATAGTATATTTTTTCTCCCAAAGAATCTCTGGCATGACCCCATACATCACTAAAGATAAGTTCCAACGGAGCATGAGACACACTATTAGACCTAGGATACAGAAGTTGGTGACCTTTTGCACATTGACAAGCATCACAAACAGACTCACTACTTTGACTAGATGACAATGGAAGATTGCCTTTATTCACTACTTGCTTGACTATGGTTGAAGAGGGATGCCCTAATCTTTGGTGCCATCTTGCCAAGGTAGGCTTGATGACAGATTAGACTTGACGACGACGCTTTCGACTAACTGCTCCTGATATGATGGGATACAAGTCTCTAATGCATCTACCGTGGTGAAGAAGCTCCCTCGTTGCCCGGTCCTTAATTAGAAAATATGTACGCTTTACGACCATTTCCTCTAATGAAATTATGACCTTTCTGACCAGGATGGTCGTTATGGGTTAGGGTTTGGAGCCCCCCGAACAGCTTTTGACCAATTGGTCTAAAATGGTCATAAAAGTTTATGACCAATTCTTCTTGGGTCACTAACAGAAGGTCACAAGTTGACATATTTCTTGTAGTGAGCCTGTTGTGGCCCAAGCTGAAGCATCAAGGCAGGAAGACCCTCACATTGTCTTCCCTGCAAGTATGACAGGCTCGAGGCCTAAGGTACCCACAACTACTTCAGAACTCAAGAAAACTAAGGCAGCTGAAGCCGAAGCCCGAAAGCACAAGACCAAGAACACCACTGACGGCGCTCCGCTGACCAAGAAGAGAAAGACCAAGAAGAAAGATTGGGATGCTCCCATAGAGCCCCTTGTCGTCGAGCCAATTTCAGTTGCTCATCCTGCGTCTGAACACCAAGTGCGTCGGCTGATAGTTCACGAGCCCGCTACCACAGAGGTTCCTGAAGCTCAAGAAAATCCAGCTGTTGACCCACCACAGCCGAAGACATTGGTCCCCAAGACAATGTAGAAGATGATGAAGTACTTCCTTAGATCGAGCACAACATGGTATCATCGTCTGTTCTTACGAACAGCAAACTCATCATCATTGGTCGTCCTCTGACTCTCCAAGTACTCCCCCAAGACTCTCCAGACTCATTGGTCTTGAGGATGATTCATGGGCTGATCACCCTCAAGACTCTCCAAGTACTCCCCCACCTCGAGCCACCACTCCGGTGCATGAAGATGATGACTTTGTGGTCCAGCCGACTCCCTTTCCAAAGGCGTCGCCCGCACTCTGCAGGCTTCTCAAAGGACCAAGGCCACAAGTCACTCTGTCGAGCGTTCTAAAAGGAGAAGAGCAACATAACTCAGTGGCACGACAAGTGTTCCCTGACGCCACTCCAACTGTGAATGTCTCTGAGTCCGAAGCAAAAGCTGCTGAGGACATTCCGGCTGCATCAGCTGATGATCAACAAGTACCACCAGAACCCCGTCAAGCAGAAGAGCGAGTTGCAACACCCCCTACCAACCAAGAAACTGTTCTCGAGGAGAACGAGTCTGTGCCAGAACCTCCAGCTACTCAAGTGGAGGTTGAAAACACTGAGGCGGCCACCCACAACACTACTGAAGCCAATGATGTTGTCATGGCTGAAGCTAATGTGGCACCTGAAGTGAATACGGTGCCTGAAGCCAATGCTGCACCTGAAGCAAATCTGCAGCTCGAAGACAATGCCTCTGCTCCTGTACCACCTCCAAGGCCTCACACCATTGAGAAAGCATTCTATCAAGGTCAACTTACCACCGTCTGCTGGCCTATTCTGGTTCCTCCGCCTGCTCCTGGACCACAGTTGGACTATCATGTGGAGCGACGACCTCAGGTCCAGAAGCCAAAGCCAAGGCTGCCAAGGTTTCCAGGTACTGTAACTTTACCAGGATCGTTTAATGTGAATGGCTTCATAGCAGACAAAACCTTCTTTGATAGCGCCAAGAATCCATATTCCAAGCCAAGAATATCATCTGATAGGTTCTGGAGTTATCAGCGGCGCAATTACTATTCCTGTGTTCTCTATGATCAAGGGCGCATCTTTCCCCATATGCGTCTAGACCGTGAAGCTATCACTGGACTGCCCTGCTTAGAAAAAGCTCTTGACTGTTTCTTTGATGCTGGTCTCCTGAACTTTGTGACTGATAAAGAGCATTGGAATGAAGAGCTTTTGCTACAATTCTATGCTACCCTCCACATTCGCGGCTACAACAGGGATCCGAAGACCTGGGTCCTTGAGTGGATGGCAGGCGATGTACACCATGAAGCCAAAGCCCAAGATATCATTGAGCTTACTGCCCTGCCCACTCCTGGTGAACACTATGAACCAGGTTGTCAGCTGCACCAAAATGCTTTGGAGAGCATCTTCCAGAAGCCAGAGCCAAACATGAGCCAAATGCTGAGCATGATGAAGCCACTGCCACAAGACGCCAAATATCCAAAGGAGTTCTTTGTTGAAGACCTAGAGTATCTGCCCCGCACTATTTATCATATTATCAGGAGAACTCTCTGGCCTGTCAAAGGACATTCTCCTGCAGTGAAGCTTGAAGGAGCCATGACGACATTGGTTTTCTATATCTTAAATGGCATTAGTTTCAATGCTCAAGACTTCTTCATCAGGCAATTGGCTGCATCTGGCACTGACATATTTGGTCTGAAGTTTTATGCTCCATGGGTAATGCGCCTCATCAAGCTTCACTCTGCTATCAACTATCAGCCTTCTGCATGCAATCATCTCATATTCTTGCCATAGATTGATCTGTCTGTCGAAGCCATATACCCAAAGCCTACCAATGATCCAATTTATCTTCACAGCATCGACCGTCAAAGTTCACTCAACCCATTGAAGGAGTTCAGGCCATCACTCGTGTTTATCCTTTGGCTGGCAATACACGTGCACCTCACTGTGCCCATACTGAAGCCACTGAAAGCACTATTGCTCAAAGGCCTAGGAAGCGATCTCGTGTTCTCAATGACCGAGAGCTTCTCGTCGCCTTGCATCAAAAACAGGATAAGCATCACGACTGGCTCAAGCGTCAAATGCAAAGCCTCTTGGTGGATGTCAATCACATTTGCAGCCTTGCCACCAAGAATGCATTTGTCACTCATGAAACCTGTAGTTGGTCGTGGAAGAGTCTGACTTTGCTGAGCTCTGAAGATGATCTTCAACAGGATGGCTTCATGGAGAGATTCAAGTTTGATTCCACTCCTCCCCGGAACGCTCACTTGCGTCGGACTCCCTCACTCTGACTATTCCTCCTCAGCTGCAACTGGTAATGCCAGAGTCATTGATGACCAAGATGATGCTACTTCACCACCTCCAACTTTGGCGCGTATCAACACTGCACCAAGTTCTTCTGCACCACCAAACCTCAACGAAGACCCTGCTGCTTCACCTACTCCTCATGGAAACGAGTAGAAGCTCTATGTCTTCAAACCTTTTTGGTCCTTACTGACAAAAGGGGGAGAAGCATATGAGTTGATAGTCTTCAAGCAGGTCCATATGGGTGGTTGCTATACTTTTGCTACATTTGCAAAGTGCTTACAACTCTCGCTTTTGATACATTTGGTTCTTTGAGTTGTAACACTTAAACTTGATGGTCGTCTGCTACTTTTTCTGTCAACTATGTGATGCGATGATAAATTCTGCATGTGCGATGATAAATTCCGCACGAAGGCATTTTGCAGACGTCCATTTATCATTATGCATGTCATTATCTTTGTTATATCTTTTCATGCATGCTGAATTGTCTTCATAAGTTAAAGAGGATCTCCACAAGTACAACCTACCATGTGCATTTGCATTCGAAAGCAAAATACTTATATGCACATCTTCAGGGGGAGCCTTTTTCCTACTTACGAAGACAATACCTCAATCCTTTCCAATTTCACATACTTTTATCCCCGTTGAAAACTTCAACCAGTTTGTCATCAATCACCAAAAAGGGGGGATTGTAAGTGCATCTAGTGCCACCCCTAGTTGGTTTTGGAGTATTGACGACAAACCTGGTTGAGGGACTAATGTGTTTGTCAGAATTGCAGGATAACACAAGTAGTAGTCCATCATTGATTCGGTTTACCTACCAGAGATGACCCCTAAAAATGTGTGAAGACATTGAAGATAATGGTGGTATGTGAAGATATTCACATTGAAGACTATGACATGAGAAGACATCGCATGAAGTCTTTGGAGCGCGAAGACATAGTTGTTTCGTAGTTTCATTCTCTTCTATGTTGAGTCATAGGAACCACTGTACTGTTAAGTGGGGTCCAAGTGAACAAAGTCAGAGTGAGTAAAGTGATGCTCAACCAAATCCTAAGTCTTCGAGCGAAGACTATGAGAGAAAATCTTGTCCAGAGATGGATGAGTCAGCTTTACTTGTAGCCTAAGTCAAGACGCCGCGTGTGTTTGAAATCTGACCGTTGGAACACGTGTCAGTTCCTTAGTGACCCAGGGTCATTTCGGACAAATAAGGTCACGTTGCCTAGTGGCTATAAATAGCCCACCCCCTACACCATAAACTGGTGGCTGTTCAGAGTTAGTGCATGGCTTTTGTCGTTTGAGAGAAACCCACCTCCGAAGCATTTGAGAGAGAAAAATCCTTGCGAGGACATAGCCCAAAACACCTAGAGCCCAAAGAGTGTTTGGCATCACTGAAGTCTTTCTGTCTGCGTGATCTGAAGACTTGTTACACTTGAGGACTTTGAATCCTCTAGCCGGTTAGGCATCATGTTCTGAGCATCCAAGAGTCATTGTGGATTGCCGATGACTGAAGTCTGTGAAGGTTTGGAAGTCTACCTTGAAGACTTACCAGAGTGATTCTATCTCTTCGTTCTCTTTACTTACAGTTTCTCTTCGTGAAGTCATTGCCTGCTTGCATTATCTGTTTGACTTCACTATGTGACTACTTGTTCTGATTGGCTTCATACTATCTTTCATCCTGATCCATACTACCTAGCTGCTAATATTCTTCGTTCTTTCACTTCATTGAATACTTGACTATGTGTTGCCTAGTTTACTCTACCTTCCCCTGCATGTTAATAGGTTCATTTCTATCGTTTGTCTTCGAAACTTCCATGTTTTGAAGACTTTCACAAAAATCGCCTATTCACCCCCTCTAGTCAAGAACTGGCACTTTCAGTGTCCTTTCCGGTCTGCTTCTTATTTTCCTTTTTTTCTAAATATTCCAAAATGGAGAAAAATTGCCATTAGAACTGTTTTGGAGTCGGTTTACTTACCGTACCATATACCTATTCCTTTTTGGAGTTTGAAGCGTTCTGGAAAGTGTCCCTTATGTATTCCTCCGGGGTTACGGTTTCCATGATATTAGTTTCAACATTAATAGGATTACCTGAGATATAATGTTTAATTCTTTCATCATTCACCACATTCATATTTGTGCCTTCGAAGTTGTTGATTTTTATGGTACCAGAACGATAGAATTCCTCGATAACATAAGGACCTTCCCATTTAGAGGGGAGTTTTCCTGCAAACAATCTTAAATGAGAGTTGTGTAGCAATATATAATCACCTACATTGAACTCACGCTTTTGTAACCTTTTGTCATGCCATCTTTTAACTTTTTCTTTAAACAGCTTCGCATTTTCATAAGCCTAGGTTCTCCATTCGTCAAGTGAGCTAATGTCAAATAACCTCTTCTCACCGGCAAGTTTGAAGTCATAGTTGAGCTCTTTATTAGCCCAATATGCCTTATGTTCTAATTCAAGAGGTAAGTGACAAGCTTTACCATAAACCATTTTATACGGAGACATACCCATAGGATTTTTATATGCAGTTCTATAGGCCCATAATGCATCATCAAGTTTCTTGGACCAATTCTTTCTAGATCTATTAACAGTCTTTTGCAAAATTAATTTGAGCTCTTTGTTACTCAATTCTACTTGATCACTTGACTGTGGATGATAAGGAGATGCAATTCTATGATTAACGTCATACTTAGCGAGCATTTTACGAAAGGCACCATGAATAAAATTTGAACCACCATCAGTCATTAAATATCTAGGGACTCCAAACCTTGGAAAAATTACTTCTTTAAGCATCTTAATAGAGGTGTTATGATCAGCACTACTAGTTGTAATAGCTTCTACCCACTTAGTAACGTAATCAACAACAACTAAAATATGTGTATACCCGTTAGAGGAAGGAAAAGTTCCCATATAATCGAAGCCCCAAACATCAAATGGTTCAATAACAAGTGAATAATTCATAGGCATTTCTTGACGTCTACTAATATTAGCAATTCTTTGACATTCATCACAAGACAAGACAAACTTACGGGCATCCTTGAAGAGAGTAGGCCAATAGAAACCAGATTGCAATACCTTGTGTGCAGTTCTATCTCCAGCATGGTGTCCTCCATAAGCCTCAAAGAGACACTTGCATAGGATATGTTCCTGTTCATGCTCAGGTACACAACGTATAATAATACCATCTACTCCTTCTTTATAAAGATGTGGGTCATCCCAAAAGTACTGTCTTAAATCACAGAAGAAATTTTTTCTTTTGCTAGTATGTGAAACTAGGTGGTATTAATTTAGCAACAATATAATTAGCATAATCAGCATACCATGGAGCAGTACGAGAAGCATTTATGAAATTTAATTGTTCATCAGGAAATCTATCATCAATAGGTAGTGGGTCATCAAGAACATTTTCTAACCTAGACAAGTTGTCTGCAACAGGGTTCTCAGCTCCCTTTCTATCAATAATATGCAAATCAAATTCTTGTAGCAAGAGAACCCATCTAATAAGTCTAGGTTTAGCATCTTTCTTTTACATAAGGTATTTAATAGCAGCATGATCAGTGTGAATAGTTACTTTAGAATCAACAATATAAGGTCTGAACTTATCACAAGCAAATACAACTGCTAATAATTCTTTTTCAGTAGTAGCATAATTTCTCTGGGCATTTTCTAGAGTTTTACTAGCATATTGAATAACATTTAATTTCTTATCAACTCTTTGCCCTAGAACAGCACCTACAACATAATCACTAGCATCACACATAATTTCAAAGGGTAAATTCCAATCAGGTGGCTGAACAATAGGTGCAGAAATCAATGCTTTCTTAAGTATTTCAAATGCTTCTACACAATCATCATCGAAGACAAAATGAATATCTTTTTGTAATAGATTAGTTAGAGGCCGAGAAATTTTTGAGAAGTCCTTAATGAACCTCCTATAAAAACCAGCGTGACCGAGGAAGCTTCTTATAACTTTAATGTCCTCGGGACATGGCATCTTTTCAATAGCATCAACTTTAGCTTTGTCAACTTCAATACCTTTTTAGAAAATTTATGCCCCAAGACAATACCTTCATTAATCATAAAGTGGCACTTCTCCCAATTTAAGACAAGATTAGTTTCTTCACATCTCTGCAAAACTCGATCAAGGTTGCCTAAGCAATCATTAAAAGAGGATCCATAAATGGAGAAATCGTCCATGAAAACCTCACATATCTTTTCACAAAAGTGAGAGAATATAGCCATCATGCATCTTTGAAAGGTAGCGGGTGCATTACATAAACCGAAACGCATACGTCTATAAGCAAAAGTACCGAAAGGGCAAGTAAAAGTGGTCTTTGATTGATCATCAGCTGACACAGGTATTTGAGAGAAGCCAGAGTAACCATCTAGAAAGCAAAAATGTGTATGTTTGGATAATCTTTCTAGCATTTTATCAATAAAAGGCAAAGGGTAATGATCTTTTTTAGTAGCCTTATTTAATTTGCAGAAAACAATTACCATCCTATAACCTGTAATAATTCTTTGCGGAATCAATTCATCTTTATCATTAGGAACAACAGTAATACCTCCCTTCTTAGGAACACAATGGGCAGGACTTACCAACTGACTATCGGCAACGGGATAAATTATACCTACCTCAAGAAGCTTTAATATTTCCTTTCTTACCACTTCTTTCATTTTAGGATTCAGTCGGTGTTGGTGATCAATAACTAGTTTGGCTTCTTTCTCCAAATTTATTTTGTGTTGGCATAAAGTGGGATTAATGCCCTTAAGATCATCAAGAGTATATCCAATAGCAGCACGGTGCTTCTTCAGAGTTTTCAATAATTTCTCTTCCTCCTTCTCTGAAAGGTTAACACTAATAACAACATGATATATCTTCTTTTCATCAAGATAAGCATATTTAAGAGTATCATGTAATGGTTTAAGCTCAAACACAAGATCACCCATGGGTGGAGGAGGATCCCCTAGGATTTCAACAGGCAAATTGCATTTCAGAATAGGTCCCTGTTTAAATAATACTTCATCTATTTCCCTTCTTTCATTCATGAACATACCATTTTCATGATCTAGCAAATATTGTTCTAATGGATCAGTAGGAGGCACGACAATAGAAGCTATACCAATAAATTTATCTTTACTAGGCAATTCTTTATCATGGGGTTGTCTAGGAAATTTAGCAAAATTAAACTCATGAGACATATCCCCTAAACCAACAGAAACAATATCCTTATTGCAGTCTATCTTAGCATTGACAGTATTTAAGAAGGGTCTACCAAATATAATGGGACAAAAGCTATCTTGTGGGGAACCAAGAACAAGAAAATCAGCAGAATATTTAACCTTCCCACAAGAGACTTCAACATCTCTAACAATCCCAATGGGTGAAATAGTATCTCTATTGGCAAGCTTAATGGTAACATCGATATCTTCTATCTCAGCTTGTGCAATATCATGCATAATTTCTTTGTATAAGGGAATAGGTATTGCACTAGCACCAGCACCCATATCACATAAGCCATGATAACAATGATCTCCTATTTTAACAGAAATAATAGGCATGCCTACAATAGGTCTGTGTTTATTTTTAGCATCAGGTCTAGTGATTCTAGCAGCTTCATCACAGAAGTAAATAACATGTCCATCAATATTATCGGCCAAGAGATCTTTAACCATAGCAATTTTAGGTTCAACTTTAATTGGCTCAGGGGGTTTAGGTGTATTAATATTACTTTTGTTGACAACAGTTGAAGCTTTAGCATGACTCTTTATTCTAACAGGGAGAGGTGGTTTCTCAACATAAGCAGTAGGAACAACATGATCATTATAAGTGATAGTCTTTTTTTCAACTTTAATAGGTGCAACTACTTTTACTTCAATGGGAGGATTATATTTAAACCACTTCTCCTTAGGGAGATCAACATGAGTAGCAAAGGATTCACAGAGAGAAGCTACTATCTCAAAGTCAAGTCCATATTTAGTGCTAAATTTACGGAAAACATCGGTATCCATAAAAGATTTAAAACAATAAAACTTAGGTGTTATACCTGACTCTTTACCTTCGTCGAGATCCCAATCTTCAGAGTTGCTTTTAATTCTCTCCAATAAATTCCATTTGTGTTGAATAGTCTTCATCATGAAGGAACCATCACAAGAAGTATCGAGCATGGAGCGATTGTTGTCAGAAAGCCGAGCATAAAAATTTTGAATAATCATTTCTCTTGAGAGCTCATGATTGGGGCATGAATATAACATTGACTTAAGCCTCCGCCAAGCTTGAGCGATGGTTTCTCCTTCACGAGGCCAAAAATTATATATATAATTACGATCATGATGAACAAGATGCATAGGATAAAACTTCTGATGGAAGTCCAATTTCAACCGTTTGTAGTCCCATGATCCCATATCATCACATAGCCTATACCATGTCAATGCATCTCCATTCAAAGATAATGGGAAAACCTTCTTCTTGATAACATCATCGGGCATACCTGCAAGCTTAAATAATCCACAAACTTCAACCACATAGATTAAGTGTAAGTCGGGATGCAATGTTCCATCTCCTGCAAAAGGATTAGCTAGCAGTTTCTCTATCATACCCAAAGGAATTTCAAAGTAAACATTTTCATTTTCAGTGGGTTCAGTAGATTGAGGAGAAACTATTTGCTCTACCGGTCGGGGTGAAGGTACCCCAAACAAGCCCCTCAAAGGAATACTTTCCATAGTAACAAGTGACAGTAAATTTCAGCACACTATATAAATTTTTCCTTACCAAATTCCACCTACCAAAGGCGCTTCACTCCCTGGCAACGGCGCCATCAAAGAGTCTTGATGACCCACAAGTATAGGGGATCTATCGTCGTACTTTCGATAAGTAAGAGTGTCGAACCCAACGAGGAGCAGAAGGAAATGATAAGCGGTTTTCAACAAGGTATTCTCTGCAAGCACTGAAATTATCGGTAATAGATAGTTTTGTGATAAGGTAATTGGTAACGAGCAACAAGTAACAAGTGTAAATAAAGTGCAGCCAGATGGCCCAATCCTTTTTGTAGCAAAGGACAAGCCTGGACAAACTCTTATATGAAGGAAAGCGCTCCCGAGGACACATGGTAATTATCGTCAAGCTAGTTTTCATCGTGATCATATGATTCGCGTTCGGTACTTTGATAATTTGATATGTGGGTGGGCTGGTGCTTGGGTGCTATACTTACTTGGACAAACATCCCACTTATGATTAACCCCTAATTGCAAGCATCCGCAACTACAACAGAAGTATTAAGGTAAACCTAACCATAGCATGAAACATATGGATCCAAATCAGCCCCTTACAAAGCAACGCATAAACTAGGGTTTAAGCTTCTGTCACTCTAGCAACCCATCATCTACTTATTACTTCCCAATGCCTCCCTCTAGGCCCAAACAATGGTGAAGTGTCATGTAGTCGACGTTCACATGACACCACTAGAGGGATGACAACATACATCTCATCAAAATATCGAACGAATACCAAATTCACATCACTACTAATAGCAAGACTTCTCCCATGTCCTCAGGAACAAATGTAACTACTCACATAGCATATTCATGTTCATAATCAGGGGGGTATTAATATGCATAATGGATCTGAACATATGATCTTCCACCAAGTAAACCAACTAGCATCAACTAAAAGGAGTAATCAACACTACTAGGAACCCACAGGTACCAATCTGAGGTTTGGATACAAGAGATGAACTAGGGTTTGAGATGAGATGGTGCTGGTGAAGATGTTGATGGCGATTGACCCCCTCCCTATGAGAGGATCGTTGGTGATGACGATGGTGATGATTTCCCCCTCCCGGAGGGAAGTTTTCCCGGCAGAACAGCTTCGCTGGAGCGCTAGATTGGTTCTGCCAAGGTTCCGCCTCGTGGTGGCGGAGTCTCGTCCCGAAATCTTGCTTATGATTTTTTCCTCGACGAAAGACTCCATATAGCAGGAGATGGGCATGAGAGGGCCACCAGGGGGCCCACGACGCGGGGGCGCGCCCAGGGGGGTAGGGTGCGCCCCCCACCCTCGTGGCCAGGGTGCACTAGTAGAAAACAGGGCTTTGGTCCAGGGCAGTTTTCACATTAGTCCCGGTTCAGTCAAGAACCAGGAGTAATGTGAGCATTTATCCCGGTTTGTGCGGCTAAGGCATTAGTCCCGGTTCATGCCACGAACCGGGACTAAAGGGTGCGATGCCCATTAGTACCTGGTGGCACCAACCGGGACTAAAGGTTAGACCTTTAGTACCGGTTGGTGCCACCAACCGGTACTAATGGGTTTTGAGGCATTAGTACCGGTTCATGGCACGAACCGGTACTAAAGGTCCCATTTTCAAACTCTCCCCCCTGTGGACCGCCTTTTCTGTTTTAGAAAAAACAAAAGAAAATGATGGAAATGTCAAAAAATTAAAAAAAATTAAGTTTCCCATGTGATATGTGGTCTAGTTGTTGGGAAAATTTACAAATATGAATTTTGACTTTATTTGCAAAATTTCTCTGGAATTTAGTAAAATGGGCATAACTTTTGCATACGAACTCGGATTAAAAAGTTTTTTATATGAAAAATCATCTACTCGAAAAGTTACATCCGAATTAAACCGGGGAAACCCCGTTAAACATTTTCAAAATCCTCAAAAAACTAACAGAAAAAAGTTACGGGGCTTTTAAGATCTAGAGTGGAAAAAATCGAAATAATTATTCTAGAATATTAGTGTTACTAAATAATGGTCAAACTAATTATTCTAGAATATTAGTGCTACTAAATAATTATTTCAGTTATTTTGAAATTTGGTCAAATCTGGTCAAACTGTGGTCAAACTAATTATTCAAGAAATATTTGTGTTACTAAATAATTATTGTTTTTTAAAACAATAGTTTCAAACTCAAACAGTGAAACGTGTCACTTCATGCTCAAGCAAAATTCATGAAGGTTAATAGGATTGACATCTTACTATTGTCAGGAAAACAACAAGTGCAGACTTGGAAACGAGAGAGAATAGAATCCGGAAGTTAAGCGTGCTCAAACTGGGGGAGTGGGAGGAAGGGTGACCGTTCGGGAAGTTAGATGATTTGGAATGATGAGGGGTGATTAGAGGATAAATTGAGAAGTGATGAGGGGTGATTAGAGGATAAATTGAGCAGTGATGAGGGGTGGTGATTACACACTAGAGGTTAAAATAATTCAGAAATTTGAAAATAAAAAAATAAAAAAATTCAAAAAAATTTCAAAAAATTTTTTAAGAAAAAAATTCATAAAATTTCCTTTAGTCCCGGTTGGTAAACCGGCACTAAAGGGCCTTACCAACCGGGACAAAAGCCCCTTTTTCTACTAGTGTGTGGCCCTCCTCTTGAACTTATTGCGCTCAATATTTTTTATATATTCTAGAAATAGCTTTCGTGAAGTTTCAGGACTTTTGGAGCTGTGCAGAATAGGTCTCTAATATTTGCTCCTTTTCTAGCCTAGAATCCCAGCTTTCGGCATTCTCCCTCTTCATGTAAACCTTGTAAAATAAGAGAGAATAGGCATAAGTATTGTGACATAATGTGTAATAACAAGCCATAATGCAATAAAATTGATATAAAAGCATGATGCAAAATGGACGTATCCGAAGGCGTAAGTATTGTGACATAATGTGTAAAAATTTGTAAGAAAATTTCAGGAGTAGACAAATTTTTTGCGCATGAAGGTCTTAACCCCTAGACCGCCAACCTCTCTCGGAGTACACACTTTATCCCAACAGACCAGGCATTTATCTCCTGAACAGGTGTCATCGTTGGACAAGTAAAAAGTCCGTCTACGTTTGTCTATAGCTTCCAGAACCTAGATAGGAAGGGAGAAACATAACATAAAGTAGGTGGGGAGGATGTCTAGGACCGCCGAGAGTAGGACAAGTTTTCTACCACGAGTGGGGTGGAGTGCACACCAGCCGGCAAGGTACATGTCATAGTGGTCAATGACTGGTTGAAAGGCGGATGGGGGCAGTTTGTGGGGAGAAAGGGGGAGCCCAAGATAGGTTTGCGGGAAGGACAAGATATCGGTAGCAAGGTCAGCGGCCATGGAGTTATCGTCTATAGGGTCAATGTTGAGAGGTATTGGAAATATGCCCTAGAGGCAATAATAAAATGGTTATTATTATATTTCCTTGTTCATGATAATTGTCTATTGTTCATTCTATAATTGTATTAACCGGAACATGTGTGAATACATAGACCACAACATTGTTGGGGAGCGTAGCAGAAATTTAAAATTTTCTACGCATCACCAAGATCAATCTATGGAGTAATCTAGCAACGAGGGGAAGGAGAGTACATCTACATACCCTTGTAGATTGCTAAGCGGAAGCGTTCAAGTGAACGGGGTTGATGGAGTCGTACTCGTCGTGATCCAAATCACCGATGATCCTAGCGCCGAATGGATGACACCTCCGCGTTCAACACACGTACGGAACGGAGATGTCTCCCACGCCTTGATCCAGCAAGGAGGAGGGAGAGGTTGAGGAAGAAGTCCAACAGCACGACGGCGTGGTGGTGGAGGAGCTTGTGGTTCTTCGGCAGGCCTTTGCCAAGCACCATGGAGGAGGAGGAGAAGGTAGGAGGAGGGACGGTTGCGCCAGGTTCAAGGGTGTGGCCACCCTCCCACCCCTCCACTATTTATAGGTTGGGGGAGAGGGGGGGCCGGCCCCCCTAGATCCCATCTAGGGTTGGGGCGGTGGCCAAGGGGGGGATGAGTGCCTCCCAAGTCAAGTGGAGGCCCTCCCCCTTAGGGTTTCCCCTCTCCCATGCGCATGGGCCTTGGGGGGGCTGATGCCCTTGGCCCATTATGGTTAGGGCGCCCCTCTACAGCCCATGATGCTGTATTGGATGTGGTGGAACATTTTTCGGACCTCCGGACCCCTCCGGATTCCTCCGGAACCTTCTGGAAGCTTCCCGGTACAATACCGGAAAAAACCGAACTTTTCCCGGAACCCGAACAACAACTTTCCATATATAAATCTTTACCTCTGGACCATTTCGGAACTCATCGTGACGTCCGGGATCTCATCCGGGACTCCGAACAACATTCGATAATCACATACAAGTCTTCCTAATAACCCTAGCGTCATCGAACCTTAAGTGTGTAGACCCTACGGGTTCGGGAACCATGCAGACATGACAGAGACAACTCTCCGGCCAATAACCAATAGCGGGATCTGGATACCCATGTTGGCTCCCACATGTTCCACGATGATCTCATCGGATGAACCACGATGTCGAGGATTCAATCAATCCCGTATTCAATTCCCTTTGTCCAGCAGTATTGTACTTGCCCGAGATTCGATCGTCGGTATCCCGATACCTTGTTCAATCTCGCTACCGGCAAGTCTCTTTACTCGTTCTGTGACACATCATCCCGTGATCAACTCCTTGGTCACATTGTGCACATTATGATGATGTCCTACTGACTGGGACCAGAGATACCTCTCCGTTACACGGAGTGACAAATCCCAGTCTCGATTCGTGCCAACCCAACAGACACTTTCGGAGATACCTGTAGTGTACCTTTATAGCCACCCAATTACATTGTGACGTTTGGCACACCCAAAGCACTCCTACGGTATCCGGGAGTTGCACAATCTCATGGTCTAAGGAAATGATACTTGACATTAGAAAACCTTTAGCAAACGAACTACACGATCTTGCGCTAGGCTTAGGATTGGGTCTTGTCCATCACATCATTCTCCTAATGATGTGATCCTGTTATCAACGACATCCAATGTCCATGGTCAGGAAACCGTAACCATCTATTGATCAATGACCTAGTCAACTAGAGGCTTACTAGGGACATGATGTTGTCTATGTATCCACACATGTATCTGAGTTTCCTATCAATACAATTCTAGCATGGATAATAAACGATTATCATGAATAATGAAATATAATATAATAATAACTAATTTATTATTGCCTCTAGGGCATATTTCCAACAGTCTCCCACTTGGACTAGAGTCAATAATCTAGTTCACATCGTCATGTGATTAACACTCACAGGTCACATCGCCATGTGACCAACATCCAAAGAGTTTACTAGACTCAATAATCTAGTTCACATCACTCTGTGATTAACACTCAATGAGTTATGGGTTTGATCATGTTATGCTTGTGAGAGAGGTTGTAGTCAACGGGTCTTGCCATAGTCAGATCCCTGAGTATTTCGCAAAACTTTATGTCATATCGTAGATGCTGCTACCATGTTCCACTTGGAGCTATTCCAAATTGTTGCTCCATTATATGTATCCGGTATCTCTACTCAGAGCTATCCGGATAGGTGTTAAGCTTGCATCGACGTAACTCTTTACGTTGAACTCTTTATCACCTCCATAACCGAGAAACATTTCCTTATTCCTCTAAGGATAATTTTGACCGCTATCTGGTGATCCAGTCCTAGATCACCTTTGTACCCTCTTGCCAAACATGTGGCAAGGCACACATCAGGTGCGGTACTCACCATGGCATACCGTATAGAGCCTATGACAAGAGCATAGGGGACGACCTTCGTCCTTCCTATTTCTTCTGCCGTGGTCAAGCTTTGAGTCTTACTCAGCTTCACACCTTACAACTCAGGTGAGAGCCCCTTCTTTGGCTAATCCATTTTGAATTCCTTCAAAAACATGTCAAGGTGTGCGTTCTTTGAAAGTATCATCAGGCGTCTTGATCTATCTCTATAGATCTTGATGCCCAATATGTAAGCAACTTTATCCAGGTCTTCCTTTGAAAAACACCCTTCAAACAACCGTTTATGCTTTTCAGAAATTCTACATGATTTCGGATCAACAATATGTCATCCACATATACTTATCAGAAATGTTGTAGTGCTCCCACTCACTTTCTTGTAAATACAAGTTTCTAGCAAACATTTTATAAATCTACAAGCTTTGATCACTCCATCAAAACATATATTCCGATTCCGAGATGCTTGCTCTAGTCCATAGAAGGATTGCTAGAGCCAGCATACCTTTTAGCATTCTTAGGATCGACAAAACCTTTTATTGTATCACATACAATTTTTCTTATGAAAACTGGTAAGAAAACTTGTTTTGACATCCATCTGTAAGATTTCATAATCGAAAAATATAGCTAATGCTAACATTATTCCGACGGGCTTAAGCATCGCTACGGGTGAGAAATTCTCATCGTAGTCAACTCCTTGAACTTGTGAAAAGACTCTTTCCCACAAGTCGAGCTTCATAGATGGTAACATTACCGCCCACGTCCGTCTTCTTCTTAAAGATCAATTTATCTCAATGGCTTGCCGATCATCGGGCAAGTCCACCAAAGTCCATACTTTGTTCTGATATATGGATCCTATCTCGGATTTCATGGCTTCTAACCATTTGTCGGAATACGGGCCTGCCATCGCTTCTCCATAGCTCGTAGGTTAATTGTTGTCCAACAACATGATATCTGAGACAGGATTACCGTACCACTCAAGAGTAGTACATATCCTTGTCGACCTATGAGGTTCGATAGCAACTTGATCCTAAGCTTCATGATCACTATCATTAACTTCCTCTTCAATAGACGTAGGCGCCACAGAATACATCTTTCTGTGTTGCATCACTCTCTGGTTGAAGTAAAGGTTCGACAACCTCATCAAGTTCAATCTTCCTCCCACTTAATTCTTTCGAGAGAAACTCCTTCTCGAGAAAGGACCCGTTCTTGGCGACAAACAATTTGCCCTCGGATCTGAGATAGAAGGTGTACCCAACTGTCACCTTTGGGTATCCTATGAAGATGTGTTTGTCCGCTTTGGGTTCGAGCTTCTCCGGCTGAAGCCTTAAGCATCGCAGCCCCAAACATTAAGAAATGACAACTTTGGTTTCTTGCTAAACCAATGTTCATACGGCATCGTCTCTATATGGTGTCCTATCTAAAGTGAATGCAGCTGTCTCTAATGCATAGCCTCAAAATAATAGCGGTAGATCGGTAAGAGACATCATAGATCACACCATATCTCATAAGGTTCGATTAGACGTTCGGACACACCATTACCCTATGGTGTTCTAGGTGGCTTCAACTGTGAAACAATTCCACAATGTCTTAATTGATTGCCAAACTCATAACTCAGAAATTCTTATCGATCAGATCGTAGGAATTTGATCTTCTTGTTATGATGGTTCTTAACTTCACTCTGAAATCGCTTGATCTTTTCAAACGTTTCAGACTTTCGCTTCATTAAGTAAATATACTTATATCTACTCAAATCGTCAGTGAAGATGAGAAAATAGCGATATCCACCGCACGCTTCAATTCTCATTGGATCACACGCATCAGCATGTATGATTTCCAACAAGTCACTTGCCCATTTTATTTTACCTGAAAACGGGGTCTTAGTCATCCTGCCCATGAGGCATGGCTTGCATGTGTCAAGCGATTCAAAATCAAGTGACTCCAAACATCCATCGACATGGAGTTTCTTCATGCATCTTACGCCAATATGACCTAAGCGGCAGTGCCACAAGAAAGTGGTACTATCATTATTAACTCTACATCTTTTGGCGTGAACATGTGTATTACCACGACCGAGATTCAATGAACCATTCACATAGGGTGCATGACCATGAAAGGTATTATTCATGTAAACAGAAATAACCATTATTCTCTATTTTAAATGAATAACCGTATTGCAATGAACATGATCTAATCATATTCATGCTCAACGTAGACACCTGATAACATTTATCTAGGTTCAATACTAATCCCGAAGGCAGATGGAGCGTGCGATGGTGATCTTATCAACTTTGGAAACACTTCCAACACACATCATCACCTCGCCCTTAGCTAGTCTCCGTTTAGTCCATAGCTTTTGCTTCATGTCACCAATAATAGCAACTGAACCGGTATCCAATACCTAGGTGCTACCAGGAGTACTAGTGAGGTACACATTAATAACACGTATATACTTTGTTGAAGTTTCCAGCCTTCTTATCTACCATGCATTTGGGGTAATTCCGCTACCACTGCCCGTTCCCTTACAATAGAAGCACTTAGTCTCGGGTTTGGATTCAACCTTGGGTTCCTTCACTGGAGCGGCAACTGGTTTGCCATCCATGAAGTTTCCCTTCTAGCCCTTGCCCTTCTTGAAACCAGTGGTCTTGTTAAACCATCAACACTTGATGCTCCTTCTTGATTTCTACCTTTTGCGGTCTTAAGCACCGCGAACCGCTTCGGGATCAACTCCATCCCTTGCATGTCATAGTTCATCACGAAGATCTAGTAGCTTAGTGATAGTGGCTAGAGAACTCTATCAATCACTATCTTATCTGGAAATTTAACTCCCACTTGATTTAAGTGATTGTAGCACCCAGACATTCTGAGCACATGCTCACTAGCTGAGCTATTCTCCTCCATCTTGTTGGAAAAAGAACTTGTCAGAGGTCTCATACCTCTCAACATGGGCATGAGCCTGAAATCCCAATTTCAGCTCTTGGAACATCTCATATGTCTTATGGCGTTCAAAACATCATTGGAATCCCGATTCTAAGCCGTAAAGTATGGTGCACTAAACTATCATGTAGTCATCAGAATGTGTCTGTCAGGTGTTCACAACATCCACAGATGACGTTGTAGGGGTTTGCACATCGAGCGGTGCATCAAAGACGTAAGCCTTCTACGTAGCAGTGAGGACACTCCTTGGTCTATGGACCTAGTCCGCATCATTGCTTACAATATCTTTCAACTTAATCTTTCTCTCGGAACGTATTGAAACAGGGAGCTACAACGTGAGCTATTTATCTACAACATATTTGCAAAGACAATTTAGACTATGTTCATGATAATTGAGTTCATCTAATCAAATTATTTAATGAAATCCCACTCAGATAGACATCCCTCTAGTCATCTAAGTGAAACATGATCCGAATCGACTAGGCCGTGTCCAATCATCACGTGAGACGGACTAGTCATCAACGGTGAACATCTCATGTTGATTGTATCTTCTATACGACTCATGTTCGACCTTTCGGTCTTCCGTGTTCCGAGGCCATGTCTGTACATGCTAGGCTCGTCAAGTCAACCTAAGTGTTTCGCATCTGTCCCGAGGCCATGTCTGTACATGCTAGGCTCGTCAACACCCATTGTATTCGAACGTTAGAATCTATCACACCCGATCATCACGTGGTGCTTCGAAACAACGAACCTTCGCAACGGTGCATAGTTAGGGGGAACACTTTTCTTGAAATTTTTGTGAGGGATCATCTTATTTAAGCTACCGTCGTTCTAAGCAAATAAGATGTAAAACATGATAACCATCACATGCAATCAAATAGTGACATGATATGGCCAATATCATTTTGCTCCTTTTGATCTCCATCTTTGGGGCTCCATGATCATCGTTGTCACCGGCATGACACCATGATCTCCATCATCGTGTCTTCTTGAAGTTGTCTCGTCATCTATTACTTCTACTACTATGGCTAACGCTTTAGCAATAAAGTAAAGTAATTACATGACGTTTATGTTGACACGCAGGTCATAAATAAATTAAGACAACTCCTATGGCTCCTGCCGGTTGTCATACTCATCGACATGCAAGTCGTGATTCCTATTACAAGAACATGATCAATCTCATACATCACATATATCATTCATCACATCCTTTTGGCCATATCACATCACAAGGCATATGCTGCAAAACCAAGTTAGACGTCCTCTAATTGTTGTTGCAAGTTTTTACGTGGCTGCTATAGGTTTCTAGCAAGAACGTTTCTTACCTACGCCAAAACCACAACGTGATATCCCAATTTCTATTTACCCTTCATAAGGACCCTTTTCATCGAATCCGATCCGACTAAAGTGGGAGAGACAGACACCCGCTAGCCACCTTATGCAACTGGTGCATGTCAGTCGGTGGAACCAGTCTCACGTAAGAGTACGTGTAAGGTCGGTCCGGGCCGCTTCATCCCACGATGCCGCTGAATCAAGATAAGACTAGTAACGGCAAGTAAATTGACAAAATCGACGCCCACAACTTCTTTGTGTTCTACTCATGCATAGAAACTACGCATAGACCTAGCTCATGATGCCACTGTTGGGGATCGTAGCAGAAATTTAAAATTTTATACGCATCACCAAGATCAATCTATGGAGTAATTGTAACATCCCAAATTTTCAATTTGGAATGTTATACATTAGATCATCAATGCATATCATATTTTATTTTGCTTTTTGTTTTGATCCTAGAGATTCTACGCAACTCAAGGACCCACGGAGAGAGTTGGGGATTTTGTTATTTTCATATTTGAGTTTTCTCAAATTTTGAAGATAGGATCATTTGATTTTAATTATTTTTTCATCAATTATTTCTATTATAAAAATATGAGAGAGGGAATAAAATGACTTTCCCAAAATAAAGAAATATTGAGGATTTAATAATAAAATCAAATAAGATTTTATTTCGGAGTTTTTCGTTATTTTATTTGAATTTAAGAAAAATGTGCGTTTTTCAAAATTGCATTTAGGCCCCAAATAAATGTTCACCTTGTGCGGCTTGATTTTAGAAGCCCGTGAAAATCTATTTCGGAATTTCTGGAGTCCGTTTAGTATTTCTTTTTAGTTTTCTTCTGTGCGTAATATTTAAAAAAAACGAACCGACCTAGGGTCGTGTCCGACTAGGACTCCCGGCCCGTTAGGCTATATATAGCCGGGGGAGGCCCAGCCGAAACCCTTGCCCCGCCCCAGCCGCCCCAAGCCGCCGCCGCCGCCGCTGCGCCGCTCGGCCGCGCCGCGCCGCCCTGTCGCCGGACGCCGCCGTACGCCGCCCGAGGTCCGCCACCGCCTCGATATTTGCGCTGTTTTTTTATATATTTTTTTCGAAAAACAGTTCGGTTTTTCCGTCGGTTTTTTTCTTTAGGTTCGGTTTTTTTAAATAGATCGGTTTTCCGATTTATTTAAATAGCGAGTGTTCGTCCGTTCGTTCGTTCTAGCGAACGTTCGTCGTTTTTCTTTTTCTCGGATTAAATCCGCGAATTTTCTGATCGCGATTCCTGATCCGATTTTCTTTTTAGTATAACTTTTCGCTCGTTTATAGGAATCAGGCAATTCAAGCGCCTAGAGTTTCGTCTCGAAACCCTCTATCCGTTTAATCAACTTAAACAAGTTTTTGCTACTCTAAAATTTGCCCTAGATCCAGGTTAGTAGAACGAAGTTGTTTTCTTTCGCCGTTTGACTTTCGTTGCTTCGTTCGATTTGATTCTTTTTGCAAACCATAGTTCTTAAGTTGAACCTTCTAGTTAGATCTCTTATTTGAGTTTCACCCATGCATTATATGAGTACTTATTGTATGCCTGTTTGTTGTTTGCGATAGAGTACCCGAAGTGCGCCGCGTGTTACTTTGAATCGCTAGGTTTCCCGGATCGTCAGCAAGGCAAGTAACACTTTGATCATACCTTTCCTACTACCCAGTTTTAGTGCATTAGATCAATCCTCACACATTGCATGATTAGGATATAATTAATTAAATTGTGGGATGGGAAGTAGATGAGGTAGTACCTATTACCCGTTTATTATCAAACCCTTGGGAGTTACTTCTATGTTTGCTTATTATGCCATGCTATGCTAGTAGACGTGGATTGGGTGAGTGATATCCATGACAGATGTGAGTTTGTTAATTAATGGTTTATCTAAGGTGGCAACTTAAACACACATCTGGGTGGATTGGGGCACCTGGGTATTCTAGAACTTGCCTGTTTTCTTTTGGACCGCCACCCAGACTCAAAGGGATCATGAGACTATTCATACTAGAAACTTCCGTGTGCAGCCACAAGCTATTATGGGCTCTAGCATAGTTGACTAAGTCGTGCGAACTCTTACAGTGGTAGACTAGCAGATGTAGGGGACGTAGGTGGTACGGTCTACCCGATCGTAAGGTGCTAGTGCTTCTGAAAGACTATGTCTCGGTCATCCGTCTTCTCAAACACCATGTGGTGCGAGAAATCAAACGGAGGCGATCGAGTCTTGTGGGGAAAAGTGCGCAAACCTCTGTAGAGTGTAATAAACTAATCATGGTTTGCCGTGTCCCCGGTTATGGACATCTTGAGTATCTAGTACCTGGATTATCATGTGAATCTCAACATGTTACTCTAAATTAATTTTGTTGGGTTTTGTTTAATGATGATGTTTAATTGGGATTGAGAATG
The DNA here is from genome assembly GCF_002162155.2 of Triticum dicoccoides. Lineage (NCBI taxonomy): Eukaryota > Viridiplantae > Streptophyta > Magnoliopsida > Poales > Poaceae > Triticum > Triticum dicoccoides. Next base: position 574,213,084 of record NC_041388.1, on the reverse strand, counting down.
CTGTCAACCATTCTCAATGTTTAACAACCACCATGATAGTAATTAAATTTATTCCTTTGTAGTAGGGAAAAATTGGCTTTACGCAAAACCATAACCATAGAGCTTTCCACCAGCCAAATATGCATATAGTATAGCTGTTTCATTCCATTATTCTCCATGTGTTACCTTGCCAGCATATTCCATGTGCTGACCCATTTCGGGCTGCAACGTTAATGTTGCAGACTTTTCAGACAACGACTAAGGAGTTTAGGTCGTGGTTCTATACTCAGTGATGCCGTTGGAGTTGATGGACTCACTTATCTTCCAAGCCTTTCACTGTTATCGTTATTAGATGGCCTTAAGCCATATTTAATGTATTAAGTTCTCTATGGAGACACTCGATGTAATAAGTGTGTGATTGGTACTCTGTTATAAATCCTCCGAGTACTGTGTGGTGTCAGCATTACTGATCCAGGGATGACACCGGAGCACAGAGATCAGACTGTTTGAGGTCTAGTCGCTATAGAGATGGTATCAGAGCACACGCTGACTGTAGGACACGACCACTAAGCTAAAGACCTAGAACACTATTCACCCTCTTCTCTTATGACTCCTCATCTTTTCTACTCTTCTAGGATGGCGGATGCAAGGAACAAGTTCACGCAACCGGATGAAGATACACCCTTTGGACGACACTTGAAGGAAGTTACTAGATACCTAAATATAGGAGTACCAAGCTTCACCGGAACCTACAGCGCCACTTTACCTGAAGAAGAGCGCTGGATGATTCAAGTTCAAGTTCCAGGGAGAACGTTCATGCCAGTCACTGGGCCCATAGAGTTTTCTTTTGATGCACCAACTTGGAGTCTAGGAAAGAGCACGGCAGCTCACATCGCCATGGGATGCATTGGAGAAATCTACCGCAATGATCTCAAGGATACTATCTACCAGATTTGTGGGCGCCGAGATGAGCACTGGGAGATGATCAGCACCAGAAAGGATAGATCAATTGCAGCTTTTATCCAGGAGTTAAACCAGCACATTCGACGACAGGAGAACCATATGTGCGCCGACATGATAGATCTGAAGAAGGCAAGGACAAGAATCAAGGAACTGGAGGAAGAACTCAAGGCTACACGTGAAGATTATGAAGAAGAAATTGAAGTATTGGTGGGCAAGAATGCCGACTTAACAATGAAGATCGGCATATTTATGGGAGACCCTACGCTAGTAGGTGAAGATGAAGAACCCAAGGAGATTCGCCCGGAAGACTACATCATCATCTACGACACCGATTTGGATCCAGATAGTAGCGATGATGACTATGTTGATGAAGCTGGAGCAGATATCATGGAGTCTGCAACCAAAGAATATTTCTAGTAGACCACCTTATCAGTAGTAGTAGTCCACCATGTAAATATAGTAGTCCGAGCACTTTTGCGATAGTTAGATCGATTGTATGCCTTTGTTTGATTGAATGAAGTGAATTGTTTGCTTTTGCCTCATGTGCATATGGGTAGTGTTTTCTCTTTAGACCCCCTCTATTCTTACATCTCATCTTTTCTAAACCCTCAGATGCCTCCGAGACGTGACCCCGGATTTGCCTTTCCACCGGAGCTCACCCAGTTGATCCAGCAGTAGAACACATTGATGCAGTTGCTAGTCCAGAATCAGAATCAGGGGAACAACAACCCACCACCACCTGTTGATCACTTAGCGCGTTTTCTTAGGCTGAATCCGCCGGTGTTTTCCAGTAGCACCGAGCCGATATTAGCAGATGATTGGCTATGCAAGACAGCTAGAGAGTTGACCACGGCAGGGTGCACGGATGCGGAGAAGGTGAAGTTTGCCGCACATCAGCTTGAGGGACCCGCAACATCATGGTGGGAGAATTTCACAGCCACTTTTCCTGTCGACACTATCACATGGGACCAGTTTCAGCAGGCTTTTCGTACTTCCCATGTTTCAGCAGGAGCTATGGCCATGAAGAAGCGTGAGTTTCGCAACTTGCGCCATGGAGGATGGACAGTTGGCTAGTATGTGGAGGACTTTAGTAAGTTAGCACGTTATGCCCCAGATGACGTCGCTACGGATGCAACGAAGCAAGAGAAGTTTCTAGAAGGACTGAATGATGAGTTGAGCATGCAGTTGATGGTAGCAACCTTCAACAACTACCAGGAGTTGGTAGATCGTGCTCTTATGATTGAAGGCAAGCAGCAGCAAATTGAAAATCGCAAGAGGAAGTATGGACAAGGAAAATACAATTCAGGAGCTCAGCAGAAGCCACGTTTTACCCCTAGACCGGGAGGACATTTTCAGCATACCCATGGAGGAGGTAGCTCGCACAATCACAATGGCACCAGGAATGGTAATGGGAATGGAGGAAGCAACGGCCAAAATCGCACCAACCCATCAACCCCAGCTAAGAAGGACCTAAGCCAAGTCACTTGCTTTAACTGTTCGAAGACCGGACATTATGCCAATGAATGTCCTGAATTACAAAATGGAAATGGCAATGGAAGCTCTGGGAAGAAGTCGAACCCTTTCAACAGGGGACAGGTGAACCACGTTAACGTGGTGGAGGTTGAAGCTCAGCTTGATGCAATAATAGGTAAGTTTTTGGTTAAGTCATTTACTGCACTCGTTCTTTTTGATACTGGCGCATCGCATTCATACATCTCAAGGGGATTTGTGGATAAGTATAACCTGTCAACCCAAGCCCTTAGGTCACCCATGTTAGTAACCTCGCATGTAGCAGAGTATATGGCTAGTCGATGGTGTGATCGGTTACCATTAAGGATTGGTAACAATGTTTTTCCCTCAGATCTAATAGTATTGGAATCCCAAGGATTGGATGTGATATTAGGCATGGATTGGTTGTCAAAGTATGAAGGGAATATTGAATGTGCGAGTAAGTCAATTTTGCTTACCACACCAGAAGGGAGAAGGATCAAGTATGTATCCCGACATGTGCCAAAGAGGACACAAGTAAATTGCTTAACAGGAGTTGTGCAGGAGGAAGTACCAGTGGTAAGGGATTTCCCTGAAGTATTTCCAGAAGAGTTGCCAGGTATGCCACCGGATAGAGATATTGAGTTTTTGATTGAGCTCTTGCCAGGCACAGGGCCAATATCAAAGAGACCATATAGGATGCCAGCAAAGGATTTGGTGGAAATTAAGAAGCAGATTAAGGAGTTACTGGATAAAGGATATATTCGCCCAAGTTCTTCGCCTTGGGGATCGCCAGTACTTCTAGTGGAGAAGAAGGATGGATCGTTAAGGATGGTTGTTGATTATCGAGGATTAAATGAAGTTACGATCAAGAACAAGTACCCACTACCAATGATCTATGATCGGTTTGATCGATTGCAAGGAGCTAAGGTATTTTCCAAGATCGACTTGCGATCAGGATACCACCAGTTGAAGATTCGAGAACATGATATTCCTAAGACAACTTTTACCACCAGGTATGGGTTGTACGAGTATACCGTTATGTCATTTGGTCTGACTAACGCACCTGCGTATTTTATGAACATGATGAACAAAGTGTTTATGGAGTTATTGGATAAGTTCGTCGTGGTGTTCATTGACGATATCCTGGTTTACTCGAAGAATGAAGAGGAGCATAAGGAGCATTTGCGTTTGGTACTTGGAAAGCTCAGAGAACATCAATTATATGCCAAGTTCAGCAAATGTGAGTTTTGGGTGTAGGAAGTAGGATTCCTCGGACACGTTATATCCAGAGAAGGAATAGCAGTAGATCCTGCTAAAGTTGATACCATGACCAAATGGGAAGCACCGACCATGGTTGGAGAGATACGGAGTTTTCTTGGACTCGCAGGATACTACCGGAGATTTATTGACAATTTCTCAAAGATTGCGAAGCCTATGACTGAGTTGTTGAAGAAGAATACCAAGTTCAAATGGACTGAGGAATGTGAGGCTAGTTTCCAGGAGTTGAAGAAACATTTAGTTACCTCACCAGTATTGATTTTGCCACACCAAACCAAGGACTATGAGGTGTATTGCGACGCTTCACATCGAGGACTTGGAGTAGTGCTTATGCAGGAAGGGAGAGTTGTTTCATATGCCTCAAGACAACTGAAACCTCATGAGTCGAATTATGCTACGCATGATTTAGAGTTAGCAGCCGTAGTGCATGCATTGAAAACATGGAGACAATGCCTCATTGGAAACCATTGTGAGGTGTACACGGATCATAAGAGTTTGAAATACATCTTCACAGAGAAGGAGTTAAACCTTAGACAAAGGAGATGGTTGGAGCTCATCAAGGATTATGATATGATATTGCATTATCATCCCGGAAAGGCTAATGTAGTAGCAGACACATTAAGCCGTAAGAGCCATGTCAATACAATAATGACGGGAGAAATACCAAGGGAGTTAGCGGAAAATCTTCGTGAACTATGTGTGGAAATAGTTCCGAGAGGCTATGTAGCAGCATTGGAGATTCAGTCAACCTTGATGGATAGGATTAGAGAAGCCCAAAGGACTGACAAGGAGATTGCCTCTATAAAGGAGAAAATAAGAAAAGGAAAGGCTAAAGGATTTTGTAAGGATGAACATGACACCCCTCTGGTTTGAAGACCGTGTTTATGTGCCCAATGACCCGGAGATTAGGAAGTTGATTCTGCAAGAGGCACACGATTCACCATATTCGATTCACCCAGGAAATACCAAGATGTATTTGGATTTGAAGGATATTTTCTGGTGGACTGGAATGAAGAAGGATATTGCGGAGTATGTAGCAGTTTGTGTTGTGTGTCAGAGAGTAAAGGCAGAGCATCAGAAGCCAGCAGGATTGTTACAACCATTGCCGATACCCGAATGGAAGTGGGATAAGTTAGGCATGGATTTTATCACGGGATTGCCCAGAACTCGTTCATGCTATGACTCGATTTTGGTTGTAGTTGATCGGTTGACGAAGGTAGCTCATTTCATTCTAGTGAAGACTACCTATACCAGTCCTAAGTTGGCAAATATATACATGACCAGGATCGTATGTTTGCATGGATTTCCGAGGAGTATCGTATCAGATAGAGGAACTCAGTTTACCTCAAAGTTCTGGAAGCAGTTGCATGAAACCTTGGGTACTAGGCTAGAATTCAGTACATCTTTTCATCCACAGACAGATGGATAGACCGAGAGAGTCAATCAGATTTTGGAGGATATGTTGAGAGCTTGTGCGCTAGGTTATGGATCTAGTTGGGACGATAATTTGCCATATGCAGAGTTCTCTTACAACAACAGTTACCTAACCAGTTTAAAGATGGCCCCTTTCGGAGCCTTGTACGGAAGGAGGTGCAGGACACCGTTGTCGTGGGACAAAGTTGGAGATCGCCAGTTGTTTGGACCTGACTTGATTAAAGTGTCTGAACAGAAGATGAAGTTGATTCGTGATAGGCTCAAGATAGCCCAGTCCAGACAGAAGAGTTATGCAGATTCTAAACGGAAGGAGACAGTTTATGAAGTTGGAGATAGAGCTTATCTTCGAGTATCTCCACTTCGGGGAACAAAGCGTTTTGGAGTTAAGGGAAAATTAGCGCCACGATTTGTAGGACCATATCGAGTTTTGGAGCGTATGGGAGAAGTGGCCTACAAGTTGGAATTGCCAGAAGGATTGTCAGGAGTTCATGATGTGTTCCACGTTTCCCAGTTGAAGAAGTGTCACGCTGAGATGGCTGACATACCCTTGAGAGACACAGTGCCATTGGAAACAATTCAGTTGGATAACGATTTGACCTACGAGGAGAAACCAATTAAGATCCTCAAGTTTGCCAGCCGAGTCACTCGCAGCAAGGTTATCAAGTTTTGCAAAGTTCAATGGAGCAACCACACGGAGGATGAAGCCACCTGGGAGCGAGAGGAAGATTTGCTCAAGGACCACCCTCACCTATTTGCTAGCCAACCCGAATCTCGAGGGCGAGATTCATCTTAAGGGGGGTGGGTTTGTAACATCCCAAATTTTCAATTTGGGATGTTATACATTAGATCATCAATGCATATCATATTTTATTTTGCTTTTGGTTTTGATCCTAGAAATTCTACGCAACTCAAGGACCCACGGAGAGAGTTGGGGATTTCGTTATTTTCATATTTGAGTTTTCTCAAATTTTGAAGATAGGATCATTTGAGTTTAATTATTTTTTCATCAATTATTTCTATTACAAAAATATGAGTCAGGGAATAAAATGACTTTCCCAAAATAAAGAAATATTGAGGATTTAATAATAAAATCAAATAAGATTTTATTTCGGAGTTTTTCGTTATTTTATTTGAATTTAGGAAAAATGTGTGTTTTTCAAAATTGCATTTAGGCCCCAAATAAATATTCACCTTGTGCGGCTTGATTTTAGAAGCCCGTGAAAATCTATTTTGGAATTTTTGGAGTCCGTTTAGTATTTATTTTTATTTTTCTTCTGTGCGTAATATTAAAAAAAATGAACCGACCTAGGGCCGTGTCCGACTAGTACTCCTGGCCCGTTAGGCAATATATAGCCGGGGGAGGCCCAGCCGAAACCCTAGCCCCGGCCCAGCCGCCCCAAGCCGCCCCAAGCTGCCGCCGCCGCGCCGCGCCGCCCCGCCGCCGGACGCTGCCGCCTCGATTTCCGCGCCGTTTTTTTTATTTTTTTCGTAAAACCTTCGATTTTTCCATCGGTTTTTTTCTTTAGGTTTGTTTTTTTAAATAGATCGGTTTTCCGATTTATTTAAATAGCGAGCGTTCGTCCGTTCGTTCATTCTAGCAAACGTTTGTCGTTTTTCTTTTTCTCGGATTAAATCCGCGATTTTTCTGATCGCGATTCCTGATCCAATTTTGTTTTTAGTATAACTTTTTGCTCGTTTATCGGAATCAGGCGATTCAAGCGCCTAGAGTTTCGTCTCGAAACCCTCTATCCGTTTAGTCAACTTAAACAAGTTTTTGCTACTGTAAAATTTGCCCTTGATCCAGATTAGTAGAATGAAGTTGTTTTCTTTCGCCGTTTGACTTTCGTTGCTTCGTTCGATTTGATTCTTTTTGCAAACCGGAGTTCTTAAGTTGAACCTTCCGGTTAGATCTCTTATTTGAGTTTTACCAATGCATTAGATGAGTACTTATTGTATGCATGTTTGTTGTTTGTTATAGAGTACCCGGAGTGTGCCGCGTGTTACTTCGAATCGCTAGGTTTCCCGGATCATCAGCAAGGCAAGTAACACTTTGATCATACCTTTCCTACTACCTAGTTTTATTGCATTAGATCAATCCTCACACATTGCATGATTAGGATCTAATTAAATTGTGGGATGGGAAGTAGATGAGGTAGTACCTATTACCCGTTTATTATCAAACCCTTGGGAGTTACTTCTACGTTTGCTTATTATGCCATGCTATCCTAGTAGACGTGGATTGGGTGAGTGATATCCATGACAGATGTGAGTTTTTTAATTAATGGTTTATCTAAGGTGGCAAATTAAACACACATCTGGGTGGATTGAGGCACCTGGGTATTCCAGGACTTGCCTGTTTTCTTTTGAACCGCCACCCAGGCTCAAAGGGATCATGAGACTATTCATACTAGAAACTTCCGTGTGCAGCCACAAGCTATTATGGGCTCTAGCATAGTTGACTAAGTTGTGCGAACTCTTACAGTGGTAGACTAGCAGATGTAGCACTACAAGGATTCCGGTCTATTGCAACAACAAATATTGCTACAACTATATTTTGTTGCAATAAAATGCTATATTACCACAAAATTCCAGTTTGTGGTAACAGGATCTACATATTGCCACAATTTAGTTTCATCGCGCTAAGTGCTCATTTTGTTGCAATAGAAGCCATGTATTGCCACAAGCTGCATCGACGTTGCAATATGATAGTGCTATTGCAACAGTTCCGTCCCGTTGCGTGAATGTGTCATCTTGTTGCAATAAAGGCTAGGTATTGCAACAAAGTACATCTTTGTGGTTATATTTAGACATATATTGCAACAATTCTGACTTGTGGCACTAGTCATAGATACTGTTGCAAAAAACATGGCTTCGTATTGCAATAAAGCATGTATTGGTTGTAATAGGGTGACTTTTGCCTCATCTTTGTTGCGTTGCAATAACTATTACATATTACGACAAATTGAGCATGCATGGTAATACGTACAACATAATGCCACAATCCTCTAGTGTTGCCAAAAAGGAGCAGGATATTGCAACGATATTCTCTACAGTGCTCCTGGTTTTTCCCTTGATTTACCACACTATTTCTTAGGATCTGATTAAAGGGGCGTACTAGTTTATAGAGGTATTAACACATTAGGTACCTCAACTTGCACCTAAGTTGCATTTTAGTCACATATCTTGCAAAGTGGACATCAGTGGTACCACAATTTGGAGGAACGCTCGCTTACGCGCGTGCAGAGCGTTGCACACTCGCGGACACCCTTCAATTGCTCTACTGACCTCCACCGGTGGCAAGGTCGTCCTTGGCACCGGAAAGACGACAAGCTCAGTGCCCTTCTCACAAAGGTGAGTCGTGAGCACTGAGCAGCACACATTCTCTTCCTAATTTTTCTTTATCTTGCTTGATGTGATTATATGTATTTACGTGTGCTGTTAATAAAAAAGGATATTCCATATAAAATTATGTGTTAAACAGAGAAATTGAGCAAAGCTGCATACTAGCTATTTTCGAACACTCCCAGGCTCCATTTAAACAACTCTTCAGCCACCAATTGAGCAGCATAACAGTTGTATCCCAGCCTAATTTCAAGCAAGAATTCATCAGCAGGTCAACAACACTACATCAAGATATATATATATATATATATATGTATATATTATTTCATATTTTTTGATAACTTTTGAACCGTTAAAAGTTTAGGAACACTTAACTAGTTCTGTGGCAAGCTATGGTAGACACAGTTTTACCTATATATATAGCATTACTATTCATCACCCAGGGTGCAGAATAAGTTATTCTTCACCTGAGGTAATCTTACGATCATTTTATAATTAAATTACGTTTGGAATTCAAATAGTTACATTCCTATTGATTCACTAGGTAAAATTTGACATAAGAAAATAAAAACATAGGTTATAAGACAAGAAATTTTGCAGTTTATGTGTATTTTTGACTATGTTTTTACATTTGTGATTTTACATAACATAAAATATTTTTACGGTGATTATATATTTTCTTACGGTCTCTTTTTGCGCCGGAAATAAGACAAAACTTACGGAACGTAAAATTACGGTGCATTGATGGTAAAATAAAGGGGGGGGGTGAAGAATAACTATTCCTCACCGAGGGTACCGAATAGCGCGACCCTATATATATATATATATATATATATATATATGCCACAAGATTTTAGTAGGATATAACAAACCATCTCAGCGAGATATATAAACACAAGTTTCAACATGAAAGCACACAAGCTTCAGCAGCCATACTTGTATAGATTGTTCACACAAAAGACCATAAGTTGACGACAAAGTAATGAAAATAGTGACAACACTAAACACCACAAGTTCATAGCAACAGTGCGTACATAGCATCACTGTCAAAATAGCAACATCACTAAAAGAACAACAACTACTCTTCTCTTCATCACCAAACTGTTAGTGTTGGGCACTAGCTTTTGTTCTCATTTGCCACAATAGATGATACTATAAAGGGGGTACCTTATTTGAACCTGTTTCACATTAGATTAAACTTCAGGAGAGATACTACTCGTAGGTAACCATCAAAAAAGTTCAGGGACTTATATTCATGGCTTAAACATGTGAAAAGCACCTTACTAAGAGATTAAAAACTATACAAAGAACCATTGGTCATCATCTGATTCTTCTTGTCCCAAAGGAGCAACATGCCCATCATTTACGTAAGCCTCGTCATCATCCGTATCATCATCAGATTCGAACTTGACATCTTCAAACTCAATAGGTTTTATATTTTCTATGACTGAAACATCAACGCTGGATCCTTCGTCATCATTTCTGCACCAACTAGTGATCTCTTCAGCTACTGTAATCTTTGGCACTGTAATTTCTGCATCGACGACATCTAGTACGTCTGCCTCACCACCTTCATCGGCTTCAATAGCTTTATCAAGGCCTACACCATTTAAAACAGAAGGAGCAAACAAATTGCGTGGATTCATTTTAATAACAGCTTCCCAATCAGGGTTCTTCACATCTCTCACATAGAAAACCTGTTGAGCTTGGAGGCCTAGAATGTAAAGGTCTCCCTGGAATCGGTGTAGAGTACTGTCAATGTCAATAATTCCATATTTATCCTTCTTATACCCCTTACTCTCAGTTCTTTTGGTAGGAGGCACATCAAACCAGTCACACTGGAATAGAACAACCTCCTTATCAGGAGGAAAGTCAAGAAATATAATTTTCTTGATCACCCCATAATAATCAATATTTCCTATGGTTGCATCGCCCTTGACTATGAAGCCACTATTTTGGGTACTCAAGTCCTGCTCGATATATGAATTCTGATAGAAATATCCATTCAGAACTGTACGGTTGTATACACGGGCTAGTTGATCAGGTCCTTTAGCTAGCGCATAAATAAGATTGCTGACCTTCCCATCATTGTGGAGTTTTGTGATCTGTTTCATGGAATAGAATATGTGTGAGTGTGATGTACAACGTTGGTACGTTATTACGAGGAACATTAGTCAAAATGCGAAATAAACTTACCCGTCTCTCAAACCAGCCAACAAACTCTTCCTTGTGCTGCCTTTTAGGATTAGGAGAATTTTTACTTGTCAGCTCCTCAAGATGTTCACTTCAAAGAGAAACGATTGTTAGTTGAATAGGAAAGTGTTAATGCATATCATGATGTGATGAAATAAATAGATAAGTATCCTTACTCAATCCATGGCGCAGTTTCCTCACAGTTTGTTATTATGAAATGCCTCATTTGATTAATCTCAGCCAAAGACAATGATTCACAAACAAAACCTTTCTTGGAGTAATCAACTGTACTCATGATGCTAATTCCTGTTGATGGTTGATCTGTACCTCCGTCTTCATGATGTTTGGACTGGCTTAGCTTGGTAGGCATTCCATCAACGAATCGACTGCAAAAAGTCATGCACTCTTCAAGTATGTACCCCTCTGCAATAGAACCTTCTGGTTGAGCCTTGTTACGCACATATCCTTTGAGCGTACGCAAGTATCGCTCAATTGGATACATCCATCTGTACAAGACAGGCCCTCCCAACCGGGCCTCTTCAGCAAGATGAATTGGGAGATGCATCATTATATCAAAGAATGCTGGTGGAAAGATCGTCTCGAGATGACATAGAGTTTCTGGAATTATTTTGCTCAACCTCTCCAAATCTTCATCCCTTAACTCCTTGGAGCATAAATCAGAAAATAATTTACTCAGCTGAAGCAATGGGTTAACAACATTCTCGGGCAAAAGCTTGCGCAATGCAATAGGAAGAAGTTTCTGAAATATAACATAACAGTCATGAGTCTTGAGTCCACTAATCTTGCACTGATCGAGGACTACACATCGCTTAATGTGTGATGCATAGCAATCTGGCATCTTAATGCTCTGCAGAAACTTGAGGAGCATTATCTTTTCCATTCAGTGTGTTTTTTGTTTAATTTATCTTTGGTTTGAGGTTCAGTGTGAAGCAGCCTAAAATGTTTTGGAGCAACATCACTAAGAAGACACCATCTTAAGCCAAGGAGCCCGAGACAGCAGCTTTGCGATTATATAAGCACATGAACAGGGAACAGATTGAACTGAACTGAAGTATATGAACGACATTCATGCTCATCAGATTCAGTTTTGAAATTTGCCTGGATTTTCAATCTTGTTATTTGCCTGAACCATCTTATTATTACAGATGTGGAAGAACATGAAAGTAGCTACCGATAAAACAACAAGCAAGGGAAAATTAGTCTGCTACTTTCAAACTAAAATCAGCATCCTTATGTTGTATGTATAACACAGTACTAATGCCCATGTGATGTATTTTCAATCTAAATTTGCTGCACTTGCAATGAAAAAAACAGAGAGAAACATGAGGGGATAATCATACCATTGTTGTTCAGGTCATTGGTCGCAAGGGAGACAGACGAGCCAGTCCGGGTGGCACTGAGCAGAGGGACGGCTGACCACGGGAGAGCTGCTACAGGGCGTTGCATCGAAGCGCACGGAAGACCCAGGCAGGTGAGCGGCATGGCAGGTCCGTTGGCACCGGAGTTGAGGTGTCAGGCGGTCCAGCCACGCGCCCACGGGAAGGATCGACCAGCCGAGATCCAGGGAGGAGGAGGCTGGCGGGCAGAAGGCACCGAGCGACGGGGGGGCGGAGTAAGGTTAGAGGGAGAGGGGAGCGGCAGGGAGGCGCCGACGTGGGCTGCTTGGACGCGCCGCCATGATGTGGCTGCTGGATGCGGCCAGCGCTCGGGTCGCGCGGCGGCGGAACAGGGGATCGAGGTACGACTCGGATTGCTATGGGGTAGTTGTTTTTAGAACTAGTGTCCGGCGCGTGAAAAGGAAAGAGGAAAGCGATTGTGGGAAAGAAGGAGCGAAGGAAACAGCGGCGCAATCCACCAGACGCGGGTCTGATACATCGCGCCAGCCCTGCGCGCATCACCAGTCAGGCGTCTGATCCAGCACGCGAATTTTTCCTTTATATGCTAGCGAAAACTTTCGCTCAATAAGCTTAAGCTCATCCACATATAACACAATGACTGAGATAACCTAGTGGAAAGATAACCAAGGTTCGAGTCCGCCGTCACCCAGTTTTCTTTTTTTCCTACGCGCTCCACCAGATAACGTATAGTATTAGTACTTTTTTTTTGAAAGTCGTATAGCGTATATTACTGAAATATATCCACACACAAAAATATATTGCTGAAATATGTGATTGGCGTGGCCCTTCTTTCTCTGTTTGAAAGAAGATAGTAATTTCGTTGCATATTTTTACCTACTTAAGTAGTGTAGGTAGCATATGTCGGCACGACAACCCGGGGTCCGGCACCAGTCAATTTCCCCTGCCCGTTCACGTGTCATGGAGAGTAACCTGGTTGTCTGATTCCTCCCATCGATGCCTTCCCGCTGCTATCAAGGCTCAGGGGAACTCGTTTTCCGTCTCCCACGACTCCGGGGGCGGCTGGCTGTCTGATTCCTCCCATCGACGCCTTCCCGCCGCTATCAAGGCTGAGGGGAACTCGTTTGCCGTCTCCCACCACTCCGGGGGTGGCTCTGTCAAAAACTTCCAAGACCGTGCACTCCATTCCCGAGCTCTCAGTCCATCCAGCCCGGAGCCGATGCCGCCGAACAATCGACACGTATCGACGTCCTACACCACCCATGTGATCACTAACATCGCCTCCGATGATCGGGCCACCCTCGACGACCGGGTCGACTCCGGCCGCGGCTCCGTCGAAAGCTTCCAAGACCGTGCGCTCCATTCCCGAGCTCTCTATCCATCCACCTGGGAGCCGTTGCAATAAATCAGTATAAATAAGAACTATACAAATACGCAAATCAGTATCCTTGTGGGCGACCGGACGTGCCCCGGCCCCCTTCTCCCCAAGCCCTCCCTCTCCCCTCCCTCCCCACCGCCATCGCCGGTGCCCGCCTTCGGGCCTGGCCCGGGCGACGCTGGTAGCCCTGGCCATTCACCTCTCAGTGGTGTTCCGGTGCACAGGAGATTAGCTGGGCGGCGGCACTGCCATTGGCGGCGAGGTGGCGCGGCGGCGGGGCCTGGCGGCGCCCGCTCAGTCCAGATATGGGCCCCTTGGGCATTTGTTTCTTCTTCTTTCTTTCTCTTTTCCTTTGGGCTTGTTGTGCTGCTCGCCCCAGCCTTTGCGATGTTATCGGTGTTGGTTGCTTTGTAATACAATGCGGGGGAAACCCTTTTCCGGTAAAAAAAATTCCAATTTATGTTCGACCAGTGGTGGCGGCGACAGGGTTCGTTCGCCCCTTGCGCGTGGATTCGATGTAGGACGGATCCGACAGGCAAAGGCGTCGCGATGCAGGGCCGTTTAATTTACATAGTTGAGTCTCTATGTTTATCGTTTGAACAAAAGCGACATAATTATGTCGGACCTACTCTGCCATGGACAAACCCTCGACGGATTGTCCAGTAAAATGAAAGATATTGAGATCATCCCATCTCAAGATCGGAATGTGAGATCGAGACTGACATAGATCGACCGTCGCATCAACACATCCAATTAGTACTTATGTTTCGAGACAAGAGTATAACCTATAGTTTTAAAGTGAGGGTCGCATGAGATTTCTGTGACATGTTGTTCAGAACTAGCCAAAATTTTCATGCTTTGACCAACAGTTGACCAAGGCACAATTTTTTGACAATCCATGATGAAACAATACCTTCCTAATTGGCTGCGGGTGGTTGGCGGACCGGGGTTGCGGCGGATGGGTTGAAGCACCGTGGTGCATCACCTACCTAGTATGTGCACTGGTTGACGGTGAAGGCATCCGTGGACGTCGTGTTCCCCTCACTCCTTCCATCTTACTCTGGGTGAAAACTTGATCTTTGGATCAGACGGTGACGATGTTTGTGGTCGTGCCCTTCCTGGAGGCATCGTCTTGGAGTCCTCGGTCCGGGATGTAGGTGGTACGGTCTACCCGATCGTAAGGTGCTAGCGCTTCTGAAAGACTATGTCTCGGTCATCTGTCTTCTCAAACACCATGTAGTGTGAGAAACCAAACGGAGGCGATCGAGTCTTGTGGGGAAAAGTGCGCAAACCTCTACAGAGTGTAATAAACTAATCATGGTTAGCCGTGTCCCTGGTTATGGACATCTTGAGTATCTAGTACGTGGATTATCATGTGAATGTCAACATGTTACTCTAAATTAATTTTGTTGGGTTTTGTTTAATGATGATGCTTAATTGGGATTGAGAATGTTGTCAACCATTCTCAATGTTTAACAACCACCATGATAGTAATTAAATTTATTCCTTTGTAGTAGGGGAAAATTGGCTTTACGCAAGACCGTAACGATAGAGCTTTCCACCAGCCAAATATGCATATAGTATAGTTGTTTCACTCCATTATTCTCTATGTGTTACCTTGCCAGCATATTCCATGTGCTGACCCGTTTCGGGCTGCAACGTTAATGTTGCAGACTTTTCAGACGACGACTAAGGAGTTTAGGTCGTGATTCTATACTCAATGATGCCGTTGGAGTTGATGGACTCACTTATCTTCCAAGCCTTCTGCTGTTATCGTTATTAGATGGCCTTAAGCCATATTTATTGTATTAAGTTCTATACGGAGACACTCAATGTAATAAGTGTGTGATTGCTACTCTGTTATAAATCCTCCGAGTACTGTGTGGTGTCAGCATTATTGATCCAGGGATGACACCGGAGCACAGAGATCAGACTGTTTGAGGTCTGATCGCTACAGTAATCTAGCAACGAGGGGACGGAGAGTGCATCTACATACCCTTGTAGATCACTAAGCGGAAGCATTCAAGTGAACGGGGTTGATGGAGTTGTACTCGTCGTGATCCAAATCACCGATGATCCTAGCGCCGAACGGACGGCACCTCCGCGTTCAACACACGTACGGAATGGAGATGTCTCCCACGCCTTGATCCAACAAGGAGGAGGGAGAGGTTGAGGAATAAGTCCAATAGCACGACGGCGTGGTGGTGGAGGAGCTTGTGGTTCTCCGTCAGGGCTTCGCCAAGCACCATGGAGGAGGAGGAGAAGGTAGGAGGAGGGAGGGCTGCGCCAGGTTCAAGGGTGTGGCCGCCCTCCCACCCCTCCACTATTTATAGGTGGGGGAGAGGGGGGCTGTTCCCCCTAGATCCCATCTAGGGTTGGGGCGGCGGCCAAGGGGGGGAGGAGTGCCTCCCAAGTCAAGTGGAGGCCCTCCGCCTTAGGGTTTCCCCTCTCCCAAGCGCATGGGCCTTGGGGGGGCTGGTGCCCTTGGCCCATTAAGGTTAGGGCGCCCCTCTACAGCCCATGCTGCTTTATTGGACATGGTGGAACATTTTCCGGACCTCCGGAATCCTCCGGAACCTTCCGGAAGCTTCCCGGTACAATACCGGAAAAAACCGAACTTTTCCCGGAACCCGAACAACAACTTTCCATATATAAATCTTTACTTCCGGACCATTCCGGAACTCCTCGTGACGTTCGGGATCTCATCCGGGACTCCAAACAACATTTGGTAATCACATACAAGTCTTCCTAATAACCCTAGTGTCATCGAACCTTAAGTGTGTAGACCCTACGGGTTCGGGAACCATGAAGACATGACCGAGACAACTCTCCGGCCAATAACCAACAGCGGGATCTGGATACCCATGTTGGCTCCCACATGTTCCACGATGATCTCATCGGATGAAGCACGATGTCGAGGATTCAATCAATCCCGTATTCAATTCCCTTTGTCCAGCGGTATTGTACTTGCCCGAGATTCGATCGTCGGTATCCCGATAACTTGTTCAATCTCATTACCGGCAAGTCTCTTTACTCGTTCCGTAACACATCATCCCGTGATCAACTCCTTGGTCACATTGTGCACATTATGATGATGTCCTACCAAGTGGGCCCAGAGATACCTCTCCGTTACACGAAGTGACAAATCCCAGTCTCGATTTGTGCCAACCCAACAGACACTTTCGGAGATACCTGTAGTGTACCTTTATAGCCACCCAGTTACGTTGTGACATTTGGCACACCCAAAGCACTCCTACGGTATCCGGGAGTTGCACAATCTCAGGGTCTAAGGAAATGATACTTGACATTAGAAAAGCTTTAGCAAAGAACTACACGATCTTGTGCTAGGCTTAGGATTGGGTCTTGTCCATCACATCATTCTCCTAATGATGTGATCCCGTTATCAACGACATCCAATCTCCATGATCAGGAAACCGTAACCATCTATTGATCAACGAGCTAGTCAACTAGAGGCTTACTAGGGACATGGTGTTGTCTATGTATCCACACATGTATCTGAGTTTCCTATCAATACAATTCTAGCATGGATAATAAACGATTATCATGAACAATGAAATATAATATTATAATAACTAATTTATTATTGCCTCTAGGGCATATTTCCAATAGTCTCCCACTTGCACTAGAGTCAATAATCTAGTTCACATCGTCATGTGATTAACACTCACAGGTCACATCGCCATGTGACCAACATCCAAAGAGTTTACTAGACTCAGTAATCTAGTTTACAACACTATGTGATTAACACTCAATGAGTTCTGGGTTTGATCATGTTGTGCTTGTGATAGAGGTTGTAGTCAACGGGTCTTGCCGTATTCAGATCCCTATGTATTTCGCAAAACTTTATGTCATATTGTAGATGCTGCTACCACGTTCCACTTGGAGCTATTCCAAATTGTTGCTCCATTATACGTATCTGGTATCTCTACTCAGAGCTATCCGGATAGGTGTTAAGCTTTCATCGACGTAACTCTTTACGTCGAACTCTTTATCACCTCCATAACCGAGAAACATTTCCTTATTCCTCTAAGGATAATTTTGACCGCTATCTGGTGATCCAGTCCTAGATCACCTTTGAACCCTCTTGCCAGACATGTGGCAAGGCACACATCAGGTGCGGTACTCAGCATGGCATACCATATAGAGCCTATGACAAGAGCATAGGGGACGACCTTCGTCCTTCCTATTTCTCCTACCCTGGTCAAGCTTTGAGTCTTACTCAACTTCACACCTTACAACTCAGGTGAGAACCCCTTCTTTGATTGATCTATTTTGAACTCCTTCAAAAACATGTCAAGGTGTGCGTTCTTTGAAAGTATCATCAGGCGTTTTGATCTATCTCTATAGATCTTGATGCCCAATATGTAAGCAACTTTATCCAGGTCTTCGTTTGAAAAACACCCTTCAAACAACCGTTTATGCTTTCCAGAAATTCTACATGATTTCGGATCAACAATATGTCATCCACATATACTTATCAGAAATTTGTAGTGCTCCCACTCACTTTCTTGTAAATACAAGTTTCTAGCAAACATTTTATAAATCTAAAAGCTTTGATCACTCCATCAAAACATATATCCCGATTCCGAGATGCTTGCTCTAGTCCATAGAAGGATTGCTAGAGCCAGCATACCTTTTAGCATCCTTAGGATCGACAAAACCTTTTATTGTATCACATACAATTTTTCTTACGAAAACTGGTAAGAAAACTTGTTTTGATATCCATTTGTAAGATTTCATAATCGAAAAATACAGCTAATGCTAACATGATTCCGACGGACTTAAGCATCGCTATGGGTGAGAAATTCTCATCGTAGTCAACTCCTTGAACTTGTGAAAAGACTCTTTCCCACAAGTCGAGCTTCATAGACGGTAACATTACCGCCCACGTCCGTCTTCTTCTTAAAGATCAATTTATCTCAATGGCTTGCCGATCATCGGGCAAGTCCACCAAAGTCCATACTTTGTTCTGATATATGGATCCTATCTCGGATTTCATGGCTTCTAACCATTTGTCAGAATACGGGCCCACCATCGCTTCTCCATAGCTCGTAGGTTAATTGTTGTCCAACAACATGATATCTGAGACAGGATTACCGTACCACTCAGGAGTAGTACATATCCTTGTCGACCTATGAGGTTCGATAGCAACTTGATCCGAAGCTTCATGATCACTATCATTAACTTCCTCTTCAATAGACGTAGGCGCCACAGAATACATCTTTCTGTGTTGCATCACTCTCTGGTTGAAGTAAAGGTTCAACAACCTCATCAAGTTCTATCTTCCTCCCACTCAATTCTTTCGAGAGAAACTCCTTCTCGAGAAAGGACCCATTCTTGGTGACAAACAATTTGCCCTCGGATCTGAGATAGAAGGTGTACCCAACTGTCACCTTTGGGTATCCTATGAAAATGTGTTTGTCCGCTTTGGGTTCGAGCTTCTTCGGCTGAAGCCTTAAGCATCGCAGCCCCAAACATTAAGAAACGACAACTTTGGTTTCTTGCCAAACCAATGTTCATATGGCATCGTCTCAATGGACTTATATGGTGTCCTATCTAAAGTGAATGCAGCTGTCTCTAATGCATAGCCTCAAAATAATAGTGGTAGATCGGTAAGAGACATCATAGATCGCACCATATCTCATAAGGTTCGATTAGACGTCTGGACACACCATTACCCTGTGGTGTTCCAGGTGGCTTCAACTGTGAAACAATTCCACAATGTCTTAAGTGATTGCCAAACTCATAACTCAGAAATTCTTATCGATCAGATCATAGGAACTTGATCTTCTTGTTATGATGGTTCTTAACTTCACTCTGAAATCGCTTGAACTTTTCAAACGTCTCAGACTTGTGCTTCATTAAGTAAATATACTTATATCTACTCAAATCGTCAGTGAAGATGAGAAAATAGTGATATCCACCGCACGCTTCAATTCCCAATGGATCACACGCATCAACATGTATGATTTCCAACAAGTCACTTGCCCATTTTATTTTACCTGAAAACGGGGTCTTAGTCATCCTGCCCATGATGCATGGCTCGCATGTGTCAAGCGATTCAAAATCAAGTGACTCCAAACATCCATCGACATGGAGTTTCTTCATGCATCTTACGCCAATATGACCTAAGCGGCAGTGCCACAAGAAAGTGGTACTATCATTATTAACTCTACATCTTTTGGCGTGAACATGTGTATTACCACGACCGAGATTCAATGAACCATTCACATAGGGTGCATGACCATGAAAGGTATTATTCATGTAAACAGAAATAACCATTATTCTCTATTTTAAATGAATAACCGTATTGCAATGAACATGATCTAATCATATTCATGCTCAACGTAGACACCTGATAACATTTATCTAGGTTCAATACTAATCCCGAAGGCAGATGGAGCGTGCGATGGTGATCTTATCAACTTTGGAAACACTTCCAACACACACCGTCACCTCGCCCTTAGCCAGTGTCCGTTTAGTCTGTAGCTTTTGCTTCAAGTCACCAATAATAGCAACTGAACCGGTATCCAATACCCAGGTGCTACCAGGAGTACTAGTGAGGTACACATTAATAACACGCATATACTTTGTTGAAGTTGCCAGCCTTCTTATCTACCATGCATTTGGGGTAATTCCGCTACCAGTGCCCGTTCCCCTTACAATAGAAGCATTTAGTCTCGGGTTTGGATTCAACCTTGGGTTCCTTAACTGGAGCGGCAACTGGTTTGCCGTCCATGAAGTTTCCCTTCTAGCTTTTGCCCTTCTTGAAACCAGTCGTCTTGTTAAACCATCAACACTTGATGCTCCTTCTTGATTTCTACCTTTTGCAGTCTTAAGCACCGCGAACCGCTTCGGGATCAACTCCATCCCTTGCATGTCATAGTTCATCACGAAGATCTAGTAGCTTAGTGATAGTGGCTAGAGAACTCTATCAATCACTATCTTATCTGGAAGTTTAAGTCCCACTTGATTTAAGTGATTGTAGCACCCAGACATTCTGAGCCCATGCTCACTAGCTGAGCTATTCTCCTCCATCTTGTTGGCAAAAGAACTTGTCAGAGGTCTCATACCTCTCAACACGGGCATGAGCCTGAAATCCCAATTTCAGCTCTTGGAACATCTCATATGTCTTATGGCGTTCAAAACGTCATTGGAATCCCGATTCTAAGCCGTAAAGTATGGTGCACTAAACTATCATGTAGTCATCAAAATGTGTCTGTCAGGTGTTCACAACATCCACAGAAGACGTTGTAGAGGGCGGTGCATCAAAGATGTAAGCCTTCTACGTAGCAGTGAGGACACTCCTCGGAGTACTGACCTAGTCCGCATCAGTGCTTACAATATCTTTCAACTTAATCTTTCTCTAGGAACGTATTCAAACAGGGAGCTACAACGTGAGCTATTTATCTACAACATATTTGCAAAGACAATTTAGACTATGTTCATGATAATTGAGTTCATCTAATCAAATTATTTAATGAACTCCCACTAAGATAGACATCCCTCTAGTCATCTAAGTGAAACATGATCCGAATCGACTAGGCCGTGTCCGATCATCACGTGAGACGGACTAGTCATCAACGGTGAACATCTCATGTTGATCGTATCTTCTATACGACTCATGTTCGACCTTTCGGTCTTCCGTGTTCCGAGGCCATGTCTGTACATGCTAGGCTCGTCAAGTCAACCTAAGTGTTTCACATGTGTCCCGAGGCCATGTCTGTACATGCTAGGCTCGTCAACACCTGTTGTATTCGAATGTTAGAATCTATCACACCCGATCATCACGTGGTGCTTTGAAACAACGAACCTTCGCAACGGTGCACAGTTAGGGGGAACGCTTTTCTTGAAATTTTAGTGAGGGATCATCTTATTTAAGCTACCGTCGTTCTAAGCAAATAAGATGTAAAACATGATAAACATCACATGCAATCAAATAGTGACATGATATGGCCAATATCATTTTGCTCCTTTTGATCTCCATCTTTGGGGATCCACGATCATCGTTGTCACCGGCATGACACCATGATCTACATCATCATGATCTACATCATCGTGTCTTCTTGAAGTTGTCTCTTCATCTATTACTTCTACTACTATGGCTAACGCTTTAGCAATAAAGTAAAGTAATTACATGACGTTTATGTTGACACGCAGGTCATAAATAAATTAAGACAACTCCTATGGCTCCTGCCGGTTGTCATACTCATCGACATGCAAGTCGTGATTCCTATTACAAGAGCATGATCAATCTCATACATCACATATATCATTAATCACATCCTTTTGGCCATATCACATCACAAGGCATATGCTGCAAAAACAAGTTAGACGTCCTCTAATTGTTGTTGCAAGTTTTTACGTGGCTGCTATAGGTTTCTAGCAAGAACGTTTCTTACCTATGCCAAAACCACAACATGATATGCCAATTTCTATTTACCCTTCAAAAGGACCCTTTTCATCGAATCCGATCCGACTAAAGTGGGTGAGACAGACACCCGCTAGCCACCTTATGCAACTAGTGCATGTCAGTCGGTGGAACCAGTCTCACATAAGAGTACGTGTAAGGTCGGTCCGGGCCGCTTCATCCCACGATGCCTCCGAATTAAGATAAGACTAGTAATGGCAAGTAAATTGACAAAATCGACGCCCACAACTGCTTTGTGTTCTACTCGTGCATAGAAACTAGGCATAGACCTAGCTCATGATGCCACTGTTGGGGATCGTAGCAGAAATATAAAATTTTCTACGCATCACCAAGATCAATCTATGGAGTAATCTAGCAACGAGGGGAAGGAGAGTGCATCTACATACCCATGTAGATCGCTAAGCGGAAGCGTTCAAGTGAACGGGGTTGATGGAGTCGTACTCGTTGTGATCCAAATCACCGATGATCCTAGCGCCGAACGGACGGCACCTCCGCATTCAACACACGTACAGAACGGAGACGTCTCCCACACCTTGATCCAGCAAGGAGGAGGGAGAGGTTGAGGAAGAAGTCCAACAGCACGATGACGTGGTGGTGGAGGAGCTTGTGGTTCTCCGGCAGGGCTTCGCCAAGCACCATGGAGGAGGAGGAGAAGGTAGGAGGAGGGAGGGCTGCGCCAGGTTCAAGGGTGTGGCCGCCCTCCCACCCCTCCACTATTTATAGGTGGGGGAGAGGGGGGGCCGGACCCCTTAGATCCCATCTAGGGTTGGGGCGGCGGCCAAGGGGGGGAGGAGTGCCTCCCAAGTCAAGTGGAGGCCCTCCCCCTTAGGGTTTCCCCTCTCCCATGCGCATGGGCCTTGGGGGGCTGGTGCCCTTGGCCCATTAAGGTTAGAGCGCCCCCTACAGCCCATGTTGCTATATTGGATGTGGTGGAACATTTTCCGGACCTCCGGACCCCTCTGGAATCCTCCGGAACCTTCCGGAAGCTTCCCTGTACAATACCGGAAAAAACCGAACTTTTCCCGGAACCTGAACAACAACTTTCCATACATAAATCTTTACCTCCGGACCATTTCGGAACTCCTCGTGACATCCGGGATCTCATCCGAGACTCCGAACAACATTTGGTAATCACATACAAGTCTTCCTAATAACCCTAGTGTCATCAAACCTTAAGTGTGTAGACCCTACGGGTTCGGGAACCATGCAGACATGACCGAGACAACTCTCCGGCCAATAACCAACAGCGGGATCTGGATACCCATGTTGGCTCCCACATGTTCCACGATGATCTCATCGGATGAACCACGATGTCGAGGATTCAATCAATCCCGTATTCAATTCCCTTTGTCCAGTGGTATTGTACTTGCCCGAGATTCGATCGTTGGCATCCCGATACCTTGTTCAATCTCGTTACCGGCAAGTCTCTTTACTCGTTCCGTAACAAATCATCCCGTGATCAACTCCTTGGTCACATTGTGCACATTATGATGATGTCCTACCGAGTGGGCCCAGAGATACCTCTCCGTTACACGGAGTGACAAATCCCAGTCTCGATTCGTGCCAACCCAACAGACACTTTCGGAGATACCTATAGTGTACCTTTATAGCCACCCAGTTATGTTGTGACGTTTGGCACACCCAAAGCACTCCTACGGTATCTGGGAGTTGCACAATCTCATGGTCTAAGGAAATGATACTTGACATTAGAAAAGCTTTAGCAAACGAACTACTCGATCTTGTGCTAGGCTTAGGATTGGGTCTTGTCCATCACATCATTCTTCTAATGATGTGATCCCGTTATCAACAACATCCAATGTCCATGGTCAGGAAACCGTAACCATCTATTGATCAACGAGCTAGTCAACTAGAGGCTTACTAGGGACATGGTGTTGTCTATGTATCCACACATGTATCTGAGTTTCCTATCAATACAATTCTACCATGGATAATAAACGATTATCATGAACAATGAAATATAATATAATAATAACTAATTTATTATTGCCTCTAGGGCATATTTCCAACAAACATGTCCCTAGTAAGCCTCTAGTTGACTAGCTCGTTGATCAATAGATGGTTATGGTTTCCTGACCATGGACATTGGATGTCATTAATAATGGGATCACATCATTAGGAGAATGATGTGATGGACAAGACCCAATCTTAAGTGCAGCACAAGATCGTGAAGTTCATTTGCTAAAGCTTTTCTAATGTCAAGTATCATTTCCTTAGACCATGAGATTGTGGAACTCCAGGATACCATAGGAATGCTTTGGGTATACCAAACCTCACAACGTAACTGGGTGGCTATGAAGGTGCATTACAGGTATCTCCGAAAGTGTCTTTTGGGTTATCATGAATCGAGACTGGGATTTGTCACTCCGTATGACGGAGAGGTATCTCTGGGCCCACTCTATAATGCATCATCATAATGAGCTCAATGTGACTAAGGAGAGTTGGTTACGGGATCATGTGTTATGAAACGAGTAAAGAGACTTGCCGGTAACGAGATTGAACGAGGTATGGGGATACCGACGATCGAATCTCGGGCAAGTAACATACCGACAGACAAAGGGAATTGTATACGGGATTGATTGGATCCCCGACATCGTGGTTCATCCGATGAGATCATCGTGGAACATGTGGGAGCCACTATGGGTATCCAGATCCCGCTATTGGTTATTGGCCGGAGAGATGTCTCGGGCATGTCTGCATGGTTCCCGAACCCGTAGGGTCTACACACTTAAGGTTCGGTGACGCTAGAGTTGTTATGAGAAATAGTATGTGGTTACCGAAGGTTGTTCGGAGTCCCGGATGAGATCCAGGACGTGCAAGGTGTTCCGGAATGATCCGCAGGTGAAGATCGATATATTGGACGAGGGGTATTGGAGTCCAGAATTGTTCCGGGGGTACCAGGTGACGACCAGCGTGCCCGAAAGGGGTTTAGGAGGCCCCGACAAGCGTTGGGGGCCTTATGGGCCAAGGGGAGGGGCACATCAGCCCACTAAGGGGCTGAGCGCCCCTCCCACCTAGGGAAGCCACCCCTCCCGGCTTGGGGGCAAGTTTCCTAGGGGTGGGGGCGCCCAAACCCATCTAGGGTTTCCCCTATGGCCGTCGCCCCTCCCCTAGGGAAACCCTAGGGCGCCTCCTCCTCCCCCTTCCCCCTGTATATAGTGAGGGAGAGAGAGGGCAGCCGCATCCTTCCCCTGGCGCAGCCCCTCCCCATCTCTGACACCTCCTCCTCCTCCGTAGTGCTTGGTGAAGCCCTGCCAGAGAACCACAAGCTCCATCACCACCACGCCGTCGTGTTGTCAGAGTTCTCCCTCAACTTCTCCTCTCCCCTTGCTGGATCAAGAAGGAGGTGACGTCCCGGGGCTGTACGTGTGTTGAACGCGGGGGCGCCGTTGTTCGGTGCTTAGATCGGAATCAACCGCGATCTGAATCGCTGCGTGTATGACTCCACCAACCGCGTTCTTGTAACGCTTCCGCTTAGCGATCTTCAAGGGTATGAGGATGCACTCCCTATCTCTCATGCTAGTATCTACTAGATTGATCTTGGTGACACGTAGGAATTTATTTGAATTATCGCTACGTTCCCCAACAAGAGGGATGAAGGTGGTCTTAGAAAAGTTAATCTGAAGCCCAGTAGCGGCAGCGAAATGGTCTAGGATAGTATTAAGATGCTTAGCTGTTGTGGGCGTGGCTTTCACGATGATAAGAGTGTCATCCGCATATTGGAGCACGGGGCAGGGGAGGTGAGGGCTTAGTGGGTGAAGTAAGATACTGTCGGCGTTGTCTTTGATGATCATCTGCTGCGAAATGTCTTCCATGATTGTGGGGAGATAGGGGAGAGGGGGTCGCCTTGACAGAGCCTGTTTTTACACTGAATCCAACGGCCGGGGATACCATTTGACATAACCGCCGTGAGCCGAGTGGAGAGGAGAGAGTTGATCCAATCGCACCACTAAGGTGGAAAGCCTCTAGTACGCATAGAATGAAGGAGGGAAGTCTGAGAGACCAAGTCGAAGGCCTTACAGAAGTCAAGCTTGATAACTAGGGTGGGTGCTTTCCTTTTGGCATAGCAGTGGAGGATATCCGCCGCATAAAGAATGTTTTTGGAGATGTTACACCCAAAGAGGAAACCGGTTGTTCAGCATGGACCGGAAGAGGAATGATGGGTTTTAGTCTATTAGTCAGATGCTTGGCAACCCCTTTAATTGGGCAATTCTGGAGGGAGATAGGTTAGAAGTCTGAGCGGGCCTCATTGTGCTTAGGCAGGTGAATAATGTGAGCTCTATTTACGTAGGAGATGTCACCTGACTATTCATGAAAATCAAGGAAGAAATCTTTGATTCTTCCTTTGAGGACAGGCCAGAATTTCCGATAAGACCCAGGGCTGAAACCGTCAGGTCCAGGGCTAGCATTATGGTTCATAGAAAGGAAAGCAGTGGAAATCTCATTGTCAGTAAAGGGCGCGCGCATCTAAGTACTTTAGCTGAGGAACAGTGTTAGGGTAGAGGTCGAGGAGCAAGTAGGCCCATGTAGGCTGAAAGGCGGTTCCGAGGAGGGAGGCGTAGTAGTCCGAGAGGATGGCAGACTTGTCATCGTGAGCGAACAAATCTTATCCATTGAAGGAGAGCATGTTAATTTTATTTTTCCGCAAATGGGCCGAGGCAGAGGCGTGGAAGAATCTCGAGTTTTCATCGCCATCCAAGGCGGTGCGGATTTTACCTTGCTTATTCCAGTATAGAGCTTTCTCATGGAGCATGCACTTGCAGTCATGGAGGATGCGGTGCTAGGGAGGAAGATGGGGAGTGCTACCTCTTGAGCACTGCGTTGGTTTTCCCTTTAAGATGAAAGGGTGATGCAGTAGAGCAGCGTAAGTATTTCCCTCAGTTTTTGAGAACCATGGTATCAATCCAGTAGGAGGCCACACACAAGTCCCTCGCACCTACACAAACAAATAAACTACCTGCAACCAACGCGATAAAGGAGTTGTCAATCCCTTCACGGTCACCTACGAGAGTGAGATCTGATAGATATGATAAGATAATATTTTTGGTATTTTTATGATAAAAAGAAATAAAGATGCAAGTAATATAAATGGAAAAAGAAATAACTAAGTATTTGAAGATTAATATGATGGAAAATAGACCCGGGGCCATAAGTTTCACTAGAGGCTTCTCTCGAGAGCATAAGTATTACGTTGGGTGAACAAATTACTATTGAGAAATTGACAGAATTGAGCATAGTTATGAGAATATCTAGGTATGATCATGTATATAGGCATCATGTCCAAGACAAGTAGACCGACTCCTGCCTGCATCTACTACTATTACTCCACACGTCGACCACTATCCAGCATGCATCTAGAGTATTAAGTTCAAGAGAACAGAGTAATGCTTTAAGCAAGATGACATGATGTAGAGGGATAAACTCATGCAATATGATTTAAACCCCATCTTGTTATCCTCGATGCAAACAATACAATACGTGCCTTACTGCCCCTACTGTCACTGGGAAAGGACACCGCAAGATTGAACCCAAAGCTACGCACGTCTCCCATTGCAAGAAAGATCAATCTAGTAGGCCAAACCAAAATGGTAATTCGAAGAGACTTGCAAAGATAACCAATCATACATAAAAGAATTCAGAGAAGATTCGAATATTGTTCATAGATAAACTTGATCATAAACCCACAATTCATCGATCTCAACAAACACACCGCAAAAAAAGATTACATCGAATCGATCTCCACAAGAGAGGGGGTGAACTTTGTATTGAGATCCAAATAGAGAGAAGAAGCCATCTAGCTAATAACTATGGACCCATAGGTCTGAAGTAAACTACTCACACTTCATCGGAGAGGCTATGGTGTTGATGTAGAAGCCCTCCATAATCGATACCCCCTCCTGCGGAGCTCCGGAAAAGGCCCCAAGATGGGATCTCGTGGATACAAAAAGTTACAACAGTGGAATTAGGGTTTTGGCTCCGTATCTGGTAGTTTGGGGGTACGTAAGTATATATAGGAGGAAGGAGTACGTCGGTGGAGCAACGTGGGCCCCACAAGGGTGGAGGGAGCGCCTGGGAGGGGGGTAGGCGCGCCCCCTACCTCGTGCCTTCCTCATTGATTGCTTGACGTAGGGTCCAAGTCCTATGGATCATGTTCGTTCCGAAAATCACGTTCCCGAAGGTTTCATTCTGTTTGGACTCCGTTTGATATTCTTTTTCTGCGAAACCCTAAAATAGGCAAAAAAACAGCAATTCTGGGCTGGGCCTCCGGTTAATAGGTTAGTCCCAGAAATAATATAAAAGTGTATAATAAATCCCAATAATGTCCAAAATAGGATATAATATAGCATGGAACAATAAAAAATTATAGATACGTTGGAGACGTATCAAGCATCCCCAAGCTTAATTCCTGCTCGTCCTCGAGTAGGTAAATGATAAAAACAGAATTTTTGATGTGGAATGCTACTTGGCATAGTTTCAGTGTAATTCTTCTTAATTATGGTATGAATATTCCGATCTGAAAGATTCAAGACAAAAGTTCAATATTGACATAGAAATAATAATACTTCAAGCATACTAACTAAGCAATTATGTCTCTTCAAAATAACATGGCCAAAGAAAGTTATCCCTACAAAATCATATAGTCTGGCTATGCTCCATCTTCACCACACAAAGTATTCAAATCATGCACAACCCCGATGACAAGCCAAGCAATTGTTTCATACTTTTGGTGTTCTCAAAATTTTTCAATCTTCACGCAATACATGAGCGTGAGCCATGGACATAGCACTATAGGTGGAATACAATGGTGGTTGTGGGGAAGACAAAAAGGGAGAAGATAGTCTCACATCAACTAGGCGTATCAACGGGCTATGGAGATGCCCATCAATAGATATCAATGTGAGTGAGTAGGGATTGCCATGCAACGGATGCACTTGAGCTATAAGTATATGAAAGCTCAACAAAAAGAAACTAAGTGGGTGTGCATCCAACTTGCTTGCTCACGAAGACCTAGGGCATTTTGAGGAAGCCTATCGTTCGAATATACAAGCCAAGTTCTATAATGAAAAATTCCCACTAGTATATGAAAGTGATAGCATAAGAGACTCTCTATCATGAAGATCATGGTGCTACTCTGAAGCACAAGTGTGGTAACAGGATTGCAGCATCACTACAAAAAAATACACTTCCATGATGATATGTGTTTGTCACAGTAGGTCGCTTTTTTTTCATGCATGTACATCCATGACAGAATCAAGACAGTCATACCTGTGCTGTCGTAGAAGTGTTCCCTGGCATTACCAAAATTATCATCACGGAAGTGTCCACTTCCATGACGATAAATCGCGCGTCACAGAAGTGCTTTCGTCAAGGGTGACCGACACATGGCATCCACCGTAACGGAACGCCGTTAAGCTATTGGGCCAGGTTTTGGATCCGATAACCCATTAACAGCCCCGACCAATGGGAAATTTCCACGTGTAAAATCATCATTGGCTAGAGGAAACATGTGTCGGCTCATCGTTGGGACAGATGTCAACCACTCATTGGATGGAAGGCACCTATGATACGTCGACACGTGGCACGGCCCAACAGAGGCCCATTCCTATGAAAAGGCCGGCCCATTTGACTTGGTCAAAAGCTGGCAGGCCGGCCCATGGAAAGCCTGTTAACAGCCTGTTCGAATATAGCCCATTTACAGCCCGCTAACCCAAGGCCCGTTACGCCCTATCCGAATTAGGCCCAGTATCGTTATCTGGGCCATCTAATATGATTCCAGCCCGTTTTCACTTCTGGCCCATGTATGGCCCATGATGTCTTTCAGCCCATATGAGGCCCTATGTAACTCTTGGCCTACTAACGGCCCGTGGTAAAACTGGCCCGTAATGAACAGTGTATCACTTTACACCCATTAACGGCCCGTGGTGAAACTGGCCCGTAATGAACAGTGTATCACTTTATACCCATTAATGGCCTGTTATTCCGTTGGGCCATCTCCAGCCCATGTTATCTTTCGTCCTTCTCACAGCCCATTTATTCTTGGGATCATTTCCAGCATTCGTTTACTCACGGCCCGTTACTGTCATTTTCTGCTTGTGGGCCAAATTCAGCCCATGGTTACAGTCGGCCCGTTTGTGGTCCGTTAATACGTTGGGCCATTTTCATAGCGTCATCAAATACGGCCTATTAACGATGGACCATTATGGTCGGCCCATGAACGGACGATTCCAACTCTAGCCCGTTTACGGCCATAATGCGGCCTATTATTGGCCCATGTTTGGCCATCGATCATACTGCCCGTATAAGGCCCATTGATGATACGGCCCATAGAAGGCCCATTGTTTCTACGGCGCGTAGAAGGCACACTGTTTCTACGGCCCGTAGGAGGCCTAGTGTCACTACAGTAAATATTAGCCCATGGTTACTATGGCCTAGTTTTAAAAAATAGGTTATTGCAGCAACTAGCAAACCGCGGAAAAAGAACTGCAGTGACTAGAAGCAAACAAATAAACAAGACAACAAGGAAATAAATAAGCAACCAACTTATGCTAGGCTATCACGGCTATCACACATATTACATCCACTGGGCATCAAAGTTTGCCACCAGTGCAAGTAAACGCGCCGACAAAAGAATATACAAAACTGAAAGCACTTCAGAAGGCACTAGGCCTGGCCAGGTCGGGCCCCCCCAAATAGCTGAAGAAGCTGAGTAGACCTCAGTTGTGTCAAGGATATATGCATCAACACTAGATTTAAGGCATGATGGTGCGCACGTCAGTCCTCTGACATCTTCATCGCATCTTTGACTTCAAGTCAGAGTTGAGCTGAAGCAAGCCTTTCCGCTTTAAGTCGATACTGAAGAAGTCGAACTGATTGAGGCAGCGACTGCACAGAGGTTGTCTCACACCTGCTGGTGAGTAGCTTCAACTCACTGTCTTCATCAAGACAGGACCTTGGGGTCATCTCGCTGTCCTCAAGATGGTTTGGCTCACTATCTTCCCTAAAGTTCTGCTGGCGTAAGAGATATGAGTCTGAAAGAGAAACAAGGAGACACGTAACAGGTTTCACAATTATATAAGCAAATAAATGGATCTGTTCTACAGAAGGAACATGTTTTACAACTACAATTTGAAACTGGTAGTTGTTGCAAACATCCAATCAGATGTAAAAAGCAAAGCAAACAACAGTGGAAGAAATGATGCCTATCCAAATCTATACTAGAACAAAGTTTGAAGGCTTGAGAAGGATGAACTTACATTACATGTTAACACGGGCTAGACAAAGCCCTTCTCCATGTTGATGGAAGGATAATTCAATAAATTCCCCAAAGAAAATTCTTTATAAGCGTTGCCATTATTCTACATTTTGCAAAGAGTAAATATAGATCAAATAATATTGGAAGAAACAGAGGATAATGAAGCTCAGGTGCAGACTGATGATACATAATCAAATAGCAATTAGTTAAGTACATCATTACAAGGCAAAAGGGAGAGAGGTACTGACAAGAGCAATGCAGAGCCCATTATTGTTTTGAGATCGTACGATCCTTTGAGCAAGGAGATTCATCTGAAATTAGTTTTTATACAAGAGAGAAGGTAAGGCACAAGCAGAAATTTAGGAGTTCAAATTTTGAATTGATATCATAGACAGTACCTGACGCTGGGCTCCCAGCAGTTCTAATAGGGGTTTGGCCACTGGAGTAGGGGTAAAGTGTGGTACAGTTGGGCCTGTGTTTTCTGTGGCTTCTGATCTATCTGATTTAACGGGTATCACTACCTTTTCCAAATACTTAGTTTGTACTCCTTGACGACCTGTACTCACCCTCTTCCTTTTGGACACCTATTATGAAAGAACAACATTTGACTGGAAAAACATAGTGTGACGACACATGGAATAGGTACATAAAATGGATAGGTATGGCATATACTCATATATGATGCTTAAACTAAGCAGATGGTGTAACAAAGTAGAAGTAATGCAAGAGGTCAGAAGCAAAATATGTGTGACCAATACAACTTTCCAAAGTTAGAGCAAGCACCTTGATGGGTGAATAAGATAGGCCACCCTCCACCATGCCAAGTTTGTTAGGTAGTGGATCATTCCGCAATATTCCTCTCGTGCGCCCATTCTCATATTCATTTTGATAATGTTCAATTTCTGACATGCATGAAAACATAGAAACAAGTGAGATTTTCTTTGTAATGCAGAAGAGATTCTAATCCAATACTGCCTCCCTGTAAACCCCTTTGTGCTATCTGTGCAATTCTTTTAAAAGATGCCATGCATGCTGTAATTTGTTGTGTGCATTAATATAATGTGGCCTACTACTCAAAATATGAGAGCTCCAGAAGTGATGACACTTCGCAGATGATAGCTTCAACATATAGTAAAGAAGAACAAGTCGACCTGACCTGACAGATTCAAAATATACTAAGAGAGAACAACTCGACCTGACCAGTCGACCGCAAGAGAAGAGTATCATCTTAAAGAAGAGCAGAAGAGCAAGCAGATTGAAGATATTACAAGTCTATTAATACAATGTCGGTTGGCCACCCATGATGAACCAGAGCGCACAGAGAAATACTATTCTTTCCGGTCTCTCCATATGTGGCTCACATGCATTTCGAAACTAAAGTAGGAACATTTAGCTAACCAATTAAACATCTCTCAGTTTTACTAATATCAGCAATAATATCAGATATGAATTTGTACAACTAAGCTTGTTTAGCTCGATGGGTGAAGCAGTGCTATTACGACACGAACCACGTAGGCTGATTATGGTCATCATAAAATGGGGAAACATAAGCATGATGATTACAGTGTTGACCGTGGCAGTGGGATGGCAGATCTGAAGCTGCAAACCACGCAAAGGGTAGTTAGCAACCGATGTTTGCTTTGAAATAACAACTAATATTTGGTATGGACAAGAAAGTACGGTCAACAAGTGACAAAGAAATGCAATTATGCTGTCTCTCTATATGTCGCGACATGCATTTGGAAACTCAGGTGGGACCTTTAGCTAACCAATTAAATGTGTCGGTTAACTAATATCAGTATCATATCACAATAATATTTGAACAACTAAGCTTTCGAATTCTGGGTGTTGTGTTGTTTAGCTTGAAGGGTGGACTAATGCTAGTACGACAGAAAGCACCTACGCAGATCATAGTAGTGTAGATAAAAGGGGAAAACCCTAAGCATCAAGAGAAAAATCAAGAAAGTGGAACTAGCTGGACCAGTGGGTGGCGCACATGCTTTTCAAAACGAATCTAGGAACATTAGGTGACCAATTAAACGTTCTCTATTTTAGTGATATGAGCATCATATCAGATTCGTATTTCAACACGTAAGCTTTGGGTTGAGGTCTTGAGGAGCAGTGCTAGCACGACACGAAGCACCTACGATGATGGTAGTGAATATAAAGGGGGGAAACCATAAGCTTTAAGAGTATAGTGCCTGTGCCATGGCGGATCTGAAGGTGCAAACCGGACAAAGCTACTTCGCAACCAATGTTTGCTTTCAACTAGCCACTACGATTTGGTACGGACAAGAAAAGTACAGTAAACAAATTACGATCTATTTTCCGGGTGAGATCAATAACTTAAGCACATGTGGAAGAGTACCACCTCTCTTGTGATGCCGTGTAGGCCTATGCTGAAACGTTGAGGGTGCTGCAGGTGCGATGGCTGTCGGCGGCGGGGAAGAAGGCTTTAGACGGCAGACGGCTGGGTCGGGGGATATATCCTATTGCCGTGGACGAGGCGGTCGTAGGAGCGGCAACAGCAAGGTGGACGACGGCACCGATGAACTGAGAGGACGCGATGAAAGGATGGTGGTCCAGCACTATGGATGAGAGACGTCCATCTCTTGTAGTGGACGACGGGGTAGGGGTAGTGGCTCCGGCAAGGTGGAGGAGGCTGGCCGTAGTGCGGAGGTTGTCGTGCTGCCGACGATGTATGAATGGGGAAATGGAGGGGAGGGGGATCTCAAACTTCGAGACGCGCTTCTCTGAAATGGGGGAAAGTTATGAACTTATCCCCCATTTAAAATTTCGACATTGCGTCGGTTGGGGATAGGACGGTAATCTCGCATCTCCCAAATATTTGCTGGTAACTATTTCGGGCGTGGAGAGGGTGTTTTGCCGGCCACGGTTGGCACCCACGGTGTATGAACGGGGCTGACAGGTAGGGCGGTTGTGTCATGTCTGATGGAAGTTACACATCTGCCCCTATTTAAAATATAAGCCTACATCAATTTCGGACGAGGAGAGTTTGTTTTGCCGCCCACCGTGTATGAATGGGGAAATGGAGGAAGAGACACATGTCTTTCGGACGAGCTTGAATCAAATGTGTTTTTCCGCCCACGTTTGGCGCCCACCATGTCTGAATGGGCTCAAAGGCCATCGTGTCACGTCTGATTGAAGTTACTAGTCTACCCCTATACACAGAAGTGTAAATCCTGTCGATAAGGATGTCAAGTGTCAGGGGTAGACAGTAATTTCCATCTCGCAAACACTTGCTTTGAGCAGCCCACAAATTATAGTGGGTGTTTAGCCGCTTCGTTCAAAACTTGGGAGAATTAGCATTCACACTTGCGCTGGGACCTGGCAAACTAAATTCAAATCCAATTTGTATTCGATTACGAATATCCAAATATAATTATATGTCTTGTTATCTATTTCTTCAAAACCACAACAAAGATTTATTCCACCTTTATATATGATTATGATTTAGAAATGTCGTGATCTTTGAATTCAGTAGGTTGGATACACTCTGAGTCAAACAGTTATTTCATCCAATACAATATGCTCACATGACAAACAGTTCACCTTATGACAATCATACAAGTTCTGAGGATTACCTCGCCTAAAAAATTCGGATCATTACAACACATGGACAACATAGGGGGTCTTGCAACATAATCCATTCAGAGACATGACACAACATGCAAGTACAATAATCTAATGAAAATTTGAACTGGTATCTAAACAAGAATCGGGATTATCTTGGGCTTCAGATAGCAGAAACAACAGGACCTAGTCCGTCTTCAAATGCAACATTCTCACTTCCTCCAATTCTTGGGTTGCTTGCATAATGTGTGCCGCTAATTCCGTAATTTCCAGCCGCAAGATAAATATTACCTCATTCATGGCAGCCACACCATCTCTTTCTGCCTCTAGTAAAGTCTCAAGAACTATGAAATATGTGCTCAGACTGCTCTCCGGCGGTGTTGCCTCTAAACTACTACATCTGGTAACATGGATGGTGCACTTCTTCCACAAATAGATTCTGGGGTTGTACATTGTGTCCTAGTGTGAACGGCATCCTGAAAGGTTTCCGCTGGACATCAGTAAGAGATAGTTATCGTATGATCCAGGCAGTAAGCTTACATGGTAAACGACGAACGAATTATTGTCGAGCATGTCAAACTATATTTAAATGGTTCGAAGCAGCATCAGCCGAAAAGAAATTAAAATGGTAAGATGAAACTAGGGATGTAAGTGGCAAATAAACGAAATCTGCTAGTCCCATCTAGTTAGTTTTTGCTACTCCCTAGTTCATTTTCCTCAAAAAAACAAAAACTCTTTTGAACTATCATACCACTAGTGGACTTTAATCGGGATTAAACTGGACAATACGCCCTCTGATTCTTTTTACCCAACAACTAGTGGTATGATAGTTCAATCGGGATACCACCCGTGGTTGCCGATTCCTAGCGCTGGTTTCCTTTTGTGTCCCGCCCCATCCGCCTCTGCCCTAATTAATTGGCAAATTATTCCAGAAAAATTAAACCAGTGCCCTCCTTGGTATGCAGGTCAAGAGTTATGGGCAGAGTAAATAGAATCGAAGGGAGTATATCTGCTTCCCTCTATTTTTATGCTTGTTCGAGGTGCCAGCCCAAAAGAACAAATATTTTTCTTGATGGGGTTGTCAACTCCATAATTAATAGAAGCATCAAATTAGTCATGCAACTTGGGAATATCAAGAACACACAAACAAGTAATGAACAGAGGCTCGGAGCAGTGATGTAATAGCTAGCATCAGAAAATGTAGGGTAAAAGGAACAAAAAGTAGCGGAACCACATGCTAGTTTGCTGATGCGTAATTAAGCATAGAGAACATTAAGCAGTCTGATGGAACCAACAGGTGGCATCAGAACAAAACTAAAGCATATTAACTATATGTGCACTTTTATGTAATTTAGCACATGTAACATGTTCACTGCCAGAAGTATGGCCCTACAGGTGCAAGCAGAATAACGCGTCTCATGAAAAACTGAATGATGCCCTGAAGAAATTCAAAGGTGCGGTGCTTATGCTAGGAAAGTGAACGTAGGCGCTGGCCGTTGGATAATAGTACCTGATTCTCGGTGGCGTATGGGTATCGTTGTCATACTTGATAGCTAAGGATTGTCGATGGTGCTCGTGTTGCGGTTGAGTTTGGGCCGGCTATCGCCGTCGCTGAAGCGGCTCCGGTGCTACGGTTGCAGCGCCTGTCGACATACAAGAAAGCTCATCTATGGTAAGTGAACAGTTGCACAATAAAGAGAAAAACTGAAGGAGTACAAATCGAA
This sequence comes from Triticum dicoccoides, assembly GCF_002162155.2. Taxonomy (NCBI): domain Eukaryota; kingdom Viridiplantae; phylum Streptophyta; class Magnoliopsida; order Poales; family Poaceae; genus Triticum; species Triticum dicoccoides. Next base: position 574,176,609 of record NC_041388.1, on the reverse strand, counting down.
ATAACCTGATGAGGCTGCGGCATCGGTAAAGCAGGGCCGGTGGAGTTGAATATGGCGTCCGTGGAGCGGGTCCGGTGCAGTGGACGAAGGCTTCGGCGGGCGCGTTGTACAGTGCTTTCGGTGAGGCCGATCCGTTGTGGCGGACGAGGGCTTGTATGAAGGGCCAGCAAAGGGGCGGACGAGGGAGTCAGTGAAGGGCCTACGCTGTGGTGGACGAGGGCGCCGGTTAAGAAGATCCGGTGCGGTGGACCATGATGGCGGTCAAGGAGATCTGGAGCAGTGGACAAGCCAGTCGCTGAAGCGGCTCCGGTGAAGTGGTGAGTTGGTAGTTGGGGGTTCCAGGGTGCGGAAGGTAAATCCGGCGGGGTGTGAGGTCTACCGCTGCGGCGGAGGACTAGATTCGGCGGCTTGCCGTGGTTGGGGGGGTCGGGGAGGGGAAGGGGAGGAGCTCTGGGGAAGAATGTTGAGGGCAAAGAGGGGAAAACAATGGAGTTATCAAAGCAGCCCTTTTCCGTTCATGTGGCAGGGGTAAAACAGGAATATCGCAGGGCTAAACTTTCGGGCGCGTGATATTTCGATGTGAGCGGGAAGTTTGAAAGCTTTTGGCACCTGAAATTATAAGTATTTTGCTCTCGTGGCCGACAATTTGTTTGTTTTGCACGCAAAAAAATGTGCAAGTTCTGAAAATCAATGTCTCCAACTCGAAACTTAGATTGTCCATTCAATTCAAATATGGATCATTGAGCTACTACAAGCAAATACCATCATACTCTCTAATTCAAATGAAATTCCAAATGTGTTTATCCTAAATATGATGACAAAAGCAAAAATGTGTATGTGTATGAATAAAGTGGATGATTATAAAGTTTGAACATGCCCGTATGTGTATATCTCTAGGTTTGATATATGAATTTGAGATCACGAAATCCCGGCTTAAAAAATGTACCTCAGTTTGAATGAATTACAAAATCTAATGATGGAGTCGAATTCCAAAATTCCAATCTTAGGTTTGTAATTCTGGTACATCAAGGTATATCACGCATGTTCAAAAGTATCATTATCTCATAGTACAAACTGTGAAACAAATTGATCAACCATGAGTGCACAATATCTCAATTATGCTAAAGTCCCACAAATATAGACACTTCACTCTTTATCTGAAGTCAACCCCCCCCCCCCTACCACACACACAGAGAGAGAGAGAGAAGTCGTTCTCTCCCCCAAACACCAACACACGAGCACATTAACACCCCTCTCACTTGTAAAGTCCGGACCCCAACATAGGTCTCTATCACTTTGTCTCTCGGGCATGCACACATCTCTTCCCTCACTCTCTAGGTCTCCCGCTATCTCTCTTACCCAAGCACACGCACTATGTAGAGTGTATATTTCCCATACACACAAAACGTCGCCCCCAAACGTCTATCTCCTTGTTTATGTGGTTCTCGCGCACTCACCTCACACACCACCCCCACTGCAAACAAGCACACTTTGTCTCCTTGTGCAGCACTCTCCTCTTTCTATCTCGCCCACATGCGGACCCGCCCCAGCTCCTTCGCTGTATACATATATGTCGTGACTCTTTGCATAGCTCCCTAATGTATAATCGTTCTCGATTTCGCACATTGTTCTCTACACCATCTATTCTAGCTCTCTCATGAAGTCCCTATCACACACACGATGACTCGCTTCCCTTGCCTCTCTGTTCCTAGGCCAATTTCGGAAAAATCAACATTGTCTCCCTATCTATACGCCATTTATGGACACAAACGACCCCTCTCGCCCCCTCTCTTCCTCTCTCTCTCTCTCTCTTTCTCTCTCCGGCGCTAGCTCTCTCTTTCTCTCGCTCTCACACCTCTCTCCCCCCACACACTCGATGTCTCTTCCGAATAGTCCGCTCCCCCCGCCTGCACCCATGCTATCTCACTACTACACATGTCACACCATTCCCCCTTCACTTATACTAGGTTTAAATCATCAGTGGTCTCTCTACTCCACATACACTCTCTCCCTCTCACACACAAACGCGTGCCCAAACACACACAAACACGCACAAACACCCATTTACCTGGATCCTCATCTCTCCTCATGTCTGCATGTGTATCTCACACACTCACTCTCTAATTATGTATATGTGTCTCCACGTTACACAACACAAAGCCCCATGTACATGTCTCTCTCTATCCTCCACACACATAGACACAAAGAATCTATTCATATCACACATGCACACACACTCTCTCTCTCTCTCTCTCTCTCGCAAACACACTCAATAAGGGTTTCCCCGTGAATAACTTACCGTCTATTCATGAACAGTCATGGCAGTACGGTGAACACGAGACGTGAAAAATAATAAATCTACACATGCTTAGACCACCTAGTATGACTACTAGGACTAGAGCAAGCCAAAAAGCGCGCCTCTGTAACCCCCTCCTTGTCGGCGACGGGAAAATCTTCGTTTTACACAGTCGAGAAGTCATTGTGATAAGGGCCCACATGCCGAAGCATTGAATAGAATGTAGATGCTAGTTTACGGAAGCAAGTATCGATAATACGTTTGTATCTCCATACTTATATTTCTTCGCTTATAAAAAACCGAGTTGGTGATGATGGTACGTGTGCCATCTTGCAATATAGACCGTCTGATCTATATCTGACGGATTGAAATTAAACTAAAAGATACCCGCACCCCTCTCCACATTTGCAGACAAGGGCTTCCCTCGTTCATCCTTATCTCCAACAAACCTCATTGTTGAGCAATTAAGAAAGGAAGCCTCTCGAACAAACTGGCCTGGTGGCCGCTGCCGGCGTCGTTAATCCCCAGGCCTCCAATCAGTTCGACCACCAACCACCACCACACCCCACTCCTCTTCACCTTATCTCATATTTCTCGAGATATCATTAGTTTTTACACATGGGATTACTCCCGTAAGGGTCAATCACAACAAGTGTTTTATAAAAAAAATGCATCTCGATGTTCCGTGCAATGCACGGATCTTGCTAGTACTCCTACACAAGACTAAGTTGGTGATGCTGGTGTGTCTGCCATCTGTCGTTTCTGACCATTAGATCTACGTCTAACGATTGTGAGGTAAGTTGTTGCCTTTTCTCACCAACATCCCACTTGTTTGCCAATTTTCAGAAAAACTCATAATTAGTATCTTAAAACCAACCACATCCCTCCCTGACCTCACCAAAACAGCCCAAGGAATATATTCTAATTGAAACATAATATATCTCTAGTGACATATGTATATCAAATTAGAGTGTTTTGTACCAAGTTTGTGAATAAGTATTATTCTAATTATGATTTCATTGCAACGGGCATGAACATTGCTAGTATTTCCAACCGTGCATTTCTTTTCCTAGTATTCCATAGTTTCGAGTTTTCCATCAAGATATTAGTCACTCATGGTTGATATTTACTTTCAATCATATACACATATGCAGTATGTAACTAGCCTTGCTTATTGGCTTCCAAAGCTTAACTTTCACTCCTACTTACAATATGTAGAGTATTTAACAAAAAACTACAACTTTCAACCAGCCCTAGGAGATATCTATTGTACAAAAAATAGCAAAAACATACCCAAAATTTCTTAATCCACGCCAAAAACTACCTAGTACTCCTACCGATTAGGTTCGTTTAAACCCATTTATGATAGGGTTGGCCCACATGTCCGTGCTGACGAGGCAGCTTAAACCAACACATTTTGTTTGACGGTTGACACGAGGGACCCACATCTGACCTTCTATCATGTTATTCCCCCTCAAATCATTGTTTTTCCTGGACATTACTTCAAACAGTACTGATGCGTGTTCGTCGGTGGCGCCGGTGATGAGCGAGTTGGCCGCCGCTCCGCCGGACAGGCCGGACGCCGCGCTGGCCTCCGCACGGGTTGGCAGGCTGGCCTGAGCGTGACTCACGAGCAAGCAAGCCGCCACGCTGGCCTTCGCTCGAGCCAAATGGCTGGCCTTAGCGCGGCGCGCGCGAGCAAGCCGCCGCGCTGCCTTGCCAATCTAGCTAGCAAACCTTGCAGAAAAGCAACTGGACGGAGCTATCTTGGCTAGCTAGCGGCCGCGAGCGCCGGACGGAGCTGGCATCCGAGCTGCCGCAACATGAGCTCCGCACCGCCGGCGGTTTTGACCTCGCCTTCTGCCGGCGGCGGTAGCTGCGTCCCATGGCCGAGGATGACTAGGTGGACGGGCCGGAGGTAGGAGGTCACTCGAGGATTTTTGTTGGTAAGAGCATGTTCAATGGTTGATAAGGTAGTCTTATCTTAAGTTTGCCACGTATGCAAGTGGTAGTAGTTTCTTGGGATTTTAGTAGTTTCTTGCATTATTAGAGCAAGTACAATAGAGCTGAGTTAGTGGGCTATAAGAAATAAACTACTACTACATGTTGGCTATAAGATGGGCTGTAGATGACATGGCACTGGCTTATAGCCGGCAGCTGGCTATACTATTAACCATGCTCTTAGGGGTTTCTTGTAAGGAACAATGTACGTACTACTAGCGACAAAAGGCGATTCTAGGTTGCGTTGTACTCCAACGAGTACTACTAGTGGTCGCGGGAGTGTATACCTCGTTTTGTGGGTTCCATCCCGGCCGAACGCACGGCGGCCTTTTAAAAAAAATAGTACTACTACACTTCGCTGCGAGCCAATATTTTACACGGGTAGTTTGAGTTTTGAAGTGAAACGTACGTGCGGCCCCACAATCTGGGTGCACTGGACAACCTAGCCACGTGAACGGGTTTTCCTTCCCAGCATCCTGTGGCTCGCGTGCTCACCCTAGCCGCTCCTTGCTTGCAGCTCCCACTAGTAGCATATTTAAACTAGCGCCTCCCAATTAAGCCCGAGGAGCCGGAAAAGCCTGGCGGGGCATTGGGAACTGTGCAATATAGCTCTGTACGTAAAGTGCTCTACTACTACTCTGTAGCTTGTGGCGTTGCATGCATGGACTTCACTCCATTATCAGCTCTAGTATAAAAGAAATTTCTCTTGCCTTGTTTTTTTAAACGGAGGCAAAAGCTTTGCTTCATCTCATTCATAAAGAAGGAACTACTAACAAAGTTCAATGAGATCCATTACACCTCCACAAATGCAAGCGAAAAGCCTAGTCTCGCTGTATCAAATAACTCAAATGTTCTGCCCTCGCAGTAACCGTCGCTGATAAAGAGGCTGCTAGTGTGTGCGTGAGAGGAGCGGCTCAGTAGGCCAGCTACGTGAGAGGAGCGGCTGAATAGAGCTCCGAGAGTACCCACTAGGCCACTACGCAGGTGTACTTCCCCCGCATTGATAGCACAGCGATGGTTCTAGAGAACAGTAGTACCCTCCACTTCCAACTGTAGCTCCTTGGCCCTGAGATTCAAGAGTCAAAACTGGTGCACTATACTAGACTAGACTAGACTAGAAGTATAGTACATCGCACTACTAGTTGAGAAAAGTAGTACTAGTACTGCAACAGTACAAGTACGTACTCCTCCGTCACATAATGTAAGACGTTTTTTGACACTAGTTGGCGTGTACAAAAAATGGCAAAAACATACCCAAAATTTCTTAATCCACACCAAAAACTACTACCTAGTGCCAAAAAATTTCTTACTAGTGCTATTATTTATAGTATAATGCAATCCCATAACGTTCCATAATCCCTTTCTTTCAAAAAAATCACTTCTGGAGAGAAGATTGCTATCTCCACGTGAGCTTCTAATAGGCCAGCGCCACCACATGCAGTCATGTGAGAGAGAGGGAGATATCTACTACAGGAAACAGATAATTTGCCGTCTGTGGATTACAGACGGCAAAGACCTAATTCCATACGGCAAAGACTTTGCCGTCTGGAAGCAGACGGCAAAAATTAGCCGGCAAAGAATACTTTGCCGTTAGCCTTTTGCCGAAATGACGGCAAAGATTTTGCCGTCAGTCAATATAGTTTTGCCATCTGCCGCAAAAATAACAGATGGCAAAAAACGTGTTCTTTGCCGCCAGTCAAAACGTGTGCTTTGCCGTCATCCAGACTATAGTACAGATGACAAAGATTATTTTTCATTTCTTTTAGTTTTTCATTTCTTTTAAAAAAAAGTGACATTTGAGAAGAGCATCTCGCCGGACACACGAACAATAAACCAAAAAAGGTTTAGCTCACGGAGATTTTGGATTTGACGCGACCTTGCTGTGTTGCATTCATCGTCGGTGGTTACAGAGAAGAAGTTACAGAAGTGTCCTCAAAATTTACACAAGGACCCCTAGAAACTAAAAATGAAAAGCAATCAAGTCCTCCATCACAGCATCAGGTTCTTCACTGCCGGCCATCCTTCTCGCCAGGGACAATATCACAGGGACACCACTACCACCGCCTCGCGCTGCTCACCGCGCCGCTCGCCCGACCCTACTTGCCGTGCCACCGGACAACCACGCTCTCCTGCGCCGCTTGGCCGACCCTGGTAATCTGCACCACCGCCCGGCCGTGCTCGAGCTCGCTAGCTCCTGGAGAGAGAGGGGGGCACCGCCGCGCGCCAGTGCAGCGTCGGGCGGCCAATGCGCGCCATGCTCGAGGGACGAGGCCGCCGCACGCCAGAGGGATGAGGCCGCCGCGTGTCCAAGGGATGAGACCGCCGCGCGCGAGAGGGACGAGGCCGCCGCGCGCCTGCGCTACCCGCGGGTCTTCCATGCTCGTCGCCCGCGTGTCCGCCATGCTCACTGCCCGTGCGGCCGGGGGTAGGCGGGGGCGACGGGGGACGGGGCTGGGGCCGAAGTAGGCAGGGGCGACGGGGAACGGAGCCGAGGCCAGAGCCGGTGGGGGATACGGAGCCGAGGCCAGCAGCCGGTGGGGGCGATGGGGTTGGGGACATCGAGCAAGGCCGTGGCCGGCGAGGCAGAGGCCGGGAGGAGAGGTGGCCGCGGGTGCTGGTGTCCTCCAGATCGAGAGAGAGAGAGAGAGATACGTACGAGAGGGATGAGTGGTGGGGGCGTGGGGGTGTCAGGTGGATAAGGTGGAGAGAGGGCGTGGGACGTGGGGCTAGTGGGTTTTGCTTCGTGGGGATGTGTGGAGGAGATTTCGCCATGTCAGCGATCCGCGTGATCGATCCGTGGACTTGTGTTTTCTCTTTGCCGTCTGTGGTTCTATTTACAGACGGAAAAGTAAGCACTTTGCCGTATGTTAATAAAATCAGAGACGGCAGAGTTTTTTGCCGTCTGCGTTTTATATTACAGACGGCAAAGTCAGCTCTTTGCCATCTAAAATAAAAAAGGCATACGGCAAAGCTCTTTGCCGTCTTTATTTATTTTTACAGACGGCAAATTCTACTCTTTGCCGTCTGTAATATAAAAGACAGACGGCAAAGTCTATTTTGCCATTACTTTTTCTTTGTCGTCTACTGATGACGGCAAACCCTTTCTTTGTCGTCTGTCCCGACGAAATGCTGACGGCAAAGGAAGTACTGATGGCAAATCTCCTGTTTCCCGTAGTGATCCACACAGCATGCAGAGAGAGGAGAACGCAGGCGGACAGCCAATGGGCTGCATGGGGCATTTATAGCTGTTAACTCCTCCCATCCATGCGCCAGGGGTATTTCTATCCAGAAAGCATGCAGCGAGCACCTACCTTGGTATCCGGGTCTGTTCTTATGCGCAGAGTAAAAAGAATCGGAGGGAGTACTAGTAAATAACAGCCTCACCCCTCCGCTGAGGAACGATCTACAGTTGGAAGGGACGAGGCCCTGCAGTTACTACGCTCTTATCTCCTCCTCGCCAGTTCCCCTTCCCCCAAAGAGAAGGCAGTTAGTCGCTGCTCCCATGGATTCGACATGCGGTTCTCCTCCTCGTCAGGGCTGGGAGACTTTGGAGGATGATCTTGTGGGAGCAATCGCACGCCGCTCCGACGTCCTCACCGCCGCAAGACTCGGTGCTTCCTGCACCAACTGTTTCAAGACGCTGCTTAAACAGGCCATGCTTGTTGGTCTTCCATGCATCCTCGAGGAGAAGCTTCTTCTATGGAACAATCCTTCGAACAGTCCACCGCTCCCTGGACATGGTTGCACGTTGACTCCTCTAGAGTTGCCGACGTTGAGAGGTAGTCGGATTTTGTCCGATGAGCAGGTCAGTAATGGAGTTTGATCATGTAGTACATAGTTATTCCATTTCCATCCCATAATTTCTCCGCTGCCCACCGTATTATATATAGGTCTGGGTCAGTGCAAACGAAGATTGACTTGCATACCTCCAGCCGGATACGACCATCATTTTGCATAACATCCATAGCAGTGCGGCCGTTCCGGTAGACCCCTTCTCCACCATTGGGATCGGCCTTTCGGACTGGCTGGGCAAGAATACGTATGATGATCCCTACATGAGATTGAAGAACATAGCAATTGCGGACCCGCCGACAAAGCGACGCGGCTACGACGATTACTATCTCATCGCGGTGTTCGACATAAGGATTTCCATCAATGCAGGAGGCAGTAACGGCAGAGGATGGCGCATGTTGGCGGCGGCAGATTTGTACCCCTACACGTTCGAAGATGCCATGCGCCATCTAGGCTGCATCTTCGCGGTGACAAGCCAGGGGACTTGTTTCATCTGGTTCACATCCTACGGTACGGGAGATTACAAACGGAATGCACAAACCATCATTTTCATCCCTAACGGTACTCCATTATTTTCCAGGGACCAGTCATCCCCCGATCAAAATGAGATCGCCGATCCTGGATGTGCATTTGCATCCGCGATTCGGTCTAACCTGGAACCTTGTAGCTGACTTTGGCATATTGGGATCAACTATCTTAGCAGTCGTTACCCATGGTACCACTGATGTGCAACATGGTCACATAATCTACCACGATCGGACCGTCACCATCTACCCAGGTATTCCATTTTTTAACCCTCTCACCTTCCCTTTCATTGTTGTACTAGTAGTATACTTTGTAGTACTAGTAGGAGTACTTTTTACCTTGGAGGACGTGTATAGCTAGCTAGGCCCTTGAAGACTTGAACCCACTAGCTGCTACCATTTTTGTTTTTCCATGTCTTACTATCTCATCCATGTAGCCAAGAGTGGCTATATATAATAAGCCGGTTATTTTACTTCCTCTATACCGGAGTAGTACTATTTGCTGCACAGTATTACTGACGGCCACATTTGAGCACAACATTATTATGCATGGACCTTGACTATGTATGTCACCATGTGTCTGGATCTGGGATGCCATGTGTACCAGATGAACGGCACCGAGTTCGACCCCTGTGATGCTACGTGGGTGCCGAGGAACAGCTACCCCATTGTGAAGCGGATGCCACCTTCCGTGCACGACACGGAAGGCCTGCCATTCATGAAGCATGGTTGTGTCTTCAGTGTGCACCGCCGAATGAACGACATGCTGGGACACGCTATCCCTGATTTATGCTGCTTCAGCTTGGATGAGTCTCCATCGTGTGGAACCGGACTAGAAAGCTGCGACAATGATTCCTGTTGCCCACCGCTATGGATCGTGCCATCCATGAAGAACACCTGGGACTGGAACCTGGAGGAGGACATGTAGCCCATCTATAACGTGTATGTGGAGTACGGTAATTGTGAACGGTAGCGCTGTGAATATATGTAGACTAGTCGTGCACAAATTTATCACATGAGTTGGAGATGAACTTCTGTGGCATACTGGCATTTGTCCTTTAGAATTTATTACTAGTAAATGTGTTATGTGTACATGCAACTTGTGTGGTTGTTGCACGGGCTCCAACATGCTCTTTGAAAAAAAGGTGGCACAGCTTTGGATATATGTGACGTGGCGGCATCATATAGTAGCATCGTTCGCTATAGTTGTACTAGTACACTCCTACTAGGACGACAACTCCTATAAAACCTTGCACTTGGCTCTTTGCCTCTTCGGGAGGTTCAACAGTTCGTACTCGTGTGAACCTTGCACTTGGCTCTTCGCCTCTTCGGAAGGTCCAACAATGATGATACTACAGTACAATATGCTTTGGCAATCTGACACCGATTGAACTGCTGCACGTCCACCGCGAGGGCGAGGGAGAGGGAGAGGGAGAGGGAGAGGGCGCTGTAGTCAAAACCCTCTCCTCGTCCTGCGAACCACCGCACGCATGGGCGAGGGAGAGGCATAGTAAGCAAGCTTCTCCTCGTTCGGCGAGTTGACGGGACACATCAAAGCAGTACTAGTACCAGTAGTAGTAGTACATACTACGTCCTTTCTGATTAATATGGCTTAATTTGAAACGAGAAAAATACACTGGCGGTCAACGTATGTAATAGTACGCTCTTTACGGTCACTATATATAATTTTGCGGCGATTATACGATCACTAGCTCATCATAGAGCACCGTATTGCACCCTACTGACCGGCCACATAGTCGACGTGGCACTTTGTTGACTGGTAAAATTGTCACCTCGTTTCTGGGTCCCACCTATCAGTTGACAGAGCAAAGAAATCAGTTAAACAAAACTTTACGCAGGCGCGACACGAGTCCAACCCTTGCGCGCGAACCGCCCTGGCTGTGTATGTGAGTGCATGCACGTGTCCTCCCTCGGTCTTCCAACAAAGAGTGTACTACATGATGTACATCTACACTTCCAATGTGTTTAGCCTTTAATCTAAATCGATATTGATTGAGTAATGCACCAACTTGTGCTGTAGGTATAGGCTACATGTCTATCCTTAATTACAGCATGCAACGGCCTTCATTTAATCTTCGTATCTCAATGGTCGCATGCACACATAAGTCTGCTACTTTTGGGCGTTAATTATGCCCTGGTCAATGTGTAAATCTCTAAATGTACAGTCTTTCACGGACGTAGGGAGTAGGTTGAGCACTTGAGCATGAGCGTGTGTGTTGCGTCGTGTGCTGTGTGCCGCATGGGTGCGTGAGTGTTGCGTGCATCCATGTGTACGTGTGAGTGTTGCATGTTGCATGCATGCATGCATGGGGCTTACTCCCTCCTATTGACATGTCCATTTGGCTATAGATTTCAACAAGTGACTAGGTACGGAGCAAAATGAGTGAAGTGAGCATAGAGGCATAGGGATACTGTAGAAAGGAAGTCCTCGCGATCCATTTATTCCCCATCTCAGTCAGAGAGAACTATTCAACTAGTCTTCATAGTGAAGTGACAATACACACTGCAGCAGATGGGACACATAATTAATAAGCTGAACCAGCGTGTTGGTGTTACTAAATCAGTCGGTTATGTTTGGTAGTCTCATGTCATTGAAAGCATGCACATCCCACATATCTTATTGGTTGATATGCCACAAAACAAAAAACGAGAAGGGAGTTAATGTACGGTGCCTAAGTGTTTTGGGATTATTTGGTTTTATAAGGTGACTTACACACCTGGACGGAGGGAGTGGTAGAATTGAGATTGAATGCACTTTCTTCCCCGTCTTCCACTCTTCTTCCTCCTCTCTTCTTCTTCCTCCTCTCTTCCCCATCGTCGGCCGCACACCATTTACCCCCGCTTGCTGCTCGCCCGCCCACGCCATCTTCCTTGGTAGCTTGCACGTACCATATCCCCCCACTCACTGCTCGGCCACACGAGGAGAAGCTTCTTCGCTCGCCCGTCCGAATCCACTTCCCCACTGGCTTGCAGGCATCGAAAACCCCAATGGCAGAACCGACTGACACGCAGAGCTGCGATTGGAATTCCCTCCCCGATGTTCTCTTGGAGCAGATCTGTAGTCGTATGGACCTACTCAGCACCGTCCGTCTGGCCGCATGCTCGGTGTCTTTGTACCGTCTACTCGTCTGCAACCGGCCAGCTCTTTTCAAGACACCCTGCTTGCTAATGCCCGATCCTCGCAGGTGGCCCAGACACTGACTTGACGATCCTACGGAGGTTGCCGTGATGCCCCTCGACATGCTACCACTACCTGTCCACATGTCCTTCATGCGCGGCCACTACTGGGCGGGCATTAAGGCCAACTGGATCGTCCTCATCCACCACACTGGTAGTCCGTGGCGTCTCGTGGATATCTACACCCAGCGAGAGATCACCCTTCCATCGTTGGATACCGCCGCCATCGAGCCTCGCGGCCCGCCAGACACTCCTGCCTATTACGCACGAGACACGTCAAGCTTTTGGCTCGACCTCTGTTTGCAGAAAGTTGTAATCTGCGAAGTGCCCACACCATCAGAAGACTACATGGATTACAAGCTCATTGCCTTGTTCAACAAGGGATTAGTCTATCTGGAATTCGGTCGCCATACATGGTTATGGCTCATCATCAATCCTGTTGAGGAAACATTTCTGTCTGATGCTATAGTGCACGATGGCATCGTTTACGCGGTCGGCGCACAGATTGGCTACCTACATTGGTGGAATCTATCGTCGTGTAATTGTTCTATCTTATCTCATCTTTACCTTATGAATACGACTGCCTGTTCATTTGTTACAAATTTAGAATGCATAGCATGTCTATAACCACATCATTGCTATATGTTCCTCTCATTTCCTAGATTTTTATGACCACACATGTTATTGTTAGAGTTGATATGAGAACAATTGGCATCTAATGATTGTTAGAATACATATTATGAGCATAACATCATGATTGCTATATGTTACTCTCATTTACAAGATTTTTATAACAACGCATGTTATTGCTTAGAGTTGATATGAGAACAGTAGTACTAAGTGCTATGGTAGAATATGAGTAGGCGCTGTCATAACTGTTTTCCTCTCATTGTTACATGATGTTTGAACCATGACATATTGCTAGAATATGAAAGCCATTGGCTTATTTTTTTTAACTTGGGGTATGATTATGACCACGGCATTGCAATTCTCTGTCTATGATATGTGTCACTGTTATAATAATTTTAATTCCACACATACTCTGAACATGATTATTTATTTTTGTACTTTTGGTCTCCAATTTGAATTGTTGCGGCAGACGCAAATGCGCTGGCCTTCATGATTCCAGGACCTGGAATCATACCAGCGAATGGGTGGTGGTTTATCGCTCGTTCAGCTGACGGCAGTCATTTGATGCTCATTCGCACGTACCAAATTGACCAAACCATTACATCAAACCACATGCAGTACAATGCGTGGGGCGTTCGTGACATTGATGGCTATGGCTGCTTCATGTTCGAGAAAGATCCCAGCTCCGTTGGGCCAGGCGTATTCAACTGGAGGCGGATTTACAGCCTCGGCAACCACTCCTTGTTCCTCGGGCTCAATTATCCGATCATCCAACCAATCATCGATCATATCACCGGCGATGATTACTGTGCTATGCAACTTCCATTCGCGAGGGGAGGCTGTGTTTACACATCATACCATGGGTTTCATGAATCGCCATATCCAGAGATTCGTCGACACAACTTGTTGCCAGATAATCTTCAGTGTGTGAAAGGCATCAAGCTTCCATGCGATGGATGGCTTTTGCAAACCCGACATGCGGCGATGTGGTTCATGCCAACAACAAATATGCACAACTTGATTCGTGCTGATATCTAGACTGAGCCATCTATTCTACTGCAGTAGCACGGCCCTCTTTTGTTGGATATTATGTACTGTTGTTAGTTTGAAGCACTCCTCTGGTTTGAAGGATAGATACCTTCCTATGATCAAGTGCATCCTAACTCATCTGCGTAGGATGTACTAATAATGATGATGGAGATGCTGTGCAGAAGCCATATATATATTAGTTAGGCTTCAAGTGCATACTTGTTAGTTAAACCTATGTATAAATTGTGACACTAAATACGACTAGTAAGTAGTATAGTAGCAGTACTAGTATACGTTTGTCAAATTATTCATCATGTCCACACATTGAATTGACATGACAACACGCTGCGCGTGAGGTGACACAAGAATCCCGGCAGCGTGTTCGGGTATTCTGGACTTCAGATTTGGAGTACCACTTATCTATCGAAATCTTTCATCATTCACTTAAAACAGTCGATTGATCATACATTGAGTACCATATAATTGGAGTTACCGATGCAAGTCGAAGAAGGATTGGCCCGTGCTGCCAGCTGGCGTCAAGTTCGATCCCACGGATTAGGAGCTGATCGAGCACCTTGAGGCCAAAGTGAGTGCTGACAGTGCGAGGTTTCAGTCTCTCATCGATTTGTTCATACCAACCATCGATAGGGAGCACGACATATGTTACACCCAACCTGAGAAACTTCCAGGTAAGACACTGATCGGCCGTCTACTTGCACAAACATATTCCTTTGTTTATAGCTCTATTTTTCTTTTTAGACGCAGACCTGGTGAAGCAATTACAATTTGACTGTTAATAAAAAGTGAAACAAGTGACTGCAACATGCCAAAGATGTTATGAAAATGCCAACTAGGTACACTAAAACCAGTATTCCACAATATTGCAGGTATCACACTGAGTGGCCTAAGGAAGCATTTCTTCCAGCACAATTCCAGGGCGTTCAAAAGGGGCGCCTGGACGCGTCGCAAGATACAGTCGGAGTGCGGCATGCACGCGATGTGGCACAAGACCGGCAATACCTTGCCGGTGATGGTCAACAGCCGGTAGACGGGCAGCAAAAAAGGTTCTGGTGGTGCACACCAACAAGAACTTCGACCAGCAGAGGACCAATTGGGTGATGCACCTATACCACCTCGTGGACCTAGAGCAAGAGAAGGAGCGGGAGCTGGTCCTCTGCAAGATTTTCTACCAGACGAACACTAGGGCCAGGAGTAAAAAGATTATAAGTTAGTTTGGTATTGGTAGCTGTACTACCTTGTCGTCCGCAAGTTGGTATTGTTGTTAACGATCTTTTGGTATGAACTTGCATTTGCTTCCAACCATCATGCCGAGGGTCGACATGGATATAAAGCTGAATCATTTGTTTCGAAATGGATTTTCAGGCACCTGATTTTTATTTGATGGGTAGCATAAGCACCCGCCGTTCGAATTCCCAGTTCTCCAATTTTTTCGAAACAAGTGCATGCACTTATTACCATGATAAAAAAAACAATATCCGTGCTGCATCCTAGTTATCAGTCTATACTTGCAGAATTCTCTCGTTTATTGAGCACGTATATTTTTTTCCAGGTCGAGCAAGTTTCAACTGGGTTGTAGATTGCCCAGGGTTGTTTTGTTTTTAATAGGCTCAGCCCATGACGACAACGGGGCACAAAGATCCAGTAGGTATCTACTGGCCTCTGGCCCGCCAGCATTAGTTATATTTTGTCTTACAACATCCGCAGGCAGTTTTTTTACTGAATCAAACACACAGCCCAGTTCTATTTTCCTCTTGAAACGCATGTCCTACATCCGTTTTCTAATCTCTACCTATAGTTTTACTAGTTCATATACACCTATCATTATATTGAAAACACATAAAATTCCCTTTTCATATTTACATCCTTATTTTTGTTGTTTTTTCCCACCCAGCGCTGATTTTTTTACCACTGGTTTTCCCTTAAACCAACTAAATTGTCCCACGTCTTATTTACTTACAAAAACAAAACGATTTTTTGGCAAATCAATAAGTTCTTAAAAAAATGTTTATCATTTCGGGATTACAACAGTTCGGACTCCACCAAAATATGCAAAATAAGGTTGGACTTTTTGACCGTGGTCCTGGGCAGAAAATGGGCTGTAATAAATTACTTAAGAATTAGAAAATGGGCTGCAAATTATAAAAAATAGCAAATGGGCTTTATGTTGTCTGCCACAGATTTGGAGGCTGACTTGTGGGCCTACTAAGTTCATGCGTACACAAGGTTTCTCAAAAACAAACTTAGTCAACAATCGACTCTACCAGCGTCAGACCGTTATATGTCAATCTAACGGCAATCGTGCTTCTTCAGTCTCTGATCTTCCTGACCCAGCCGCCCAAACCAGCGCCGTCGGAACCGCCTGCTCCCGCCTCCCATCGTCGGTAGTGCTGCCGGGAAGGCCTCACGGCCCCATCATACTCGCATCCCTGGCCTGTCTATCCCTCTACTCACCCACACCTCCTGTTATTTTCCGGCGACGGCAGCCGAACCAGACAACCCTCGTACTCTCCACCGCGTGGGCAGCCACTGCGTGTCTTCCCCGGCTCCGTGTCGTTCCCTTCGTAAGCCTCGTCGTCGTCCACCGCCCTGGTGCTCTCGGCGCGGCGTGGTCAATGATGTGCATCCAACGGCCGTAGTGCTTCTTCAACCTCTGGTCTTCTTGCCCCAGCCGCCCAAAGCAGCGCCGGTCGTGCCTCATGCTCCTGACTCCCGTGGCCGGCTGTGTTGCCGCCGAGGCCTCACCGTCCCCATACTACTCCCACTGCTGGCCGGGCCATCCCTCCACTCACCCACTCCCCCTGTTACTCTGCGGCGACGGCAGCCTCACACCGCAGCCGAACCAGTGAACCCTCGTACTCCTCTCCGCGTGGGCATCCACTGTCGCGTCTTCCCCAGCTCCGCGTCGTCCCCTTCCTAGGCCTCGCCGTCGTCCACCGCCGTGGTGCTCTCGGCGCGGCATGGTCAATGTGGTCAACGACCGACTTCCATCGGAAGAGTACTGTACGTGGAGAGGCTGACAGTTGGGTCCACGGCAGCCGCAAGGAAGTGCCTCCTTACTACGCACAAAATAATTATTCCTCCACCTGACAGCAGGGACCCACCGGACGGGACACCAGTATTTTGCGGAAAAAACATTTCCCCCCTGACTGCTGGGACCCACCGGATGGGCCACCGTATTTCACAAAAAAACGTTTGCCCCTGACTGCTGGGACCCACCAGACGGACCATAGTATTTCACGAAAAAAA
>NC_041388.1:574107935-574159396 GCF_002162155.2 Triticum dicoccoides | reverse complement strand
CACCGGAAGTGCCTCCTTATTACGCACAGAAAAATGAATACTCCCCCTGCTAGCTGGGACCCAACCTGGTGGGAGGCTGACTTGTGGGCCTACTAAGTTGACGAGGATGGAGGGCTTTGTCAACTTAGTCAATATGAACGATTCTAGTTCAAGTGACCGTACGATGTCCATCCAACGGCCGTAGTGCTTCTTCAACCTCTGGTCTTCTTGCTCCAGCCGCCCAAAGCTGCATCAGTCGTGCCGCGTGCTCCTGCCTCTCGTGGCCGGCTGTGATGCCGCGGAGGCCTCACCGCCCCCTACTACTCCCACCGTTGGCCCATGCTATCCCTCTACTCACCCACACCCCCTGTTATTCTGCGGCGACGGCAGCCTCACGCCGCAGCCGAACCAGTGAACCCTCGTACTCCTCTCCGCGTGGGCATCCACTGCCGCGTCTTCCCCAGCTCCGCGTCGTCCCCTTCATAGGCCTCACCGTTGTCCACCGCCTTGGTGCTCTCGGCGCGACGTGCTCAATGTGGTCAACGATCGACTTTAAGAATTAGCAAATGGGCTGTAAATTATTAGAAATAATGGCAGATGGGCTGTATGTTGTTTTCCACAGATTTGAGGCTTTCCTAAAAAAAGTTGGGCGCACAAGCACTGACTATTGGATGTCCATCCAACGGCCGTCGTGCTTCTTCAATCTCTGCTCTTCCTGCTCCAGCCTCTCAAACAAGCGCCGGAGGGACAGCCTGCTCCCTCCTCCTCGCGGCTGGCTATGCTGCCGCGCAGGCCTCACCACTCGACCGTACTCCCATCGCTGGCCTAGCCATCCCTCTACTTACCCACACCTGCTGTTATTCTCCGGCGACGGCAGACGAACCAGTAAACCCTCGTATAGTCGTACTCCCCTCCGCGTGGGAAAAAACTCCCGAGTCTTCCATGCCTCCGTGTCGTCCCCTTCCTAGGCCTCGCCGTCGTCCACCGCCCTGGTGCTCTCGGTGCGGCGTGGTCAATGTGGTCAAGGAACGACTTCCATAGGACGTGGACTGTACGTGGAGAGGCTGACAGCTGGGTCCACGGCCGCAGCAAGGAAGTGCCTCCTTATTACGCGGAAAATAATAATTCCTCCACCTGACAGCTGGGACCCACCGGACGGGCCACTGTATTTCGCGAATAAAATGTTTCCCCCTGACTGCTGGGACCCACCAGCTACATCTTCGCACGCAAGGAAGTGCGTCCGGGCAAAAAAAATGATTCGCCCCCTAACTACTGGGACCCACCAGCTACATCTTCGCAGGCAAGGAAGTGCCTGACAGTCGGGACCCACCTGGTCGAAGCGTACGTAGCGTTGTCATTCTGGTCGCGAACGTGTACGTACATATTGGTCAATGTAGAGGCGCGCACGTGTCGTAGTAGAGGCGTGCACGTGTCGTACTAGAGGCGTGCACGTAGCATGTACACGTACGTACAGCGGCCAGGGTGCAAAAAAGAAAATACGGCCACATATGTGTACATACGGGCGGAGTCTCGAACGCCTACTCGCGCATACATATGGCCAGGGCTCGTGTACATGGCTGGGTTGGAACGGAGAAACAGCATCGTCGCCAAGTTCATGGGGAGGCAACGGAATGCGTCGTGTTCATGGGGAGGCAACGAAATGCGTCGTGTTCATCGGGGGGGCTTGGACAGAACAGGCGATGGAAACGAGGCCTGGCGTACCGCGGAACGGAGGAAACGGCCTTGTATTCGACCGGCCATGTTCGAAAAGGGACCTTGTTCATCCAGAGGTGTCTGGCGTACCGCAAAACGGAGGAAACAGACCTCCTATGGTCGAAACGGGGGTCCTGTTGATCGGGAAGGGTGTGGCGTACCGCAAAACGGACGAAACGGACTTGTGTTTGAGCGCTACGGTCAAAATGGGTGTCCTGTTCATCGGGAGGGGTGTGGTGTACCGCAAAATGGGACTCCACGGGATACTGTTCATCTCCACCGTCGACCCCCTCCAGGCTCCACGAGCTACTGTTCATCCATCGTCGACCTCCTCCAACCTCCACCTGCGACTATTCATCCATGGGCTCCTGTTCATCCAGCCTCCACCGCGCGCTACTCCACCAGCTACTATTCAACCAGCCCTCTCCACGGGCTCCTGTTCAACCACCCCTCCACGGGCTACTATTCATCCTGCCCTCCACCGTCTACTGTTCATCCTGCCCTCCACGGGGTGGTCCTGTTCATCCAGCCCTCCACAGGGTCCTGTTCATCCAGCCCCAACCGGCTCGATCGATCAGGGTCCTGTTCATCCAGAGGCAATACCACGGGGTCCTGTTCATCCAACCCCACCAGAAACTATTCATCCCCCCCCCCCGCAATGCTCACTGTTCATCCAGAGGTAGCATCGATCAGCTTCAGTTAGCAGCAGTAGCAAAGGAATCGCTCGATCGGGTTCAGTTAACAGCCATCGATCGATCGCTCGGGTTCAGTAATGTGTAGCCTGCAGTGCAATCACTCGGGTTCAGTTAGAGCCCAACGCCTCGCTCGGGTTCAGTTAGAGCAAACGCCTCGCACACACGCGCGTACGTGTACGAGAGAAACGCACATCACTCGGCCCACGACCTCCCACCGTAACCGGGAACTCCCCGAAATTTTCCTCCCCCTCGCTTCTACCATAGTTTTTTCCGTCATGGACGGCCCAAAGAATGTCATGCAGCTACGTCTCCGGCCCGCCCAGGACGAAAAGCCCATTTTCTGTCATTATTTTTTGTCATAGAAGTAGGAGCCCACCACATCTATGATGATACCGGATTTTGTCATAATTATCGTCATAGAAGTGTCATATGTATGACAGAAAAAAAATTCGTTTGGCCCAAAATGTCACGGATGTGTCTTTTTTTGTAGTGCATTGTCCCTTCTCTCTTTTTCTCTCATTTTTTATTTGGGCCTTTTCTCCCTTTTTTAATGGCCTCTTTTTTTATTTAGTCCGGAGTCTCATCCCGACTTGTGGGGGAATCATAGTCTCGATCATCCTTTCCTCACTTGGGACAATGCTCTAAAAATGATGATCATCACAGTTTTTTATTTACTTACAACTCAATACTTAGAACAAACCATGACTCTATGTGAACGCCTCCGGCGGTGTACCGGGATATGCAATGAATCAAGAGTGACATGTATGAAAGAATTATGAACGGTGGCTTTAGTACATGATCATGCGAAGCAATATGACAATTATGGAGCGTGTCATAGTAAATGGAACGGTGGAAAGTTGCATGGCAATATATCTCGGAATGGCTATGGAAATGCCATGATAGGTAGGTATGGTGGCTGTTTTGAGGAAGGTATATGGTGGGTGTATTATACTGGCGAAAGGTGCGCGGTATTAGAGAGGCTAGCAATGGTGGAAGGGTGAGAGTGCGTATAATCCATGGACTCTAAAAAACTCATATACTTATTGCAAAAATCTACAAGTTATCAAAGCAAAGTATTACGCGCATGCTCCTAGGGGGATAGATTGGTAGGAAAAGTCCATCGGTCGTCCCCGACTGCCACTCATAAGGAGGACAATCAATATATACATCATGCTCCGACTTCTTAACATAACGGTTCACCATACGTGCATGCTACGGAAATCAAAAACTTTAACACAAGTTTTTCACAAATTCACAAATACTCAACTAGCACGACTCTAATATCACCATATTCATATCTCAAAACAATTTTCAAGTTTCAAACTTCTCATAGTATTCAACACACTCATAAGAAAATTTTATTATTAATCTTGAATGCCTAACATAATTAAAGCAAATTACAATGCTGTTTTGTAGGACTCCCAAAATAATCTAAGTGAAGGATGAGAGAACAATGGTTTCTATAAAACAAATCTACCAACGTGCTCTAAAAGATATAAGTGAAACACTAGAGCGAAAACTATAAAACTCAAAAGATATAAGTGAAACACATAGAGTATTCTAACAATTTCCGAATCATGAGTGTCTCCCTCAAAAAGGTGTGTGAATCAATGATGATTGTGGAAAACTAACAAATAAAGACTCAAATAATACAAGAAGCTCCAAGCAAAACACATGTCATATGGTAAATAAAAATATAGCTCCAAGTAAAGTTACTGATAGAAGTAGACGAAAGAGGGGATGCCTGCTGGGGCATCCCCAAGCTTTGTATTTTAGGTGTCCTTAGATTATCTTGGGGTTCCGTGGGCATCCCCAAGCTTAGGCTCTTGCCACTCCTTGTTCCATAATCCATCAAATCTTTACCCATAACATTAAAACTTCACAACACAAAACTTAAAGTAGATAATCTCGTGAGCACCGTTAGCAAAAGAAAACAAAACACCACTTCAAGGTATTGTAATGAACTCATTCTTTATTTATATTTGTGTTAAACCTACTGTATTCCAACTTCTCTATGGTTTATTAACTTTTTAGTAGCCATAGATTCATCAAAATAAGCAAACAACACAGGGAAAACCGAATCTGTCAAAAACAGAACAGTCTATAGTAATCTGTAGCTAACGCAAGATATGGAACCCCAAAAATTCTAAAATAAATTGCTGGACGTGAGTAATTTATCTATTAAATATCTTCAAAAATAATTAACTAAATATAACTTTCCAAATAAAAATGGCAGCAGTTCTCGTGAGCGCTAAAGTTTCTGTTTTTTACAGCAAGATTAAAAAGACTTTCCCCAAGTCTTCCCAACAGTTCTACTTGGCACAAACACTAATTAAACACAAAAAACACAACCAAATCAGAGGCTAGATAAATTATTTATTACTAAACAGGAGCAAAAAAAGCAAGGAATAAAAATAAAATTGGGTTGCCTCCCAACAAGCGTTATCATTTAATGCCCCTAGCTAGGCATGAAAGCAAAGATAGATCTAGGTATTGACATCTTTGGAAGGCAATCCATAAGTGGCTCTCATAATATATTCATAAGGTAATTTAATTTTGTTTCTAGGGAAGTGTCCCATGCCTTTCCTTACCGGAAATTGGAATCTAATATTCCCTTCCTTCATATCAATAATTACACCAATCGTTCTAAGGAAAGGTATACCAACAATAATAGGACATGAAGGATTGCAATCAATGTCAAGAACAATAAAATCCACGGGCACATAATTCCTATTTGCAACAATAAGAACAACATTAATTCTTCCCATAGGTTTCTTAATAGTGCAATCCGCAAGGTGCAAGTTTAAAGAGTAATCATCAAAATCACGAAAACCTAGCAAATCACACAAAGTGTTTGGAATCGTGGAAACACTAGCACCCAAATCACACAAAGCATAGCACTCATGATCTTTAATCTTAATTTTAATAGTAGGTTCCCACTCATCATAAAGTTTTCTAGGGATAGAAACTTCCAACTCAAGTTTTTCTTCATAAGATTGCATCAAAGCATCAACGATATGTTTGGTAAAGGCTTTATTTTGACTATAAGCATGAGGAGAATTTAGCACGGATTGCAACAAGGAAATACAATCTATAAAAGAGGAATTATCATAATTAAATTCCTTGTAGTCCAAAATAGTGGGTTCATTAATATTTAAAGTTTTGACTTCTTCAATCCCACTTTTAACAACTTTAGCATCAAGATCTAAAGACTCCGAATTTTTGGAATGCCTTCTAGTTAAAAGTGGATCATATTAAGTCCCACCATTATCAAGATTCATACTACAAAACAAAGATTTAATAGGGGACACATCAATAACTTTTAGATCTTCATCTTTATTATCATGAAAACTAGAAGAACACGCTTTTATAAAGCAATCTTTCTTAGCACGCATCCTAGCGGTTCTTTCTTTGCACTCATAAATGGAATTTCTCATGGCTTTGAGAGACTCATTGATATCATGCTTAGGAGGAATAGATCTAAGTTTCAAAGAATCAACATCAAGAGAAATTCTATCAACGTTCCTAGCCAACTCATCAATCTTAAGCAATTTTTCTTCAATCAAAGCATTGAAATTCTTTTGCGAGGTAATAACTTCTTTAATATTAGATTAAAAATCAGAGGGTATCTTATTAAAATTACCATAAGAATTGTTTTAGGAATTACGATAATTATTAGAGGAATTACTAGGATACGGCCTAGGATTAAAGTTTCCTCTATACGCGTTGTTACCAAAATTATTCCTACCACCAAAATTCACATCCAAAGATTCATTATTATTCTCAATCAAAGTAGACAAAGGAATATCATTAGGATCAGAAGAAACACTTTTATTAGCAAATAATTTCATAAGTTCATCCGTCTTACCAGTCAAAACATTAATTTCTTCTATCGCATGCACTTTCTTATTAGTAGATCTTTCAGCGTGCCATTGAGAATAATTAACCATAATATTATCTAGGAGTTTAGTAGCTTCTCCTAAAGTGGTTTCCATAAAAATGCCTCCCGTGGCCGAATCTAAAAGATTTCTAGAAGTAAAATTTAATCCGGCATAAATTTTTTCTATTATTATCCACAAATTGAAACCATGTGTACGGCAATAACGTATCATTAATTTCAACCTCTCCCAAGCTTGTGCAACATGTTCATGATCAAGTTTCTTAAAACTCATAATATCGTTTATAAGAGAGATGATCTTAGCGGGAAGAAAATACTTAGAGATAAAAGCATCTTTGCACTTATTCCATGAATCAATACTATTTTTAGGCAAAGACGAAAACCAAGCTTTAGCATGATCTCTAAGTGAAAAAGGAAATAGCTTCAATTTAACAATATCATTGTCCACATCTTTCTTCTTTTGCATATCACACAAATCAACGAAGTTGTTTAGATGGGTAGCGGCACCTTCACTAGGAAGGCCGGAAAACAGATCTTTCATGACAAGATTCAGTAAAGCTGCATTAATTTCACAAGATTCAGCATCGGTGAGAGAAGCAATCGGAGTGCTAATAAAATCATTGTTGTTGGTATTGGTAAAGTCACACAATTTGGTATTATCTTGAGCCATCGTGACAAGCAAGCAATCCGACACACAAGCAAACAAGAAACGGGAAAAAATAGGCGAATAGAGAAAGAGAGGGAGGATGGAGAGAGAGAAGGCAAATAAAATGGCAAGGGTGAAGTGGGGGAGAGGAAAACGAGAGGCAAATGGCAAATAATGTAATGCGGGAGAGAAGGATTTGTGATGGGTACTTGGTATGTTGACTTTTGCGTAGACTCTCCGGCAACGGCGCCAGAAATGGCTCGTTGTCGGGAGTGAAATCTTGACTTGTCTTGCGCGAACCTCCCCGGCAACGGTGCCAGAAATCCTTCTTGCTACCTCTTGAATACTGCATTGGTTTTCCCTTGAAGAGGAAAGGGTGATGTAGTAGAGCAGCGTAAGTATTTCCCTCAGTTTTTGAGAACCAAGGTACCAATCCAGTAGGAGGCCACGCACGAGTCCCTCGCACCTACACAAGCAAATAAACTCCTCACAACCAACGCAATAAAGGGATTGTCAATCCCTTCACGGTCACCTACGAGAGTGAGATCTGATAGATATGATAAGATGATATTTTTGGTATTTTTATGATAAAGAGAAATAAATATGCAAGTAAAATAAATGGCAAAGGAAATAACTAAGCATTGGAAGATTAATATGATGGAAAATAGACCCGGGGGCCATAGGTTTCACTAGAGGCTTCTCTCGAGAGCATAATTATTACGGTGGGTGAACAAATTATTGTTGAGCAATTGACATAATTGAGCATAGTTATGAGAATATCTAGGTATGATCATGTATATATAGGCATCACGTCCGAGACAAGTAGACCGACTCCTGCCTGCATCTACTACTATTACTCCACACATCGACCGCTATCCAGCATGCATTTAGAGTATTAAGTTCAAGAGAACAGAGTAACGCTTTAAGCAAGATGACATGATGTAGAGGGATAAACTCATGCAATATGATATAAACCCCATCTTGTTATCCTCGATGGCAACAATACAGTATGTGCCTTGCTGCCCCTACTTTCACTGGGAAAGGACACCGCAAGATTGAACCCAAACCTAAGCACTTCTCCCATTGCAAGAAAGATCAATCTAGTAGGCCAAATCAAACTGATAATTCGAAGAGACTTGCAAAGATTGTTCATAGAAGATTCAAATATTGTTCATAGATAAACTTGATCATAAACCCACAATTCAACGATCTCAACAAACACACCGCAAAAGAAGATTACATTGAATAGATCTCCACAAGAGAGGGGGAGAACTTTGTATTGAGATCCAAAAAGAGAGAAGGATCCATCTAGCTAATAACTATGGACCCGTAGGTCTGAAGTAAACTACTCACACTTCAT
Organism: Triticum dicoccoides; assembly: GCF_002162155.2. Taxonomy (NCBI): domain Eukaryota; kingdom Viridiplantae; phylum Streptophyta; class Magnoliopsida; order Poales; family Poaceae; genus Triticum; species Triticum dicoccoides. The sequence goes on along the minus strand of NC_041388.1, from coordinate 574,151,105 downwards.
CGGAGAGGCTATGGTGTTGATGTAGAAGCCCTCCATGATCGATACCGCCTCCGGCGGAGCTCCGGAAAAGGCCCCAAGATGGGATCTCGTGGATACAGAAAGTTATGGTGGTGGAATTAGGGTTTGGCTCCGTATCTGGTAGTTTGGGGGTATGTAGGTATATATAGGAGGAAGGAGTACGTCGGTGGAGCAAAGTGGGCCCCACGAGGGTGGAGGGCGCGCCTGGGGGGTAGGCGTGCCCCCTACCTCATGCCTTCCTTGTTCATTGCTTGACATAGGGTCCAAGTCCTCTGGATCATGTTCGTTCCGAAAATCACGTTCCCGAAGGTTTCATTCCGTTTGCACTCCGTTTGATATTCTTTTTCTGCCAAAACCCTAAAATAGACAAAAACAACAATTCTGGGCAGGGCCTCCGGTTAATAGGTTAGTCCTAAAAATAATATAAAAGTTTATAATAAAGCCCAATAATGTCCAAAACAGGATATAATATAGCATGGAACAATAAAAAATTATAGATATGTTGGAGACGTATCATGGAGTGGTTTGTGTTGTGGCGTGGAGTTAGCTCGGTGTGGCCGCCTTTAAATAGCGGATTCTGGTGAGGCTAGGCATCCGGATGTGTCAATGCGCAGTGTTGGAGTGGGTTTCTTGGCCATCGAGCCTTCTTAATGGCGGCGTATGGACGGGCGTGGCATTGAACGAAAATGGTAGATATCCATCACGTCCCATCCAGTAACCTTTCTCCAGCATTGAATAGGCACGGACACGGTGGACGCATCGCGGGTGGCGCCCTTGGTCGGCACGTCTCTTCAATGGCGAAGGCAATGAGATACAACCTCTGCTCTGGGCCGGCTTCAATATGGAGCGACCACTCTACAGCGACATGAACGTGGGTAGCTGGCGCGGGGTGGGTACGCACACGAGCTAGGGACGAGGGGGTTTGCACGGGCCACGGTGATCAGAAGAGGGTGTGGGTGCTGTCCGGACGCCCGCAAAGCCACCCACGTTTGTCTCTGGTTTGCGCCAGAAAGTGCGTTCGGACCGCCCTGCGGAATGATAGGGTCGTGTTGGATGACTTCTTTGATCCGGGCCATGCGGTCCAAACATATGTGGGCTGTTTGAGAGTCCGTATTGGACATGCCCTAAAGCAAAATTTTTGTCATTAAATGTGACTTTTGAGGCATCCTAGAGATGCTCTAACAATATCAGCTCATGTTGCATACATTTTGAGATACTAGGTACCTTCCGCAGGTGTGAATTTCTTCACTGTGATTTTATTCACTAACTTTTAATTTTTACCAACTGGTATGAGGATACATGTTTTATGTCTTCGTCCATATCTTGGATGAAAGTGTTTTTTACTTGCCCTCGTTTTCTTCATTTTTACAAATCTTTTGGGTGTTAGCGCACTTCTCAACGAACACTGAAATTTCGTTGCCTCTAAGAGATTTCCTTAATATTCGGATTTCATTACAATATACTCCATTCTGGAGTGAGGACAAAATTACAATTTTCCATTTATTATTATATGGGTGTTAATAGTAATACACGCATTTTAATGTCGTTGAACAGTTTATAAATATAATACACATGCTATGTTATCTTGTGAGCAACAACATAATGGGAAACAATTTTGTCGATCAAGTCCTCTCGAACTCGACCACATTTCAGCACAAACATCTTAGCAAACTAAAATTGTCACTCAAGAACAAGGTTTTCATATATTATCATGGAAGTGGAGTAGTTTCACAGAAGAAAAATCCCATTAAACGACCATGCAGCAAATTATGTTATTACGCGACAAAGATGAGATGATTCAACATTTTTTTCAGTTGCAATATTGGTTTCGTGGCCCAGTATAGTAATGAATCCAATGTAAGTGTAATTTGAAGAAACTTGATTTTTTGTATGGTTCAAAAATTAACGCTCCGACTGCGACTAACATGGATATGGTTTCTAGAAACCCAGCCCACCAACTTTCTAACAATGCTTTCAATATGCATTACCTAATTAGTAGCACTAGCCAGCATTTGTTTTTCTTATAACAAGTAGAAAAACGGCCATTTGTCCCGGTTCGTAAGGCCCATTAGTTCCGGTTTGGCTAACCGGGACTAAAGGGTCGTTACTAAAGCCCTAAACCTTTAGTCCCAGTTCTTACACCAACCGCCACAGATGGGCCTCCATGTGGCCGCTGCAGCGAGCCCAGGCAGGAGGGCATGTGGTCCCGGTTGGTGGCACCAACCGGGACCAAAAGGCATCCACGCGTCAGGAGCTGGCAGGAGCTGAGGTTTTTGTTTTTTTAAAGGGGGGTGGTTTAGTGGGTTTTGTGGGTTAATTTAGGGTGTTAATTAGCTAGCTAATAGAGAGAAGTGTCCCCTCTTATCTCCGTGCTTGGTTTACCAACGCTACTGCTATGCCTAAACGTGGCTTAGATTGAAGTGAAGGCAACATATATGTGGTGCATGTCGAAATTAATACTAATCCTAACTTGATCAAGTTTGGATTAGTACTACTTTCAACATGCACCACATGCATGTTGCCTTCACTTCAATCAAATCCACGTTCATTTCACCCACTGATATATAATAACTCTTCATGCTCGCATCATGCATCATCATAATAACAAGTCCTACTAATCATCATCATACAACTTCTACTCGTTATTAATAACAAGTCATACGATCATCATCCTCATAGTCATCGAACCAACCCTACTTAATTGTTCTTAGCGCATGATCATCGGTACAAGGTAGGACCTAAATACCCTCTTGAATGTAAAATAGCATAAAACAATATATGTCATGACTCTCCATTATGGAGAATGGAGATAATCCTGTCTCCAATTCTTGCGCTTGGCTTCCTTTTGCTTCCAAGAACCTCCTTACGACTGTCCATACATTTTTTTCCATTATGTGATTTTCATGTCTCCACTTCTTTTAGAAATTCGATATGGACACGTGAGATTCGAAGGAAGACCTGGCTACATGTTCAAAACATTAAGGCGGCCATTCGGATACATCTGATGAGGCACACAATCATCCGGGATTTTCTGTTGAAAAACATAGTAATAACTTTGTAGTTAGCAATGTAGTTAAGTTTTAAAAGAATTTATGCAAAAGATGCACAGATGTCGTAATAGTAAAAAATCTTACCATGGCATCTCCATGGATGTTACCGTAGTTCAACACGTGCACTAGTGGCACGTACTGACCATAATGTGGAGGAGCTTTATTATGGATATTGTAATTCTCAAGATTACTACAAAATGCGACCAGATGATCTTTTCTCCTGATAAGTTAACTCAGAGCCATCGGTGTAGTAGGTTCTGTACCATGTTCCGCACATTATTTGAACAATGAAAATTAGATGTCAATGGAAATAAGCTGACAACTATTTTGAAATGAACCATATAAATTAGTTAATAACTATGTTTGAGAAACTCACATAGCGGTAGAATTGGAAGCGTATCAACAAGGACCCAAATGTCCATATTGTCTTGGTCGATGTTAGGATCAGCAAGATCCATGGTGACAAGCATACCCTCATAAAAACCATACATCTTGCAAAGTTCTTCCCAATGTTTGCAACCAAAATGGGTTACACTCTCAGAATTATACTGATTTACTTGAAAATCCACATCATGATGGGTCCTTAGGTGAATTTTCTTTGTTTCGAAATTTTCATCGTCTTCAAAACCCATCCTCTTCAAGACATAGCGTCTTGCATGGCTTTGGATAAACTACTCAAATTGTAAAAAGACGAAAATTACACGTTGAAATAGTTGAAGTCATGCTTAATTACGAAAAAACATACTTGTCTTCGTTGCGTAACGTTTCAACATCGAAGGTGTCCTCGAGCTTAATGCTGAAGCGCCGACCTTTGTCCAAGTGAGGCCTATCGCACAAACCTCGGTCATCGTGGTACCAGTCGCACTCCCCCGGGAGACTTTGGTCGTCCGAGTACGACATTACCTATGTTCCTAATTCAAATATTAAGGTTGTACAATTAAATATATGTACTAAAAACCCTATAAACTATCAACTAATCAAATGCATAGGCCTTGCATAGTGCTCTCAAATTTTAGCATTCAAAGTAGAGGTAGTATTCAAATTAGCATGCATTCAATTATAAGAAAAACTACATCATCTCTTGCGTCCGTACATCGTCGAATATTATCACTATCATATATATAGCATCGTTAATACAGCTAGCTAGAATCGTAGCACCCGACGGGTATCGGCGCGGGCGGTGGACACCCAAAGAGAAGAACCATCATAGGATCATAGCTCCAGTGAGATCCCTGAAGAACCTGCCAGGTATTGTCGAACCTGCCCTCCAATGCAACCATGTAGCGACGGATGTGCTCGTCCTCCTCGCTGACACAGTGACATACCACCTCTGCGGTGTCCGGAAGCCTCGGCACCGTCATTGGCCCATGCGACCGCCACCAAACAAGGTTCGGGTCAACGGCGTGCTGGCTCCTCACCAACCTACGCCCCCCGGAAGGTCGCACCTCACAATACCAACCCGGCGGAGCCCAGTCCCAGACATGGCCCCTCTGAACAAGTAGGCCTCCTCCGCCGTGTCGACGACGAGGATGCGGGACAGGCATCGTCGACGTCGATGCGGGAATAATTGCTTGAACTAAAAAAATAAAGTAGTTCTATTAATTTTCTTACTAAAAATAAACTACTTCTATAGTGAAATAAAGTAGTTTTATTAAATCAACTAGTTCAACTACTAAGCACTTATTATAAATAAAATAAAGTAGTACTTACTAAAAATAAACTAGTTTAACTAGTTATATTATTTCTCTAACTAATTATATTAAACACTTTCTAAGTAGTACTTACTAAAAGTTATCGGGGAGGGAGCGTATATCGACAACGACATACCCGATAAAAAATAAGAAGAGGAAGAAGAAGAAAAAAAGAGGAGAAGAAGAAAGGAATAGAGGACAAGATCGAAGAAAAAAAGAAAAAAAGAGGAGAAGAAGAAGGAATAGAGGAGAAGAAGAAGAAATAGAATATTAGGAATAATATTCTATTTCTTCTTCTTCTCCTCTTTTTTGTTCTTCTTTTTCATCTTCTTATTTATTTCTCCTCTTCTTCCTCTCTTCTTCTTCTTCTTCTTCTTCTTCTTCTTCTTCTTCTTCTTCTTCTTCTTCTTCTTCTCTTTCTTCCTCTTCTTATTTTCCTTTTTCCTCTCCTGCTATTTCTTCTAAATATGAACATATACATAAATGACTTTGATCATACACAATTTTCCTATACATACACAATATGAACATATACATAAATTGACAAAGAAAATTCTATGAACAAAAAAATCATAAAAATTCTATGAACAAAATTACAACAGAAAAAAATCATACAAATTCTATGAACAAAATAAAAATTCCCTAGTCAAAAAAAACAAAATAAAAATTCTATGAACAAAATTACAATAGAAAAAAATCATAAAAATTCTATGAAAAAAATTGACATATTCTTTGCATATGAACATACAAACATTAGCATATTCAACAATAATATCAACAAAAAATCTATGAACAGAAAAAAATTCTAACTTTTGCATATTCTTTTATGAACAAATTACAACAACTAAACATCTAAATTAATACAACTACACATCTAAATTATTACAACTACACATCTAAACTTAATTAGCTAGAAAATGCATATGCAGATAAGGCGCCCGACGACGAGGAGAATGAGCTCACTTCAGGGGGGCGGCGACGAGGAGGCAGGGCACGGGGACGGCGATAGCGACGAGGAAGCAGGGCACGGCGATGGCGACGGTGGGGTTGGGGCGTGGCAATGGGCGACGAGAGGAGGAAGGGCCGGCGGCGTCGGGGCAGGGGTGGCGCGGGGCGGCGACAGTGTCGGGGCAGCGCGGGACGACATCGGAGGCAGGGCGACAACGGTGACGTCGAGGTAGAGGGGCAGCAGCCTGGCGGCATCATCGGGGCAGGATCGAAGAACTGAACGAAAATATTCACAAGTGATGTAAATATAGACGGAGCATTGGTCCCGGTTCGTGCCACAAACCGGAACCAATGCAACCCTTTAATCCCGGTTGGTGCCACCAACCGGGACCAAAGGTCTCTTTTTAGCAGCCCAAAGGGCGGGAAGCAGAGCCCTTTGGTCCCGGTTGATGCCACCAACCGAGACTAAAGGGGGGCATTGGTCCCGGTTGGTGCCACGAACCGGGACCAAAGGCATCCTTTCATCCCGGTTGGTGCCACCAACCGGGACCAAAGGCCCTGTACAGGAACTGCCGCGATGCGGTGGGATGTTTAGTCCCACCTCGCTAGCCGAGAGGTGCTCGGAGTGGTTTATAAGCCCTGCCAAGCCGACCACTCCAAGCTCCTCTCTACTGCAGGCTTACAGGCCTAAATCCACTCTCTGTGCTTGTGGGCCTACTAGGCCTACTGCGGGCCTGCATCCTGGCCCAACTAGCGGGTTTCTAGTCGTATGCAGGCCATCGTGGCCCAGTAGGCGGCATTTTTTTATTTTTTTCCAGTTTTTTGTTTTATTTATTTTTTTTCTACTTACAGCAAAATACTTACTAGTTTTTCAGTTATTCCTTTTTATTTTACGTAATACAAATTATAAACTTTCTGTTAGTGCCATTAATTTTCCAATTTGAATACTTTGAAACTTATGTGAATCACAAGTTTGTGATTAACTTTAGTATAAAAATATATTTTGGAGTGATTATTTTTCCTGCTATTTAATATTACTGTGTTTTATCATTATATTCAAAAACAGTCTTCGTTATTTTAGTTTCTAACAAAAGAAATATTTATGATAATTCCTTTTGCTATTGAAGTTTCTAACAAAAAAGTTCTTTATGAATTTTTTTTCTTATAATGTTTTGAACAGAAAATATTTTGATAATTTTAGTTGCATAAGTTTTATATAATTTTAGTTTCAACAATACTAGAGGTTTGTAAAACTTTTTAGTTGATTCCTTTTGCTTTTAGAGTTTCATTAAAGTTTTCTATTTCATTCTTTTTTCTATTAGAGTTTCATTAAAGTTTTCTAGTTCATTCTTTTAGTTTATTATTTTTGCCATTAGAGTTTCATAAAAGTTTTCCAGATCATTCTTTTTTATATTAGTTCATTCTTTGAGCTAAATGACCCTGAAATTGATAAGCACTTCAGATGAACTCTGAAAAGGTTGAAAATTGGCATGGCATCATCATTTCACCCACATAGCATGTGCAAAAAAGTAGAGAGGGTTACGGCAAAAACTGGATGCACTTCGTGTAAAAAATGGACAACCTCTTAAGAAGTATCAGGGTTTCAGATGAAAACTCATATGTTACAAAGAGATTTCATTTTTTGAACTTATTTGAACTCCAGACTTTTTGTGTGTTCGAAATGCACCATTCAAAGGTTGAAAGTTGAAAAGCATTTCGAATTAACTCTGAAAAGGTTGAAAGTTGGCATGGCATGGTCATTTCACCCACATAGCATGTGCAAAAAAAGTAGAGAGGGTTACGGCAAAAACTGAATGCACTTCGTGTATAAAACGGACAATCTCTTTCGAAGTATCAGGATTAGGGTTTAGGGTTTAGGCATCATCATAATAGTTGTGGAGAGAAAAGTCTTCACTTTTTCTTTGCTTGTATCCTTTGCTTATTGTGCCGTAACCATGGATAATCTTTATCATTTATCAAGGTGCTTGGGTTAGCCTTGACTTTAAAGGGATGAATTTCGTGAAACTTTTCATAATCTTCGGACATGTCTGTATTTCCCTCCATTCCCACGATGTCTCTTTTTCCTGAAAGAACTATGTGGCGCTTTGGCTCATCGTATGATGTGTTCGCTTCCTTATCTTTTCTTTTTCTCGGTTTGGTAGACATGTCCTTCACATAGAAAACCTGCGCCACATCATTGGCTAGGATGAATAGTTTATCAGTGTACCCAAGATTGTTCAGATCCACTATTGTCATTCCGTACTATGGGTCTACCTGTACCCCGCCTCTTGACGGATTGACCCATTTGCACTTAAACAAAGGGACTTTAAAATCATGTCCATAGTCAAGTTCCCATATGTCCACTATGTAACCATAATATGTGTCATTTCCCCTGTTGGTTGCTGCATCAAAGAGGACACCGATGTTTTGGTTGGTGCTCTTTTGATCTTGGGCGATCGTGTAAAATGTATTCCCATTTACCTCGTATCCTTTGTAAGTCAATACAGTCAAAGATGGTCCCCTGGACCACAAGTACAACTCATCACAAACAGTGTTGTCACCTCTAAGACGTGTTTCCAAACAACTGCCGAAAGTCCTGATGTGTTCACATGTAATATAGTAGTCACACTGCTCCGGGTGTTTGGAGCGCAGACTGTTCTTGTGTTCATCGACATACGGGGTCACCAAGGTAGAGTTCTGTAGAACTGTGTAGTGTGCTTGAGACCAAGAATGTCCGTCCCTACATATTATTGAGTCCCCTCCAAGCGTGCCTTTTCCAGTCAGTCTCCCCTCATACCGCGATATAGGGAGACCTATCTTCTTAAGGCGAGGAATGAAGTCAACACAAAACCCAATGACATCCTCTGTTTGATGGCCCATGGAGATGCTTCCTTCTGGCCTAGCACAGTTACGGACATATTTATTTAGGACTCCCATGAACCTCTCAAAGGGGAACATATTGTGTAGAAATACGGGGCCTAGAATGACAATCTCGTCGACTAGATGAACTAGGACGTGTGTCATGATATTGAAGAAGGATGGTGGGAACACCAGCTCAAAACTTACATGACATTGCTCCACATCACTCCTTAGCCTTGGTATGATTTCTGGATCGATCACCTTCTGAGAGATTGCATTGAGGAATGCACATAGCTTCACAATGACTAATCGTACGTTTTCCGGTAGAATCCCCCTCAATGCAACCGGAAGCAGTTGCGTCATAATCACATGGCAGTCATGAGACTTTAGGTTCTGGAACTTTTTCTCTGGCATATTTATTTTTCCCTTTATATTCGACGAGAAGCCAGTTAGGACCTTCATACTGAGCAGACATTCAAAGAAGATTTTCTTCTCTTCTTTGGTAAGAGCGCAGTTGGCAGGACCTTCATACTACTTTGGAGGCATGCCGTCTTTTTCGTGCAAATGTTGCAGGTCCTCCCTTGCCTCTGGTGTATCTTTTGTCTTCCCACACATGCCCAAGAAGCCTAGCAGGTTCACGCAAAGGTTCTTCATCACGTGCATCACGTCGATTGAAGAGCGGACCTCTACCTCTTTCTAGTAGGGTAGGTCCCAAAATATAGATTTCTTCTTCCACATGGGTGCGCGTCCCTCAGCGTCATTCGGAATAGATAGTCCGTCGGGACCCTTTCCAAAGACTACGTGTAAATCATTGACCATAGCAAGTAAGTGATCACTATTACGCATGGCGGGCTTCTTTCGGTGAGCTGTCTCGCCTTTGAAATTCTTGACTTTCTTTCGACATTGATGGTTGGTCGGAAGAAATCGACGATGGACCGGGTACACATTCTTCCTGCATTTGTCCAGGTATATACTTTCGGTGTCAGCTAAATAGTGCGTGCATGCATGGTATCCCTTGTTTGTCCATCCTGAAAGGTTACTGAGAGCGGGTCAATCGTTGATGGTTACAAACAGCAACGCGTGTAGGTTAAATTCCACCTGTGTGTGCTCATCCCACACACATACACCGTTTCCATTCCACAGCTGTAAAAGTTCTTCAACTAATGGCCTTAGGTACACATCAATGTCATTGCCGGGTTGCTTAGGGCCTTGGATGAGAACTGGCATCATAATGAACTTCCGCTTCATGCACATCCAAGGAGGAAGGTTATATATACTTAGAGTCACAGGCCAGGTGCTGTGATTGCTGCTCTTCTCCCCGAAAGGATTAATGCCATCCGCGCTTAAACCAAACCATACATTCCTTGTGTCACCTTGAACTGAAAATTTTCTTCAGATGAACAGGTCCAAGGTTGTTTTGGTAGTGATGTATGGCTGTAAAAAAGTTGAAGTTCTAAAGCTTTTTTGTCACTGTTGGTATGATTTATGATCCTACTTTTCAAACTCTACTGATCTGTAGTTGATGCAACTTTGATCCATCTATGTCTTGTTTAATTTATTGTTACGGTAGCTCTCGTTGGAACGGCTACTCCTAGTAGAGCTCAGTTATGTTGGGTACCTTTTTTTGTATTGAAAATAATATACAATGCTAAAATTGGCATGCTTAGTTGCACGAAGAGGTATTACAAGTTTCACACGAGGTAGAATAGTTTGCACACTTAAATACATAGAGTTGCATAGAGAGGAATTACAAGTTTTGCAGGATGCAACACAGTTGCACAACCATGCTTTTGAAGTTGCACATTGATTGCCGGATAGTTGGTCAGGGCAGCCGCCGAAGTTGCAGATCCTACTGGTAGGGGTAGTTGGGTGCAGGGGTTCCCACGGCCTGCCTATAGCGGTGGTTGGGGTCCGACTGCTAGATCCATTGTGGCTGCGGTTAGTAGGTCGCCGAGGAGATCCCATCCATGGAGCCAGAGCAGCAGCACACCACTGCCTCCTCATGTCTCCTTTTGCTTACACATATACTTAGTGGCCTGCAATGTAGTCTAGTTGCACACACATTGATATTTTGTTGGTAGGATTAGTTGCACACACATTTGCTAAGTTGGCGTGGCATGAAGATGCATAGCTTTTGTCGCGTGCTGCGGTAGGGTGCATAGGGGCGGAGGGATGATGCAGAGTTGCTGCCGTGCATGGCGGCGACCATGAGGAACCGCTTGCGGCGACAATGGTTGCTCCGGGTTGCGGCAGGAGTCAGTCACAGGGGTGGGCGAAGCTTTGTTTCTGCGTTTGCATGGGACTTCGACGAATTGCTAGTCATCGGGGGGCTGACTGCATTGCATAAGGCCTGGTCGTTTTGCTTTAGGTGTCCAATTTTAGTTGCTTTTAGACAGGTCTGGTGAAGTTGCAGACAGAGCAGTACCTAGTTGACAGTCAGGTTCTATAGTTGCACAAGAACCTCTAGGTAGTCGAGTGGACTACATAGAGCATGTTTAGTCTGGGGTGTATTTTTGCACATACATGTATGCTTAGTTGGCTTGCATTGTTGTCTAATTGCACACACTGTTTTAGTAGTTTTGTCAAGAATCAGTATAAGTTCCATACCACACAGATGCTTAGTTGGTTTGCTATCATTGTTAAGTGAACAATCGATTGCATTTTGCCGATTATATGACGCGCTTGCTGCCAATTTCGTTTTTTTTTTGCATTTAATCGTATGCTACATGATTTTGTTCTTGTTTTTTGTGGTTGTGACTTGATATGTCTCCACCGTATCTATAATTTTTGATTGCGCCATGCTATTATATTATCTGTTTTGGATGTTTTATATGCATTAATATGTTGTTTTATATTATTTTGGGGACTAATCTATTAACCTAGAGCCCAGTGCCAGTTTCTGTTTTTTCCTTCTTTTAGAGTTTCGCAGAAAAGAATACCAATCGGAGTCCAAACGGAATGAAACCTTTACGATGAGTTTTCTTGGACCAGAAGACACACCAGAGACTTGAAGATCAAGTCAGAGGAGCCACAATGCGGCCACAAAGACGGAGGGTGATATGTCCATTTTGCATCATGTTTTCTTACTGTTATTTATGATGTTTTCATCCATAATAATGTTTTTGGTGTAATTCTAATGCCTTTTCTCTCATAATTTGCAAGGTACACACCGAGGGGGAGAATTTTGGCAGCTGGAAATCTGGACCTGGAAAAGCTACGTTAGGCTACCTATTCTACACAACTCCAAACAAGCTAAAAATTCACAGGAATTTTTTATGGAATATATCAGAATTATTGGAGCAAATAACTACCATAGGGGGCCACCAGGTGGGCACCACCCACCTAGGTGCGCCAGGGCCCCCTGGCGCGCCCTGGGGGGTTGTGGCCTCCTAGGTCCACCTCTGGTGCCTATCTTTTGGTATATAAATCATTTTGACCTAAAAAAATAGGTGGAGGACTTTCGGGATGAAGCGCCGCCGCCTCGAGGCAGAAGTTTGGCAGGAGCACTTTTGCCTCCGGCGGAGCGATTCCACCAGGGGAACTTCCCTCCCGGAGGGGAAATCATCATCATCATCATCACCAACAACTCTTCCATCTTGGGGAGGGCAATCTCCATCAACATCGTCAACAACACCATCTCCTCTCAAACTCTAGTTCATCTCTTGTGTTCAATCTTGTTACCGGAACTATAGGTTGGTACTTGTGGGTGACTAGTAGTGTTGATTACATCTTGTAGTTGATTACTATATGGTTAATTTGGTGGAAGATTATATGTTCAGATCCAATATGCTATTTAATACCCCTCTGATCGTGAGCATGTTTATCATTTGTGAGTAGTTACCTTTGTTCTTGAGGTCATGGGAGAAAGCATGTTGCAAGTAATCATGTGAATTTCGTATGTGTTCGATATTTTGATAGTATGCATGTTATTATTCCCTTAGTGGTGTCATGTGAACGTCGACTACATGACACTTCACCATATTTGGGACTAAGGGGATGCATTATGCAGTAGCAATTAGATGATGGGTTGTGAGAGTGACAGAAGCTTAAACCCCAGTTTATGCGCTATTTTGTAAGGGACCGATTGGATCCAAAAGTTTAATTCTATGGTTAGAATTTATTCTTAATAATTTTCTCGTACTTGCGGATGCTTGCGGGAGGGTTAATCATAAGTAGGAGGTTTGTTCAAGTAAGAACAACACCTAAGCACTGGTCAGCCCACATATCAAATTATCAAAGTAGCGAACACGAATCGAACCAACATGATGAAAGTGACTAGATGAAATTCCCGTGCACCCTTAAGAACGCTTTGCTTATTATAAGAGACCATTTTGTCCTGTACTTTGCCTCAAAAGGATTGGGTTACCATGCTGCACTTTTGTTACTACTACTATCATTACTTACTCGTTACAAATTATCTTGCTATCAAACTACTCCGCTAATTACAATTTCAGCACTTGCAGACACTACCTTATTGACAACTCCTTGTCATATCCTTCTGCTCCTCGTTGGGTTCGACACTCTTACTTATCAAAAAGAGCTACAATTGATTTCCTATACTTGTGGTCATCAAGGATATTTTCTGGCGTCGTTGCCGGGGAGTGAAGCGCCTTTGGTAAGGAAACATTTGTATAGTGTGCTGAAATTTATTGTTACTTGTTACTATGGAAAACAATCCTTTGAGGGGTTTGTTCGGTGTATCTTCACCTGGTCAGGAACCCCAATTAACTACCCCTCAACCTACTACACCTACTAAAAAATATTGAATATGAAATTCCTTCGGGTATGATTGAAAAACTGCTAGCTAGTCCTTATGCAAGAGATGGAACCGAACATCCTAATATGCACTTGATATATGTGGAACAAATTTGTGGATTGTTTAAGCTTGCAGGTTTACCCGGAGATAATGTTATGAAGAAGGTTTTCCCTTTATCTTTGAAGGGAAAAGCATTGGCATGGTATAGGCTATGTGATGATATTGGATCATGGAATTGGAATCGTTTGAAATTGGAGTTCCACCAAAAAAAGTATCCTATGCATCTAGTTCATAGTGATCAGAATTATATATATAATTTTTGGGCTAGTGAAGCAGAAAGTATAGCTCTAGCTTGGGGAGGCTTAAGTCAATGTTATATTCTTTCCCCAATCATGAGCTGTCAAGAGAAATTATTATCCAGAATTTTTATGCTCGGCTTTCTCATAATGATCAAACCATGCTTGATACTTCTTGTGTTGATTCCTTTATGAAGAAGACTATTGAGTTCCGGTGGGATCTTTTGGAAAGAATTAAACACAACTATGAAGATTGGGAACTCGACAAAGGTAAAGAGTCGGGTATTAAACTTGAGTATGATTGTGTTAATATTTTATGTATACCGATGCTTTTCAAAAGTTTATCACTAAATATGGACTTGACTCTGAGATAGTAGCCTCATTTTATGAATCTTTTGCTACTCATGTTGAACTCCCTAAGGATAAGTGGTTTAAATATCACCCACCTATTAAAGAAGAAATTAAAGAACCGGTACCAGTTAATGAAGAAACTATACTTTATAATGTTGATCCAGTCGTTCCTTATGCTTATATTGAGAAGCCACCTTTCCCTATTAGGATAAAGGAACATGCTAAAGTTTCAACTGTGGTTAACAAAAGCTACATTAGAACACCTAAACCTGATGAAAAAATTAAAGTTGAACCTAGTATTGCTATGGTTAAAGATCTCTTGGAAGAAAATATGGATGGGCATGTTATTTACTTCTGTGAAGAGGCTGCTAGAATTGCCAAACCTGATAAGAAAGATAAACATAGACCCGTCGTTGGCATGCATGTCATCTCACTTAAAATAGGAGATCACTGTTGTCATGGTTTATGTGACATCGGTGCTAGTGTGCGTGCTGTTCCTTACACCTTATATCAAAACATTATGAAAGACATAGCACCTGCAGAGTTAGAAGAAATATATGTTACTATTAAACTAGCTAACAGAGACACCATATCATCATTTGGGATTGTTGAAGTCTTGTGTGGGAAAATAAAATACCATACTGATTTTCTTGTTCTTGGTTCCCCACAAGATGACTTTTGTCCCATTATTTTTGGTAGACCTCTCTTGAATACAGTTAATGCTAAGATAGACTATAAGAAACAAACTGTTGGTGTTAGCTTTGGTGATGAGTCTCATGACTTTAATTTTTCCAAGTTTAGTAGAAATCTTCATGAGAAAGTATTGCCTAGTAAGGATGAATTAATTGGTATTGCTTCTATTGTTGTACCACCAACTGATCCTTTAGAACAATATTTGCTAGACCATGAAAATGATTTACATATGCATGAAAGAAATGAAATAGATAAAAAATTCTTTGAACAATGTCCTCTGCTTAAACACAATTTGCCTATTGAAACTCTAGGAGGTCCTCCTCCACCTAAAGGTGATCCTGTGTTTGAATTAGAACAATTGCCAGACACTTTGAAATATGCTTATCTTGATGAAAAGAAGATATATCATGTTATTATTAGTGATAACCTTGCAGAACATGAAGAAGAAAGATTATTGAAAGTTCTAAGGAAGTACTGAGCTGATATTGGATATACTCTTGATGATATAAAGGGCATTAGTCCCACTCTATGTCAGCACAAAAATTAATATGGAACCTGATGCTAAACCCGTTGTTGATCACCAACATCGGTCAAATCCGAAGATGAAAGAAGTGGTAAGAACGGAAATATTAAAACTTCTGGAAGCCGGTATAATCTATCCCATAGCTGATAGTAGATGGGTATGTCCTTTTCAATGTGTTCCTAAGAAAGGAGGTATAACTGTTGTTCTACTGATAAGAATGAACTTATTCCACAAAGAATTGTCACAGGCTATAGAATGGTAATTGATTTTAGAAAATTAAACAAAGCAACTAGAAAAGATCATTACCCTTTGCCTTTTATTGATCAAATGCTTGAAAGATTATCTAAGCACACACACTTTTTCTTCCTTGATGGATATTCTGGCTTTTCACAAATACCTATTTCTCAACCTGATCAAGGAAAGACCTCTTTTACTTGTCCCTTTGGAACTTATGCTTATAGACGTATGCCTTTTGGTTTATGTAATGCACCTCCTACATTTCAAAGATGTATGACTGCTATATTCTCTGACTCTTGTGAAAATATTATTGAGGCTTCCATGGATGACTTTTCTGTTTATGGAAAGTCTTTTGATGATTGTTTAAGCAATCTCGATCGAGTTTTGTAGAGATGTGAACAAAAAAATCTTGTCTTGACTTGCGAGACGTGCCACTTTATGGTTAATGAAGGCATTGTCTTGGGTCATAAAATTTCTGAAAGAGCTATTGAGGTGGACAAAGCTAAGGTTGATGCAATTGAGAAAATGCCATGCCCTAAAGATATAAAAGGTATTCGTAGTTTCTTAGGTCATGTTGGTTTCTATAGGAGATTTATCAAAGACTTTTCAAAAATTTCTAGGCCTCTTACTAATCTCTTGCAGAAGGATATTCCTTTTGTTTTTGATGATGATTGTTTAGAAGCCTTTGAAACACTTAAGAATACTTTAATTTCTGCACCTATTGTTCAACCACCTGATTGGAACTTGCCTTTTGAAATTATGTGTGATGCTAGTGATTATGTTGTTGGTGCTGTTCTAGGACAAAGAGATGATAAGAAACTGAATGTTATTCATTATGCTAGTAAAACTCTAGACAGTGCTCAAAGAAATTATGCTACCACTGAAAAGGAATTCTTAGCAGTTGTGTTCGCTTGTGATAAATTTAGACCTTATATTGTTGATTCCAAAGTAACTGTTCACACAGACCATGCTGCTATTAAATATCTTATGGAAAAGAAAGATGCTAAACCTAGACTTATTCAATGGGTTCTCTTGTTACAAGAATTTGATTTACATATCATTGATAGGAATGGAGGTGAGAACCCAGTTGCTGATAATTTGTCTAGGCTTGAAAATGTGCTTGATGACCCACTACCTAGTGATGATAGTTTTCCTGATGAGCAGTTAGCTGCAAGCCTGCAATAAATGTTTCTCATAGTACTCCTTGGCATGCTGATTATGCTAATTACATTGTTTCTAAATATTTACCACCTAGCTTTACATACCAACAAAAGAAAAAATTCTTCTATGATTTAAGACATTACTTTTGGGATGACTCACATCTTTATAAAGAAGGAGTAGATGGTATTATTAGACTTGTGTACCTGAGAACGAACAGGGACAAATCCTACGAAAATGTCACTCCGAGGCTTATGGAGGGCATCATACTGGAGATAGAACTGCTCATAAGGTATTGCAATCTGGATTTTATTGGCCTACTCTTTTCGAAGATACCCTTATGTTCGTCTTATCTTGTGACGAATGTCAAAGGATAGGTAATATCGGTAAGCATCAAGAAATGCCTATGAATTATTCACTTGTTGTTGAACCATTTGATGTTGGGGATTTGATTACATCGGACCTTTTCCTTCCTCTAATGGGTATACACATATTTTTGTTGCTATTGATTATGTTACTAAATGGGTAGAAGTTATTCCAACTAGTAGTGCTGATGACAACACCTCTATTAAAATGCTTAAGGAAGTTATTTTCCCAAGGTTTGGAGTCCCTGGATATTTAATGGCTGATGGTGGTTCACACTTTATTCATGGTGTTTTTCCTAAAAGTCTTGCCAAGTATGATGTTAACCATAGAATTGCATCACCTTATCATCCTCATTCTAGTGGTGAAGTTGAACTTAGCAATAGAGAAATAAAATTAATATTGCAAAAGATTGTCAATAGGTCCAGGAAGAATTGGTCTAAGAAATTAGATGATGCACTTTGGGCTTATAGAACAGCACATAAAAATCCTATGGGTATGTCTCCTTATAAAATGGTTAATGGAAAAGCTTGTCATTTGCCTCTTGAGTTAGAACATGAAGCATTTTGGGCAGTCAAAGGACTTAATTATGATTTCAAACTTGCTAGTGAAAATAGGTTATTTGATATTAGCTCATTAGATGAATGGAGAACCCAAGCTTATCAAAATGCAAAATTATTTAAAGAAAAAGTAAAAAGATGGCATGACAAAAGAATTCAAAAGCGTGAGTTTAAAGTTGGAGAATATGTTCTTTTGTACAACTCCCATTTTAGATTCTTTGTAGGAAAACTCCTCTCAAAATGGGAAGGCACATACATCATCGAGGAGGTTTACCAGTCTGGAGCCATCAAAATAAATAATTCCGAAGGTACTAAGCCGAAGGTTGTCAATGGGCAATGAATAAAACATTATATCTCAGGTACGCCTATTAATATTGAAAGTAATATTATCCAAACTATGAGACCGGAAGAACACATAAAAGAGTCCTTCCCGAACACTCTAGAATCATGAAAATAAGGAGGTAAGTGATAGGTAAGTAAATGGACTCCGAAAAATCCGCAAAAATATTTTTTATCAGTTTTGCAATATTTTAGAATTTTGGGAATAAATAAACTTCCAGGAAGCATCCCCTGGTGAGCACAACCCACCTGGGAGACCTTCCGTACTCCGTTTTTCTACCATATACTTGTCCTCCAAGATAAAAAATCTTTATATACTCCGCGAACCTGTTGATCACCGTATGGCGGAGAAATCCTTTGTTCTCTTTTTCCTTGTTGTTTTCTGTCAGATCCCATCTACCATGGCCTCTTCAAGCTCCTCCAAGGACAAGTTCTTCAAGAACGTCATCAACCCATATATGCGGGAGGTGGTGCAGCACCCTCAGGTCATCCAGATGCATGAGGGGGTGTTTCACCTCCGTGATGTGCCATGTCCCAAGGGGACGGGAACTGTGGAGGTGATACATCTCCAACGTATCTATAATTTTTTATTGTTCCATGCTATTATATTATCTATTTTGGATGTTAATGGGCTCATTTTTACACTTTTATATTATTTTTGGGACTAACCTATTAACCGGAGGCCCATGCAGAATTGTTGTTTTTTTTGCCTATTTTAGAGTTTCGCCGAAAAGGAATATCAAACGGAGTCCAAACGGAATGAAACCTTCGGGAGCGTTATTTTTGGGACAAACGTGATCTAGGAGATTTGGAGTGGACGTCAAGAATCAATCGAGGAGGCCACGAGGCAGGGGGCACGCCCACCCCTGGGCGCGCCCTCCACCCTCGTGGGCCCCTCATTGCTCCACCGACCTACCTCTTCCTCCTATATATATCCATATACCCCGAGAACATCCATGAGCACCACGAAAACCTAATTCCACCGCCGCAACCTTCTGTACCCGAAGAGATCCCATCTTGGGGCCTTTTCCGGAGCTCCACCGGAGGGGGCATTGATCACGGAGGGCCTCTACATCAACTCCATGGCCCCTCCGATGATGTGTGAGCAGTTTAATTCAGACCTTCGGGTCCATAGCTAGAAGCTAGATGGTTTGTTCTCTCTCTTTGGATCTCAATACAAAGTTCTCCTCGATTCTCTTGGAGATCTATTCGATGTAATCTTCTTTTGTGGTGTGTTTGTCGAGATCCGATGAATTGTGGGTTTATGATCCAGATTATCTATGAACAATATTTGAACCTTTTCTGAATTCTTTTATGTATGATTGGTTTATCTTTACAAGTCTCTTCGAATTATCAGTATGGTTTGGCCTACTAGATTGATCTTTCTTGCAATGGGAGAAGTTCTTAGCTTTGGGTTCAATCTTGCGGTGCTCGATCCCAGTGACAGAGAGGGAAACGACACGTATTGTATTATTGCCATCGAGGATAAAAAGATGGGGTTTATATCATATTGCATGAGTTTATCCCTCAACATCATGTCATCTTGCTTAGGGCGTTACTCTGTTCTTATGAACTTAATACTCTAGATGCATGTTGGATAGCGGTCGATGTGTGGAGTAATAGTAGTAGATGCAGAATCGTTTCGGTCTACTTGTCTCGAACGTGATGCCTATATACATGATCATGCCTAGATATTCTCATAATTATTCACTTTTCTATCAATTGCTCAACAGTAATTTGTTTACCCACCATAATACTTATGCTCTTGAGAGAAGCCACTAGTGAAACCTATGGCCCCGGGGTCTATTTTCCATCATACAAGTTTCCAATCTACTTTATTTTTCTATATTTTACTTTCAATCTATATCATAAAAATACCAAAAATATTTATCTTATTATTATCATCTCTAGCAAATCTCACTCTTGCAAGTGGCCGTGAAGGGATTGACAACCCCTTTATCGCGTTGGTTGCGAGGTTCTTATTTGTTTGTGTAGGTACGAGGTGACCCGTGCGTGGTCTCCTACTAGATTTACACCTTGGTTCTCAAAAACTGAGGGAAATACTTACGCTTCTTTACTACACCACCCTTTCCTCTTCAAGGGAAAACCAACACAGTGCTCAAGAGGTAGCAGGAGGCCAGGCTCGAAGCTGTGGATCAAGGTGTCTTCCAGTGCAAGGGGGTGGTGGAGCGTGGGCTCAATGCCAATCACCTCATGATCACAGACCTTTCCCGTGATCTCAAGGTGGATGGCAAGCCCATGAAGGACATCATCTTCACCCTCAACGAGCAAATCAACTTCCTCCAAAGCCAGATCTATGATCTTCAAAACCAAATCTTTGAATATGAGGTGAGGTTCAAAAGCAAATCAACTCACTCTTCCTCTCATAATGGTGGACCACTGCCATGGAAATCCAAGGACAAGATCTCTTCTTCTTCACCACCAGCATCTTCACCACCAAAGGAGAATTGAGTATCGGGTATGGGCACTCCCCTTGGCTTCCGCCAAGCTTGGGGGTGGTGCCCTGGTATCGTATCATCCCACTATTTTTTTGCTTTTACTTATTTTAGTTCGATCATTTTGCTTTTGATGAATAAAAGTTTAGTTCGATCCTTTCTTCTTTGAGAGTTTGCTTAGTGATCTATCCTAGTAATCGTGTGAAAGTTATATAATAAAGTTTAGTATGAGTTTTTGCTTTCTTTACTTTCATGTTGCAAATAAAAGAAAATAAATAAGAAAGGAAACAAATAAAAGAAAGGAAATAAATAAAGAAAAGATTATATACTAATCCTATGGTAGGTGATGGCACCACATAAGGAAAAGTACAAGTAGAAAATTTTATTAGAGATTGACAAACATAGCATTAGTCAATGATGCAACTCATGAAGAATTAATAAGGGAAGAGAAGATTCACATATAAATATACTATCCTGGAAATCTTTTGTGATTGTGAGCCCTCATCAAAATATTATATGCCAAAATTGTTGACGTTGGACAAGGAAGACAACTTAATGATTTATGTTTGTTCATATTCACATAGAAGTCATATTGTCATATATCCTTTATCATGTGGTGCTTGCCTGCTATCTTTGCTAACCAAAAAATTTGCACTAAGTAGAGATTCTACTTGTGCATCCAAAAACCCTTAAACCCAAATCTATTTTCAAGTGTCCACCATACCTACCTAGGGGTTGAGCAAGATCCCTCAAGTAAGTTGTCATCGGTCTAAAAAGTCAATAAAAGTTGCTTCTAAAAGTGTGAGATCATTTAGTGTAAGAGAAAATTAAGCGTTGCATGAACTTGTGATGATAAAGAATAAAAGCGGCATACTGCATAATAAAGGTCGCTAACGCAAGGAGCAATGTAATGTGATGTTCTTTTGCACTAAGGGATTGAGCATACAAACAAATAAGCGCATGGCAACCTCTGCTTCCCTTTGCGAAGGGCCTATGTTTTACTTTTATGCAAGAGTCAAAGTTTTTCTCTCAATTCCTTTTTATTTTTCTCCTTTCGCAAGCATCATGTGGTGAGGAAAGATCTAGCCACATATGTCCAGTTGAATATGGGTGGCATGAGTTATTATTGTTTACATCACCCTTGAGGTGAGTATGTTCGGACGCGAAACCATAAGCCCCTATTATTATATGTGTCTGGTTGAAACGTTTTGCTCATGAGTACGAGGTGAGTGGTAGCAATCATATAAGACTATATGATGGTTGAGTATGTGGACTTGCCTAAAGGCTCCGGCACGGGACCCTTCCTAAAAAGATGATGAATTATAGTTGCAAAGTTGACAGAAAACATACTTTGTTGGTTTCTCATAGAGTTTTTGCTTTATACTTCAATTGTGTGATGAACTAAAACTTATTCATGAGAAATATATGATGAAAGTTCTATGATAAAGTCCTATATTTAATTTTGTTGTTGTTATAATAATCAACATGATGCTTCTATGTCCGTATTTTGTTTTAATCGACACCTCCCTCTCAAAGCATGTGGGCATGTTTTTTGATTTTGGTTTTTCGCTTGAGGACAAGTGAGGTCTAAGATTGGGGGAGTTGATACGTCCATTTTGCATCATGTTTTCTTGCTGTTATTTATGATGTTTTTATCCATAATAATGCTTTTTGGTGTAATTCGAATGCCTTTTCTCTCATAATTTGCAAGGTACACACCAAGGGGGAGAATTCTGGCAGCTGGAAATCGGGACCTAGAAAAGCTACGCCAGGCTACCTATTCTGCACAACTCCAAACAAGCTAAAACTTCACGGGGATTTTTTATGGAATATATGAGAATTATTGGAGCAAATAACTACCAGAGGGGGGCCACCAGGTGGGCACAACCCACCTAGGCGTGCCAGAGCCCCCTGGCGTGCCCTGGGGGTTGTGGCCTCCTCGGCCCACCTCCGGTGCCCATCTTTTGGTATATAAGTCATTTTGACCTAGAAAAAATAAGAGGAGGACTTTCGGGACGAAGCGCCGCCGCCTCGAGGCAGAACTTGGGCAGGAGCACTTTTGTCCTCCGGAGGAGCGATTCATCCAGGGGAACTGCCCTCCCGGAGGGGGAAATCATCGTCATCATCATCACCAATAACTCTCTCATCTTGGGGAGGGCAATCTCCATCAACATCTTCAACAACACCGTCTCCTCTCGAACATTAGTTCATCTCTTGTGTTCAATCTTGTTATTGGAACTATAGATTTGTACTTGTGGGTAACTACTAGTGTTGATTACATCTTGTAGTTGATTA
The DNA here is from genome assembly GCF_002162155.2 of Triticum dicoccoides. Taxonomy (NCBI): domain Eukaryota; kingdom Viridiplantae; phylum Streptophyta; class Magnoliopsida; order Poales; family Poaceae; genus Triticum; species Triticum dicoccoides. Next base: position 574,128,512 of record NC_041388.1, on the reverse strand, counting down.
CTATATGGTTTATTTGGTGGAAGATTATATGTTTAGATCCAATATGCTATTTAATAACCCTGTGATCATGAGCATGTTTATCATTTGTGAGTAGTTACCTTTGTTCTTGAGGTCACGGGAGAAATCATGTTGCAAGTAATCATGTGAATTTGATATGTGTTCGATATTTTGATCGTATGTATGTTGTTATTCCCTTAGTGGTGTCATGTGAACGTTGAATACATGACAATTCACCATATTTCAGCCTAAGGGAATGCATTGTGGAGTAGCAATTAGATGATGGGTTGCAAGAGTGACAGAAGCTTAAACCCTAGTTTATGCGCTATTCAGTAACGGGCCGATTGGATCCAAAAGTTTAATGTTATGGTTAGAATTTATTCTTAATACTTTTCTCATAGTTGTGGATGCTTGCGGGAGGGTTAATCATAAGTACCTAAGCACCGGTCCACCCACATATTAAATTATCAAAGTAGCGAACACGAATCGAGCCAACATGATGAAAGTGACTAGATGAAATTCCGATGCACCCTCAAGAACACTTTGCTTATTATAAGAGACTGTTTGGCCTGTCCTTTTCCTAAAAAGGATTGGGCTACCTTTCTGCACTTTTGTTACTACTATCGTTACTTGCTCGTTACAAATTATCTTGCTATCAAACTACTCTGCTACTTACAATTTCCACACTTGCAGACACTACCTTACTGAAAACTACTTGTCATATCCTTCTGCTCCTCGTTGGGTTCGACACTCTTACTTATCAAAAAGAGCTACAATTGATCCCCTATAGTTGTGGGTCATCAGAAGGCGCGCCCCCCACTCTTGTGGGCCCCTCGTGCACCTCCTGGCCTAATTTCTTCACCTATATATTCCCATATATCCTCAAACCAACAGGGGGAGCCACGAAAACACTTTTCCACCGCTGCAACCTTCTTTTCCCGTGAGATCCCATCTATGGGCCTTTTTCGGCGTCCTGCTGGAGGGGGATTGGATCCCGAGGGCTTCTACATCAACCCTATTGCCCTTCCGTTGAAGCATGAGTAGTTTACTTCAGACCTACAGGTCCATAGCTAGTAGCTAGATGGCTTCTTCTCTCTCTTTAATTCTCAATACCATGTTCTCCTCGATGTTCACTACACGACAGCACTGCATCTGTGACACATAGGTTGGTCGGAAAAATAGCATCCGCCGACAGGCAGTCGGTCGGGAAAGAGTATTGCCGACCGACCGTGTCTGTTGGGCAAAGTCCAGACGGGATAGCCTTTTGATGACCGACATATCTTTGTCGACCGACAGTTGGATGGCGATACAAGACATTGCCGACCAAACATCTCTTGGCACTACTATGAACTTTTACCGATCGATTTTCCGTTGGTACTATCCTAGAACTTTTCTCGACTGACTGTTTGACGGTGCAATCTTTGCCGACCAATATTCTGCTGGCTCTGCTATGTATCTTTCCCGACGGACAATTGGATGGTGTTGTTTTTTTACCAACCGACTCTCCGTTGGCCCTGGCGTAAGCCTTGGCCGACCGATAATAGGAGGTTATTTTCTTTTCCCAGCCAACAGTTCGTCAGCGTTTAGTTTAACTGAGAAATAAATATGAACCTGTTATATATTTCTCATCTGCTTTATACAATATCAATCAAGTTGCATATCTCATCATAGCACAATATCAATCAAGTTAACTAACTTGCATGTACTCACAAAAAAATAAATCATGACCAAAGATTGATAAAACAGTAATTCATTCTCATCAGCCTTCCAACATTTAAATGTTCCAGTCATCGAATCACTCGATAGGTTTACAAAATGATAGATGCATGTCCATCGATTCATTGTTTGCTCCATTACACAAAATACCCAGATGACAAGACGCCGCCATATAGGTCCACAAAATGATCCTAAAAGACATTATTTTTGCTCCATTACACAAGATGTCTAGCGAACACGAACTGCCATCTTCATGGTTCCTTCATGGTCCTTTTGTATGTCTTACCTACAAAGGATACAAAGTCACCGGTGAATTCATGCATTCATAGAGAAAATGGTGAAAATAATAATTGCATAAAGCATCAATGGCGGCGTGTTTAATGCGACAACATGTTTAATTAGAATTTGTACTGTGTTAGACATAATAGAGCATCAATGCCTGATGGCCATGGAATATATTTCATCAAGAAATATGAGCAACATGCATCATCTGGCTGCAGTTTAGCATACAGCCAATTATTGGGAGCAAGACATTCAGGTATAGACTCACGATGGTCAGTTTTTCTAGAAAAAACAACAAATTTTCTTTCTTTATTTTCTCTGGGCTGGAAAAGACTGCAGTGCGCCTGACGATTATATTTATAAAACCATTAGAGAATTACATATGCACGTCAATGCCACAAATTATATTAAATTAAGCCATTAATTTCAGAGAAGCATATGTACTATACATACAAATATTTATAGGTATAAGAGCCAGAACCTGTGAAACTATCAGGTTATCAATAAGAGAAATAAAGAAGATAGAATGTAATATATGAGCCTAGAAACAGGATTCAGAAAATAGCAAAACTATAAAAAAATTGTATGACTACTTTATGGACATGAATCAGGATTCGGTATAAGGATACAATGTACTATATGGACATGAATCTAATTTATTGCTAGTGGAAGAACTACAAAAATTGTATGACTACTTTAAGATCCGAAACTTGGATTGCACCTGACCATTATATTCATAACAGTAGATGTACATTATGAAGGAAATATGCCCTACAGGCAATAATAAAGTTATTATTTATTTCTTTATATCATGATAAATGTTTATTATTCATGCTAGAATTGTATTAACCGGAAACGTAATACTTGTGTGAATACATAGACAAACAAAGTGTCACTAGTATGCCTCTACTTGACTAGCTCGCTAATCGAAGATGGTTATGTTTCCTAACCATAGACATGAGTTGTCATTTGATTAAAGAGATCACATCATTAGGAGAATGATGTGATTGACATGACCCATTCCATTAGCTTAGCACCCGATCGTTTAGTATGTTGCTATTGCTTTCTTCATGACTTATACATGTTCCTATGACTATGAGATTATGCAACTCCCATTTACCGGAAGAACACTTTGTGTGCTACCAAACGTCACAACGTAACTGGGTGATTATAAAGGTGCTCTACAGGTGTCTCCAAAGGTACATGTTGGGTTGGCGTATTTCGAGATTAGGATTTGTTGCTCCGATTGTCGGAGAGGTACCTCTAGGCCCTCTCGGTAATACACATCACTTAAGCCTTGCAAGCAATTCAACTAATAAGTTAGTTGCAAGATGATGTATTAGGAACGAGTAAAGAGACTTACCGGTAACGAGATTGAACTAGGTATTGAGATACCGACGATCGAATCTCGGGCAAGTAACATACCGATGACAAAGGGAACAACGTATGTTGTTATGCGGTCTGACCGATAAAGACCTTCGTAGAATATGTAGGAGCCAATATGAGCATCCAGGTTCCGCTATTGGTTATTGACCGGAGACATGTCTCGGTCATGTCTACATTGTTCTCGAACCCGTAGGGTCCGCACGCTTAACATTACGATGACAGTTTCATTATGAGTTTATATATTTTGATGTACCGAAGGTTGTTCGGAGTCCCGGATGTGATCACGAACTTGACGAGGAGTCTCGAAATGGTCGAGACATAAAGATCGATATATTGGACGACTATATTTGGACACCGGAAAGGTTCCAGGTAAGATTGGGACAATACCGGATCACCGAGAGCTTATCGGAACCCCCGGGGAGGTATATGGGCCTTATTGGGCCTTAGTGGAAAGGAGGGGAAAGGAGCAAGGGAGGGGACGCCCCCCCCCCAAGCCCAATCCGAATTGGGAGGGGGGGCGGCCCCCCTTTCCTTCCTCCCTCCTTCCTCTTCCTTCCCTCTCCTACTCCTAATAGGAAAAGGGGGAGTCCTACTCCCCCCTTGGGCGCGCCACCCTCCTTGGCCGGCCCCCTCCTCCACTCCTTTATATACGGGGGCAGGGGGGGACCCCAGAGACACAACAATTGATCATTGATCTCTTAGCCATGTGCGGTGCCCCCTCCACCATAATCCTCGATAATATTGTAGCGGTGCTTAGGCGAAGCCCTGCGATGGTAGAACATCAAAATCGTCACCACGCCGTCGTGCTGACGGAACTCATCCCCGACACTTTGCTGGATCGGAGTCCAGGGATCGCCATCGAGCTGAACGTGTGCAAAAACTCGGAGGTGTCGTAGTTTCGGTGCTTGATCGGTCGGGCCGTGAAGACATACGACTACATCAACCACGTTGTTATAACGCTTCCGCTTCCGGTCTACGGGGGTACGTAGACAACACTCTCCCCTCTCGTTGCTATGCATCACCATGATCTTGCGTGTGCGTAGGAAATTTTTTGAAATTACTACGTTCCCATCAGTGGCATCCGAGCCTCGGTTTTATGTGCTGATGTTATATGCACGAGTAGAACACAAGTGAGTTGTGGGCGATATAAGTCATCCTGCTTACCAGCATGTCATACTTTGGTTCGGCGGTATTGTTTGATGAAGCGGCCCAGACCGACATTACGCGTACGCTTACGCAAGACTGGTTCTACCGACGTGCTTTGCACACAGGTGGCTGGCGGGTGTCAGTTTCTCCAACTTTAGTTGAACCGAGTGTGGCTACGCCCGGTCCTTGCGAAGGTTAAAATAGCACCAACTTGACAAACTATCATTGTGGTTTTTGATGCGTAGGTAAGATTGGTTCTTGCTATGCCCATAGCAGCCACGTAAAACTTGCAACAAACAAAGTAGAGGACGTCTAACTTGTTTTTGCAGGGCATGTTGTGATGTGATATGGTCAAGGCATGATGCTAAATTTTATTGTATGAGATGATCATGTTTTGTAACCAAGTTATCGCCAACTGGCAGGAGCCATATGGTTGTCGCTTTATTGTATGCAATGCAATCGCCCTGTAATGCTTTACTTTATCACTAGGCGGTAGCGATAGTAGTAGAAGCATAAGATTGGCGAGACGAGAACGATGCTACGATGGAGATCAAGGTGTCGTGCCGGTGACGATGGTGATCATGACGATGCTTCGGAGATGGAGATCACAAGCACAAGATGATGATGGCCATATCATATCACTTATATTGATTGCATGTGATGTTTATCTTTTATGTATCTTATCTTGCTTTGATTGACGGTACCATTATAAGATGATCTCTCACTAAATTTCAAGATAAAAGTGTTCTCCCTGAGTATGCAGCGTTGCCAAAGTTTGTCGTGCCCAGACACCACGTGATGATCGGGTGTGATAAGATCTACGTCCATCTACAACGGGTGCAAGCTAGTTTTGCACACGCAGAATACTCAGGTTAAACTTGACGAGCCTAGCATATGCAGATATGGCCTCGGAACACTGAGACCGAAAGGTCGAGCGTGAATCATATAGTAGATATGATCAACATAGTGATGTTCACCATTGAAAACTACTCCATTTCACGTGATGATCGGTTATGGTTTAGTTGATTTGGATCACATGATCACTTAGAAGATTAGAGGGATGTCTTTATAAGTGGGAGTTCTTAATTAATATGATTAATTTAACTTAAATTTATCATGAACTTAGTACCTGATAGTATCTTTCTTGTTTATGTTTGATTGTAGATAGATGGCCCGTGTTGTTGTTCCGTTGAATTTTAATGCGTTCCTTGAGAAAGCAAAGTTGAAAGATGATGGTAGCAATTATACGGACTGGGTCCGTAACTTGAGGATTATCCTCATTGCTGCACAGAAGAATTACGTCCTGGAAGCACCGCTGGGTGCCACACCTGCTGCTGATGCAACTGACAACGTTAAGAACATCTGGCAGAGCAAAGCTAATGACTACTCGATAGTTCAATGTTCCATGCTTTACAGCTTAGAACCGGGTCTTCAACGATGTTTTGAACGTGATGGATCATATGAGATGTTCCAGGAGTTGAAGCTAATATTTCAAGCAAATGCCCGGATTGAGAGATATGAAGTCTCCAATAAGTTCTATAGCTGCAAGATGGAGAAGAACAGTTCTGTCAGTGAGCATATACTCAAAATGTTTGGGTATAATAATCACTTGATTCAACTGGGAGTTAATCTTCCAGATGATTGCGTCATTGACATAATTCTCCAATCACTTCCACCTAGCTACAAGAGCTTCGTGATGAACTATAATATGCAAGGGATGGATAAGACAATTCCCGAGCTCTTCGCAATGCTAAAAGCTGCGGAGGTAGAAATCAAGAAGGAGCATCTAGTGTTGATGGTCAACAAGACCACTAGTTTCAAGAAAAAGGGCAAGGGGAAGAAGAAGGGGAACTTCAAGAAGAACAGCAAGCAAGTTGCTGCTCAGGAGAAGAAACCCAAGTCTGGACCTAAGCCTGAAACTGAGTGCTTCTACTGCAAGCAGACTGGTCACTGGAAGCGGAACTGCCCCAAGTATTTGGCGGATAAGAAGGATGGCAAGGTGAACAAAGGTATATGTGATATACATGTTATTGATGTGTACCTTACTAGAGCTCGCAGTAGCACCTGGGTATTTGATACTGGTTCTGTTGCTAATATTTGCAACTCGAAACAGGGACTATGGATTAAGCGAACACTGGCGAAGGACGAGGTGACGATGCGCGTGGGAAATGGTTCCAAAGTCGATGTGATCGCGGTCGGCACACTACCTCTACATCTACCATCGGGATTAGTATTAGACCTAAATAATTGTTATTTGGTGCCAGCGTTGAGCATGAGCATTATATCTGGATCTTGTTTGATGCGAGACGGTTATTCATTTAAATCAGAGAATAATGGTTGTTCTATTTATATGAGTAATATCTTTTATGGTCATGCACCCTTGAAGAGTGGTCTATTTTTAATGAATCTTGGTAGTAGTGATACACATATTCATAATGTTGAAGCCAAAAGATGCAGAGTTGATAATGATAGTGCAACTTATTTGTGGCACTGCCATTTAGGTCATATTGGTGTAAAGCGCATGAAGAAACTCCATACTGATGGACTTTTGGAACCACTTGATTATGAATCACTTGGTATTTGCGAACCGTGCCTCAAGGGCAAGATGACTAAAACGTCGTTCTCCGGTACTATGGAGAGAGCAACAGATTTGTTGGAAATCATACATACAGATGTATGTGGTCCAATGAATGTTGAAGCTCGTGGCGGATATCGTTATTTTCTCACCTTCACAGATGATTTAAGTAGATATGGGTATATCTATTTAATGAAACATAAGTCTGAAACATTTGAAAAGTTCAAAGAATTTCAGAGTGAAGTTGAAAATCATCATAACAAGAAAATAAAGTTTCTACAATCTGATCGTGGAGGAGAATATTTGAGTTACGAGTTTGGTTTACATTTGAAACAATGCGGAATAGTTTCGCAACTCACGCCACCCGGAACACCACAGTGTAATGGTGTGTCCGAACGTCGTAATCGTACGTTACTTGATATGGTGCGATCTATGATGTCTCTTACAGATTTACCGCTATCGTTTTGGGGTTATGCTTTAGAGACGGCCGCATTCACGTTAAATAGGGCACCATCAAAATCCGTTGAGACGACGCCTTATGAACTATGGTTTGGCAAGAAACCAAAGTTGTCGTTTCTGAAAGTTTGGGGCTGCGATGCATATGTGAAAAAGCTTCAACCTGATAAGCTCAAACCCAAATCGGAGAAATGTGTCTTCATAGTATACCCGAAGGAAACTGTTGGGTACACCTTCTATCACAGATCCGAAGGCAAGACATTTGTTGCTAAGAATGGATCTTTTCTAGAGAAGGAGTTTCTCCCGAAAGAAGTGAGTGGGAGGAAAGTAGAACTTGATGAGGTAACTGTACCTGCTCCCTTATTGGAAAGTAGTACATCACAGAAACCGGTTTCTTTGACACCTACACCAATTAGTGAGGAAGCTAATGATGATGATCATGAAACTTCAGAACAAGTTACTACTAAACCTCGTAGATCAACCAGAGTAAGATCCGCACCAGAGTGGTACGGTAATCCTGTTCTAGAAGTCATGCTACTAGATAATGATGAACCTACAAACTATGAAGAAGCAACGATGAGCCCAGATTCCGCAAAATGGCTTGAAGCCATGAAATCTGAGATGGGATCCATGTATGAGAACAAAGTGTGGACTTTGGTTGACTTGCCCAATGATCGGCAAGCAATTGAAAATAAATAGATCTTCAAGAAGAAGACTGACGCTGACGGTAATGTTACTGTCTACAAAGCTCGACTTGTCGCAAAAGGTTTTCGACAAGTTCAAGGAATTCACTACGATGAGACCTTCTCACCCGTAGCGATGCTTAAGTCTGTCCGAATCATGTTAGCAATTACCGCATTTTATGATTATGAAATTTGGCAGATGGATGTCAAAACTGCATTCCTGAATGGATTTCTGGAAGAAGAGTTGTATATGATGTAGCCGGAAGGTTTTGTCGATCCAAAAGGAGCTAACAAAGTGTGCAAGCTCCAGCGATCCATTTATGGACTGGTGCAAGCATCTCGGAGTTGGAATAAACGCTTTGATAGTGTGATCAAAGCATTTGGTTTTGTACAGACTTTTGGAGAAGCCTGTATTTACAAGAAAGTGAGTGGGAGCTCTGTAGCATTTCTGATATTATATGTGGATGACATATTGCTAATCGTAAATGATATAGAATTTCTGGATAGCATAAATGGATACTTGAATAAGAGTTTTTCAATGAAAGACCTCGGTGAAGCTGCTTACATATTAGGCATTAAGATCTATAGAGATAGATCAAGACACTTAATTGGACTTTCACAAAGCACATACCTTGACAAAGTTTTGAAGAAGTTCAAAATGGATCAAGCAAAGAAAGGATTCTTGCCTGTGTTACAAGGTCTGAAGTGGAGTAAAGACTTAATGCCCGACCATTGCAGAAGATAGAGAGAAAATGAAAGAAGTTCCCTATGCTTCAGCCATAGGCTCTATCATGTATGCAATGTTGTGTACCAGACCTGATGTGTGCCTTGCTATAAGTCTAGTAGGGAGGTACCAAAGTAATCCAGGAGTGGATCACTGGACAGCGGTCAAGAACATCCTGAAATACCTGAAAAGGACTAAGGATATGTTTCTCGTACATGGAGGTGACAAAGAGCTCATCGTAAATGGTTACGTTGATGCAAGCTTTGACACTGATCCGGATGATTCTAAATCGCAAACCAGATACGTATTTACATTAAACGGTGGAGCTGTCAGTTGGTGCAGTTCTAAACAAAGCGTCGTGGCGGGATCTACATGTGAAGCGGAGTACATAGCTGCTTCAGAAGCAGCAAACGTAGGAGTCTGGATGAAGGAGTTCATATCCGATCTAGGTGTCATACCTAGTGCATCGGGTCCAATGAAAATCTTTTGTGACAATACTGGTGCAATTGCCTTTGCAAAGGAATCCAGATTTCACAAGAGAACCAAGCACATCAAGAGACGCTTCAATTCCATCCGGGATCTAGTCCAGGTGGGAGACATAGAGATTTGCAAGATACATACGGATCTGAATGTAGCAGACCCATTGACTAAGCCTCTTCCACGAGCAAAACATGATCAGCACCAAGGCTCCATGGGTGTTTGAATCATTACTGTGTAATCTAGATTATTGACTCTAGTACAAGTGGGAGACTGAAGGAAATATGCCATAGAGGCAATAATAAAGTTATTATTTATTTCCTTATTCCTTATATCATGATAAATTTTTATTATTCATTCTAGAATTGTATTAACTGGAAACGTAATACTTGTGTGAATACATAGACAAACAAAGTGTCACTAGTATGCCTCTACTTGACTAGCTCATTAATCGAAGATGGTTATGTTTCCTAACCATAGACATGAGTTGTCATTTGATTAACGGGGTCACATCATTAGGAGAATGATGTGATTGACATGACCCATTCCATTAGCTTAGCACCCGATCGTTTAGTATGTTGCTATTGCTTTCTTCATGACTTATACATGTTCCTATGACTATGAGATTATGCAACTCTCGTTTACCGGAGGAACACTCTGTGTGGTACCAAACGTCACAACGTAACTGGGTGATTATAAAGGTGCTCTACAGGTGTCTCCAAAGGTACATGTTGGGTTGGCGTATTTCGAGATTAGGATTTGTCGCTCCGATTGTCGGAGAGGTATCTCTGGGCCCTCTCGGTAATACACATCACTTAAGCCTTGCAAGCAATGCAACTAATAAGTTAGTTACAAGATGATGTATTACAGAACGAGTAAAGAGACTTGCGGGTAACGAGATTGAACTAGGTATTGAGATACCGACGATCGAATCTCGGGCAAGTAACATACCGAAGACAAAGGGAACAACGTATGTTGTTATGCGATCTGACCGATAAAGATCTTCGTAGAATATGTAGGAGCCAATATGAGCATCCAGGTTCCGCTATTGGTTATTGACCGGAGATGTGTCTCGGTCATGTCTACATTGTTCTCGAACCCGTAGGGTCCGCACGCTTAACATTACGATGACAGTTTCATTATGAGTTTATATATTTTGATGTATGTAAGGTTGTTCGGAGTCCCGGATGTGATCACGGACTTGACGAGGAGTCTCGAAATGGTCGAGACATAAAGATCGATATATTGGACGACTATATTTGGACACCGGAAAGGTTCCAGGTAAGATTGGGACAATACCGGATCACCGAGAGGTTATCGGAACCCCCCGGGAGGTATATGGGCCTTATTGGGCCTTAGTGGAAAGGAGGGGAAAGGAGCAAGGGAGGGGGCGCCCCCCCAAGCCCAATCCGAATTGGGATGCCCCCCCCCCCCCCGTTCCTTCCTCCCTCCTTCCTCTTCCTTCCCTCTCCTACTCCTAATAGGAACACTACTAGGAAAAGGGCTAAAGATGAAATTGACACTAATGGTGTTTAATGGGGCTTTTAAGATCTGGGGAGGCAAAAAAATTCAAAAAAATTCAAACTTACTAATGGCGCACCTGCCCATGGTGCGCCATTACTATCTTCCCGCCTTCAAAATTCAAAATAAGTCAAAAAATAAAAAAAAGTTACTAATGGCGCACCTGCCCATGATGCGCCATTAGTATCTTCCTGCCTTCAAAATTCAAAATAAATCAAAAAAAATTGTAATGGCACACCTGCCCGCGGTGCGCCATTACTATGCCGTATATATGGCTGGGCGTGGTCCTCTCCTCCTTACCTCTTCATTCTTCTCCTCCACTCCACCTCTCCTCCACTCCATCTCCTCCTCTCCTCCACTCCATCTCCTCCTCTCCTCCACTCCATCTTCCCTTCTCTCCTCCACCATACTACCCTCCTCCTCTCCAGCGACCTCCTCCTCCTCTTCGGCGACCTCGTCCTCCCTCCTCTCCTCCCCTCCCCTCCCCTCATGGTTTCTCCTCCCTCCTCTCCTCCCATCCCCTCATGGTTTCTCCTTCCTCCTCTCCGATGCTCCGGTGAACTCCTCTCCGGCGACCTCCTCCTCCTCTCTGGTGATGTAGGCGAGCGCCTCTCCGGTGACCTCCTCCTCCTCTCTGGCGAACTCCTCTCCAGCAAAAGAACGTACAAGATCCAAAAATAGGAACAAAATTTGAAATAATATCGTGCCAAAAACGAGCAAAAAAAGAGCAAAAAATGGGCAAAAAAATCACGATCCAGATCCAAATTCAAAATTCAAAAATAGCAATTGCGCATGGTGGGGGTTAGATGGTGCGCCACTACTATTTTCCCGCCTTCAAAATCCAATAACACTAATGGCGCACCAGTGGCCTATACTAATGGCGCACCAGTGGCCTATACTAATGGCGCACCAGTGGTGCGCCATTAGTATACCAGATAGTAATGGTGCACCAGTGGTGCGCCATTAGTAAAAAATACTAGTGGCATGATACTAATGGCGCACCAGTGATGCGCCATTAGTTGGCAAAACTGGTGCGCCATTAGTAGCCCTTTTCCTAGTAGTGGAAAAAGGGGAGTCCTACTCCCGGTGGGAGTTGGACTCCCCCCCTTGGGCGCGCCACCCTCCTTGGCCGGCCCCCTCCTCCACTCCGTTATATGCGGGGGCAGGGGGCACCCCAGAGACACAACAATTGATCATTGATCTCTTAGCCGTGTGCGGTGCCCCCCTCCACCATAATCCTCGATAATATTGTAGTGGTGCTTAGGCGAAGCCCTGCGACGGTAGAACATCAAGATCGTCACCATGTCGTCGTGCTGACGAAACTCATCCCCGACACTTTGCTGGATCGGAGTCCAGGAATCGTCATCGAGCTGAACGTGTGCAAAAACTCGAAGGTGCCGTAGTTTCGGTGCTTGATCGGTCGGGCCGTGAATACGTATGACTACATCAACCGCGTTGTTATAACGCTTCCGCTTCCAGTCTACGAGGGTACGTAGACAACACTCTCCCCTCTCGTTGCTGTGCATCACCATGATCTTGCGTGTGCGTAGGAATTTTTTTGAAATTACTACGTTCCCATCACTAGTGCACAAATTAAATTAAATTTAGAAACTATTGTACACTTGTACATCTCCTACAAGTTTATGTGTTGTTTTCTAGTACATCGCTGGTGCTATTTGAGTATCTTGGTGGCTGATGTGTGGGGTCACAATGGCTATGCTATAAATTGTTGGTGTATGACAGTACCTTAGCAACTTGTGTACTTTGAGCAAAAGAAAGCACCAAGAAGCATCTCTTTTATAGTACCTTAGCGGCGGGATGAGGAAGATGCCCCTGGTTTGTAGGGTTTCATCTAGCAAAGTGATCATGAGTAAGTATCACACATCAAACAATTTGAGATAAGTGGACAGAACACATATTGTAGGTGATTACCTTGCTAGATGGCCACGCAATGGTCCTTGTGACAGCATCAACGATAATTTGTAAACCATCATATTCATAAGGCATGGTGGCATCCCTTCTGATAGCAACATTGACAAGAACCTCATAAGTTGCTGGTCCAAGGGGCTCTCCGCCCACAATAGTGTCTGGGTCAACTGAGATAATCGTTGCCTTGGCAACATGAGTTTCAGGACCAGTCCATGCATATAGAAGCACATCCATACCAATTTGAATCAATAATTATTTTAGAAACATGGAAATGAAACAGAATTTAAACATATAGGTAAGGATGTGAAGATTACAAGGCTTTCATCTTCATGGGCTGGTGAGCTTCTTGCAGGGGGCTTTGCAACAACTCTTCTATGAACAAATGGATCTTCATCATCCTGTTCAACATCTTCTTCGGCATCGTTATCTTTCTCATCTTCAACTCCGGAGTTCTACCAGACAACAATATGGAAATAGAGTTAGTGCATGCAAGATGGATTAATGATGCAATGAAAAGATGTGAAAATAGTTCATTACTTGTCGAGAATTGGAACCATGCTGCGAGCTAGGAGTTTCCAGATTATGCCCTTCCTTGTGAAGCTAACATCAATTCAATTCGGTTCATTCGTTCCTCCATTTGTCACACATGCCCCTGGAGCATGTTAAAGCGATTTTCAGCTTCTCAGCGCCCTTCCGTTGCAACTAGAACTCTTGTGCTCAGTTTACCCCGTGTACCCAGTGTGCCCAAATCTTGAGGTGTTAGCTCTAGACCTAACACACGGACACGACCCCTGGGCTCCTTCAGTCCACATACACGTGCAAACAGATCACCTTCTTTAATGCTTTTGTCCTTCCATTCAGGGTGCTTTTCAGCACTCTCTATGAGTTCTTTCTACAAAATGATATTTACTTGCTCTATAAATTGTACTTGTACAATTTCTGAGTAATACTGAAAAACATGGCAAAAGAGACTTACAATTGTATGCTGCTGCCTGTGGCACATAACTCCCTTTCCTTTCCCCTTTCTTGCATGTATGTGTTTCGATATAAACTTCATCTCTCTGAGGATCATGCCCAAGTTTGACAGCCTACAATCATTTATTTATTTCAATATGCATTAGTCACTGAATCACAGTGGCATATCATTTATAATTGGGGTAATTGTTTTTACCATTTCATTGGCAACATTGGCATGAATCTTGCTACCAGATGTACGAGGTACTGCATTGGCACGATTCTTTTTGGTGATAGCACTACGAGACTACAAGCAAAAAGTAAATAAGATTTATCACACATATTGTTTGTGTTTTGAGAATCATTACATGCATATTTGTTTATCTATGTCCAGGACAGAGTGTGCTACAAAGATATACTACAGTTTTGATTAGCAGGATGACTTACTTCAAATGCCGAAGATCTCCAATAAGTAATAAGGGTCTTCCAGTCAGCTTCACTAATTCTGTTGTCACGTCTTTTCATAACTTGTGCATCAGTGAGCGCAGCATCAAACTTGTACCTCTTTAAATCTGACTTCCAATCCTTCCATTTTTTGTGAGAAGTGTTGATAACAAAGCTCAAAGCAATTGAGTCCAGCTCATAAAATGCCTATTAAAATGAGAGAAAACAGGAAACTCGGTTAGATGGCATTAAAAAAGAGTGTGTAAGTTATAAATTATGCTCATTTCTACCTTCAAGGTCTCCCACACTAACAACTTTTTCTCTACATCAACATCTTGCCAATCTAACTCTTGAGGTGGTATATGCTTCCTCACCAAAGTACCAATGAAATTGGCAAATTCGGTTGCATCTGGCCCAACATTAAGTGGAATATGGATTTTGGGTGATTCAGCCTTGCATATATGTTAGCCTTTCAAGTAATTTTCTTCCACCTTTCTTTTGACTACCATCACCATCAAGCTCACGAGTAATCTCTTCATGCAATAAAATTAACATAGTCATACAACAATTCTAGCCAGCGACATTAGGTTAGAATATGAACAATTCTAGCAAGTGACATTAGGCTACCTTTGGAAGGCTAATGCTCAGGATCAACATGATCTTGATCTTTTGATACCCTAGACCTCAAAACACGCCCTTCTTCATGCTTACAGGTGCACTGGAGGGTGCCTGCGTAGATATATAGGTTAGTGTTGCAAGCTACATTTGCTTCCTTCAGGTAGAACATGAATGTGATGGAAGCTACATACCTTTCTTTTCTTTTGGGGGGCTTGGTTCGCTTCCATATCTTCCTGCATAGAAGCTCTTGTTGCTCGTATCGCTGCTAGCCGTTTATTATTCTGTTCAATGGTCTTGCTTCTCAACAGTTCATACTCTACCGCTTTCAGTTGTTCCTCCGTGACCCCACCATGTTTAGCTCTTCCGTTTGCGCTTGCCATTTTTCCTCCTGCAAAAGACACACTATGTGAGTACATCGCTGAAAATACAAAACATTAGAGGATCATACACAACACTTAATTTTTTCAATATCACTTGCTTTAAGAACTAGTCCATCTATATCTGTCCTAGCAGAACCAACGCATCCTTCCGCAACACTCACACGTATAGCAGTACATGGATCAGGCAACGTCACACGTAAAACATTACCGTTGTCATCTTTAGATTCTTCTATGTCATATAATGATGGAACAACAACAGTAGACCACTCAGCATGAATGGGATCTTCAACATAGTAAACTTGAGTTGCTTGTGTGGCTAATATGAAGGGCCCGTATGATATTTTCTCACCGGTATTGAACAAATGCTTGAAATTCACAGAAGTTATTCCAAACTGATCAGTTTGCACCCATTCATCTTCTACACGATTATCAACCCAGTCACATTTGAACAACATTACTTTCCCTTCATGTTGATAATTCAACTCAAGAATTTTCTTTATAATGCCATTATAGGTCTTGTTTCTTACACTAATATTGTCACCTTTTCCTTTTGCAAAGGATGTGGTTTGTGCAACAAGAGCTACTCCACTACTCTGAAGTGACCGACCCTCATCATATGATTGTGTATGAAAGTCTATCCCATTTATAGTGTAGCTACTATACTTCATAGCAACCAAGTTTGGCTCTTTAGCTAATATTTTTATCTCATGAAGTGCTTCATCGCCCATCTCTGCCACCTGTGATTATGAAATGCTATTGTTACTCTACAATGGGATGGAATTATATGTCTTATAGGTTGACAGTCACATGCCCACTTACGTGCAATTTAAACCACTCATGAAAGCTCTCGTAATGCACACGCTTGACTTCTCGATGACTTCGAACACCAATAGAAGAAAGGTAATCCATATGTTTGCTGCATATAGGTTGTATTTATCAATTGACAAGGAGGAGAGAAATAACCTACTAGCAATACATAGTAGGGATATCTTACTCTAGGTATGGTTCTATGTTGTCATAATTGAACAAGACGTATATGTGGGCTTGTAGCCAAGTTTTGTTATCTAGCATCACCATGCACTTGCCAGCCAGCCCTCGACCAATGTTGTGGAAGAAAGGAGTTGTATCATCAACTTCCATATCCAAACCTCCATCCTTCCTAGCTCAATTCAATCGACTCTCTTCATCCAGATAGTGTGATCAAAATGTCAAGCTCTCATCAAACAAATAGCCCTCTACAATTGATCCTTCCGCATGACTTCTGGTGTGGACATGTCCTTGAGCTTCCCTATATACCTCTCTATAGCCCACATGCTGTGAAAATGTATTGGACCAACTATCATTGCTTGTGCTGGAAGATGAACCATCAAATGTACCATAATATCAAAAAATGATGGGAGGAATATGGCCTCAAGAAGGCTCAAGGTCTCAGCTATTTCATCCTGCAACCTTTGCATGTCACTTATGCGAATAACCTGTGAGTACATTCGCTTGAAAAATCTACTCACACGAATCAGTACCGCACTCACTCTTTCTAGTAATGTTCTTCTCACTTCAAGTGGCAGCAAGTCTTGCAAAAGGACATGGTTGTCATGGCTCTTTAGCCCGGCTATCTTTTTCTCCTTAACATGCACATTACGGCGTATGTCAGATTCATAACCATTAGGAAACATGGCATTTTTAAATACTCTGCAAAATGTCCTCTGCTGATCAGATTCCATTGTGTAAGGTGCCGGAGGAAAAAAACTTCATCATCATCAAGATCAATAGGTTGAAGATCCTTTCTAATATTGAGTGCTTGAAGGTCATATCGAGAATTAATATTATCCTGGGTTTTTCCATTGACTGCCAACAAAGTGTGAACTATGTTCTCACACATGTTTTTTTCTATGTGCATGATATCAAAGTTATGATACATCTTCAAATCCTTCCAATATGGTAGTTTAAACCAAATAGACTTTCTTTTCCAAATGATCAGCGGATACCCTTTCTTGCATTTCTTAGTTCTAGGCTTCTTCGTTATAAGATCCTTCCCAAACTTGGTTTGCATATTTTCTGTCAGCTCTAAGATTTGCCTACCGGAAAGTGGAACAGGTGTTGTCCCACGTTCTATGTCACCAAATGTGTGTGTATCATACCTCAAGGGGTGATCTGCACGTAAGAACCTACGATGCCCCATATAGCAAGTCTTGCTACCATTTTTTAGCCTAAGAGAACATAATTGAGAGTGGCATTCAGGGCAAGCTCCTTCTCTAGAGGAAGCACATGCAACCAAAGACCCAAGACCCGGTTTATCCGTAATTGTGCATATTATGGCAGCATGCAACTGAAAATACTCTCCGGTTGAAGCATCATAGGTCCTAACACCATCAAGAAACATATCTAGCATATCATCAACTAGTGGCTCAAGATAGACATCAATATCACTACCAGGAGAATTTCTGCCAGGAATCAACAGTGATAGGATGAAATTTGATTGCTTCATAATCATCCAGGGTGGAAAGTTATAAGGAATCAATAATACTAGCCAAATGCTATAGCTGAGATTCATGGATCTAAACGGATTAAAACCATTGGCACATACTACAAGCTTAAGATTTCTGCTTTCTTTTGCAAAATCTTTATTTTTTCATAAAAATCTTTCCAAAGGAGGGAATCTTTAGGATGCCTAATCAAGCCATCTTGTGTGCGCTCTTCTGCAGGCCATCTTGTGAGAGCCGCGGTTCTGGAACACACACAAACAACCTTTGAGGCCTCTTCTTTATTGGGAAGTAACGAAGAACCTTCTTAGGAACCTTGTGGACACGTTTCCCATCTGCACTCTTCCTTTCAGATTTCCATCTTGAAGCCTTACATTCTGGGCATGAATTGGCATTGGCATTGTTCTTCCAAAATAGAATGCAATCATTTTCACATGCATGGATATTAACATACCCAAGTCCTAGGCATTGGACTAGTTTTTTTAGCTTCATTGGAGTTTTTGGGTATTGCGGACTAAGGGTAAGCATCTTTTAGTAGATCTAACAGCAGATCAAAACTTCTATCAGACTACCCTCCAAGCAGTTTGGTGTGAAGAAGTCTCACTAGGAAACGAAGCTTTGAGAAATTCTTACAGCGTCGATATAGCTCTTGTCTAGAATCAGCTTCAAGTTTGTGGAGATATTCTAGAAAAGAATCATCCTGATCTAAACCACAATCATCTTCAAGATCTCCCCCTTTATCTGAACTAGCAGCAAGATCTCTTAGCAAATCAGATATATCATCGCCCTCATCCCTATCGTCACCCTCATCTAGATTTGGAGGAATGGAAGAAGAAGAGACATGTTCTCCATGAAACATCCACTGTTTGTAGCCATCTACAAATCCCTCGCATACCAGGTGCTCACGGACTTCAGACTCTTCTCTCCAGTACGAGTTCACATAGTTTTCACAAGGACATAAGATTTTATTCTCAACCGATGATTTATTAAATGCATAGCCTAGGAATTTGACGAGCCCTTGTAAGTACTTCTCTGTATGCCTACATGCAAGTGTACATGTGTAGTGTGTTATATATAGTTTCAGCGTATAAGCAAAACAAAATATATATGCGGCGCTATACCTAGGCGCATCCATCCAACCTTTATCCATGGTATCTTAGCTTTACAACTGGTTACTACCAAGTCAACGCCAAATCCTGAACGAATAATATCAAAACCAGAGAATGCAAGGAATCAATTTAAGTATTGTAAATAAATTGGCGCGGAAAAGAAACGAAGAATCATAGAACCAATTCAATGGTAGTACACATAGTAAAGGCAGATACCACCATAAATAAAATGGATCAAAGTTGTGGTTGACTCACCAACTGGTGGAGGATGCTGCGACAAGCACGGGAGGGGGATCGCTGCACCGCAGCTGGAAGCTGAGTCGTTGGCAGCAAGAATCCTAATAACCAAAATAATTAGACAATATAAAAGTCATTGTCCAACATGAGCAGGCATATCTACATATTCATGACATCCACACATACGGAGGGCCTCTGGACTTGAGTGGGGAAGAGAAACTCACCTAGTGGTTGCAGCAAATATTCTACAACTTCTCTTTCTTGGCTCAATGTTACCCGCAGTGCTCCTCTATGTTACCTGTAGAAAAAACAAGACAGATGAACAAGTAGACTACAACTTTTGAGATGTTGTGCTTTATATATTTACAGCTCGCTGCCATGTTTTCTTTCACTTCAAAATCTACTTCAGTAAACAAAAGAGAAAATCAAGTTTAAAATTTTTGTTACTGAAAGTTAGGTATAACATCGGGTCAGTTAAGTTGTATGTTTTCAGAGACTCCAGTTTTTTGGATGTATGTCCGGGTTGCATGTTTGTAAAGGAAACATGATTCTAAAAGTCAAGATGATGCTTTTTAATGAAGTAATACATACTGTTGTCAAGGTCAATCCATATGCATGAAAATATTTAGCTCCTCAACGCTCTTTTTGTGTATTAACTTTATAGTTGAACTCTTCTTCATTTGTCTTCAGACCATCTAGACAAGAAAACTCGATACCGATGACTACAAATTCCTTTCTATTGGGACAGTGGAATTAAAGGACATAACTGCAATGGGAAAAACAAAATTTGCATACAACAGCTCAACTTCTAGAATTAGTTCATATTGCTACAACCTTGCTTCTACTCTGTACATTGATTAGCACATTTTCTGCCTGCATAGTATCTCACAATGAGACTAGCTGCAGTATACATCAAACTAGAGAAGAAAAGCAAGAGGTGTAGCCGTTCCCTACTACCGGAGCTCCCCGTTCCCCACCAGCCCACTCTCACAACAAAGCCTAGAGAGAGAGGGGAGAGGTAAAGACAGAGAGGGAAGAGTTGTACCTCAGCCACATCGACCATTACCGCTGCCGTTGCGTGTCTTCGAGAGCTGGACATTGTAGATGGGGGAGGTCAGTCTAGGGAGGGTGGCTTGCCGCTTCCCAAGATGCTCACACGCCTACTGCTGGTTGGAGAGAGGCGCCCGGAGAGAGAGAGAGAGAGAGAGCACTAGGGCATGGGGCCAGCGGTGGAGAGACAGGACAGTGTTGGGCGACGTTGACGGGGCAGGACGGCGTGGGGTGGCGCTGCAGAGGGAGGGCGGTGGTGGAGCGGCGCTGCAGAGGGAGGGTGGCGTGGGGTGACGGTGGAGCGGCGCTGCAGGGGAAGGGCGGCATGGGGCGGCGGTGGGACGGCGTGGGGCGGCAGTGGGACGGTGTGGGATCGACCGGCGGGAGTCCTGGCGGCGTGTGTGGAGAACGAA
>NC_041388.1:574098406-574107575 GCF_002162155.2 Triticum dicoccoides | reverse complement strand
TATTGGCACTAAAATTTGGTTGTTCGCCCGCGAGGCCCAGTTAGCTTCAGAATGTCGGTTGGCGTTATTTACCGACCGATGGTCCGTGGGCCATAAAGGATTTCCTGACTGACTGTTTGATGATATATGTTATAGCATTCCCGACCGACAGTGTGTAACTGAACAGATGTTTCCCGACCCACAGTCCGTTAGAAATTTTTCTGACATATTGTCGGTCGGCAATGGTGACTTTTTCCCAACACATGCCGGTAGGGAATTTTGGTGCATGGTGTAGTGGTTCTTGGAGATCTATTCGATGTAATACTTTTTTGCGATGTGTTTGCCGAGATCCGATGAATTCTGGCTTTATGAAAAGCTTATCTATGAATATTATTTGAATCTCCTCTGAATTCTTTTATGCATGATTTGCTATCTTTGTAATTCTCTTTGAACTATCGGTTTGGTTTGGCCAACTAGATTGGTTTTTCTTGCAATGGGAGAAGTGTTTAGCTTTTGATTCAATCTTGCGGTGTCCTTTCTCGATGATAGTAGGGACAGCGAGGCAGGTATTGTATTGTTGCCATCGAGGATAAAAAGACGAGGTTTTCACCATATTGCTTGAGTTAATTCCTCGACATCATGTCATCTTGCTTAATGCGTTAGTTCGTTCTTTATGAACTTAATAGTCTAGATGCATGCTGGATAGCGGTCGATGTGTGGAGTACAGTAGTAGATGCAGAATCATTTTGGTCTACTTGACATAGGAATTGATGCCTACATTCATGATCATTGCCTTAGATATCGTCATAATTTTGCACTTTTTTATTAATTGCTCGGCAGTAATTTGTTCACCCACCGTAATATTCTCTATCTTAAGAGAAGCCTCTAGTGAAACCTATGGCCACGGGGTCTATTTTTCATCATACATGTTTCCGATCTATAATTTTAGTTTCCAATCTACTCTTTTTGCAATCTTTTACTCTCCGATCTATAAACCAAAAATATTTACTTCACCGTTTATCTATCTATCAGATCTCACTTTTGTGAGTAACTATGAAGGGATTGACAATGCCTTTATCGCATGGGGTGCAAGTTGTTTGATTGTTTGTGCAGGTATTCGGTGACTTGTGTGTTGTCTCCTACTAGATTGATATCTTGGTTCTCAAAATTGAGGCAAATACTTACTCTACTTTGTTGCATCAGCCTTTCCTCTTCAAAGGAAAAACCAACGCAAGCTCAAGAAGTAGCATGACTAAATGTAATTCCTCTAGTGATTGTAGTTAAATTATGTAGAAGTTGCATACCATGGGCTGTTTTGTGGCTGATTAACACAAGCCATTGTTGATATATTGATTTCTTTTCTAATTTCTCTATACATGATTTTGTATCAGCAGTAGGTTTGCGTAACTAGTGTTTGAAATAGTAAGGCATCTGTAAGAGAGATGCATGACATCCAATTTCCGTGCATGCAGTTTATCCAATTTGGTCATTTTTGTAGTACACTATTTGGCCATTGTAGTATCCCTAGTTAGATATGAGCATGAGGAAGTTGCACAATACGGCTATACTCAGTTCGCGGTTTAATTATCTTGTTTTTTCAAAGTCACATTTTTTGTTGGAATTTCTAGCGGTTGTAGTTGCTCATGAACCCCATAGTAGTTGGCTCCATATAGCATGCTAGTTTCTTTTCATACACGAAATCGATTCAAGTTGGTGCCCTTACAGTTCGTAGTTGCACACGAACCTTATAGTAGTTGGCATCCATATAAGGCATAGTTGCACATGAACCTGATACTAGTTGTCATCTTTTAAAATACCTTATTTCAAGCCATTTGCCCCATCCAACCAATGGCATGGGATAGCAATCTAATCGCCAGAGTCATTAAGATGGACATAGAAGGCACCTGGTGTGTTTGGCAAGCTACAAGTGAGTAAACCTTTTTGCTCCCCTTTTTTGTTTTTGAATACATCTCATGTTTTTAATTCAAGATGTTCGTTATGGTAGTTGCACAACCAGGCATACTAGTCTAGCACAACTACCCATGCTAGTTGCATAGATGCTTATGTGTTTTTGTCTAAAAGATAGTGGAACGGGAACAAACAAATAAATCAGCATGAGTTTGAAACAAACAAATCATATTTTCGCAGCACTTTTTTTATCAAACAAAACATCCAAGTAAATTCTCTCAGTTGCATACATGGGTCTAATCAGTTGCGCAAATAGCACACATGATGGACACTGTTATATATATATATATATATATATATATATATATATATATATATATATGGAAGTACTTTTATTCGTATCAAAACAATCCAAACTACTTATGTCAGTTGCACAATTCCTTTTTTAAGTTGCACAAAAGGGAGCTATAAGTTGCACACCACCAACCTATCTAGTTCTAATATGTTATCAGGTTTGCCGCCACATACATGTTTTCTGTTTTTCCATAGTTTCACACAAGGGATTCTTTCAATTTTGGCCAAGATGGCATGGTCCCATGTCTTCTCATGAATTTTATTTCATGCATCAACTATCTTACAAGTAGTAACACATCTGCTTTTTCTTCTCTTTTTTTCTGCCAACCAGGTGTTGGGTGGATGAGCTTCTAACAAACAAATATTGCATAGAACAAGTGATCACCAAGAAGCAAGCTGCTACTATGCCTTTTTTTTACTTTTTTAGCCATTGTTTGCCTTTTGAACTGAAACTTTACTGCATTATAGATATATCTAGCAGACTATGTGCAACAAACCAGAACATATGGCGTATATTCGCTACATTTTCTTTTTTGTAAAGCAGTATGTAAGTTTGTTTCCTGTATTTGTGTATGAGTTGCACAATATGAAACAAAAGTTGGTTGGATTAGCTGAAATAGCTGGTCGCACCCAACACAACAGTTGCACAATATGCAATTCCATGGTTGTGTGTTCCTGGGGTTTTATGTGTGTTTTTTCACAAATTTGGTTGAACTATTTTGGGAGCAGTTGCAGTCAACATGAAGAAGGATGGGAGAAGTTGAATTCAAGGTGAAGAAGAAGAGAAGGAACATGTCACGTGGTATGCCCCTTTCCCCTTCTCTCCTTGTATTTTAATTTCTTTTCAAAAACTACGTAGATCGGATCTTCTTGTTCTTCACCTTGACAAATCTTCCATGACAGGATAGGGGAGGCTCCCATGGTGTGTTCCTGGAGTGGGGAAGAAGATGGTGGGAGATGCAGTTGGAGATAGGTTGGTGTGGGTCACGTGATTGGTGAGACTAGGAAGGAGGAAGAGAAAGGAGAGGTCAGAATCACATGATTCGTGAGACTAGGAAGGAAGAAGAAAAAGAGGGGGCCAGAATCACGTGTGTTCAGGACCAGACTGGGGCGCTGGGGATCAGGTTGTTTTTGTGCGCATCACATGGGGGTTGCCATCTCCTCATTTCCTTTTTGGATAGAGTGGGGACAAAAACTTACCATATCTACGAGGACAATCGGTACCGCTACGGAACCAACGAACGCTCCCTAGACGTGTCCATACATATTTGTACTTCGTCAGCGTCAGCCCTGATTTGTTTCTGAGAAAGTCACAAAAGGTGGCGCAGGCAGAATCGAACTTGTGACTTCCTGCTTAGGAGCTCATAACCAAATTTTGAACTAGCCACTACGACGGGCGAGCAGAGCATGACAGGTTCTAAGCGTTTTCTTTTTCATCCAGGGGGCAGTTGTGATTTATTTTTTATTTTCATCTGCGTCAGGGCTGTGATATTTGTATTACGTGACGCGTCGGGGCACGCGGGACGGTCCAACGTGATCGTCCGACAGTAACGGCTGCATCCTTGCCACCTGCCACTACAACCTCGTCTGTCGTGCCACTTCTGATGTTGTGCCACATGTCGCCTCACGTGCCGCTGTTGGATGCCTCCTCGCCCGCCCCGCCATTAAGTCGTCGTGCCGCGCCGCCTGCCCCCGCATTCACAACGATGCGGCGCCTTCAACCCCCTTCCCCCTGCAGTCCTCAGCTATAAAAATTGTGGCTGGCCAGCCATTGCACGTCGCCCCCTCCTCCTCCTCGGTCCCGGCCGCCCCTACTCTTCTCCATGGCGAGCTCCGGATCCGACAGCGGCAACAGACGATCCTAGTCGTCGACTCTCTTGTGGCACAAAGTTGATCCACATTGGGATGCTCATTCCACGGGCGACGCCATTGACAAAGGAGCGGCTTATCACCCCAGACAGATGCGGAATGTTGGGCCATGTCGCAACACCGAAGTAGGTCCGCTCCCATGCAAAAATGAACGAATTCGAACACCGAAGCAGGATCATTCGCTCCAATGAACGAAAATTGGCATGCATGCTGGCCATGGGGATGCCATTGTGTTGAAAAAATTTGGGTACGTTTGGTTAAGGTGAAAAACGTGCTTTGAGACTTGCCCTACCGGCAAACCCGAATGATCCTGCTTGAACATGGTGTATTTTGTTGCAAAGCACGAAATTCCACCAAAGTTTGCCAGCATGTGGGCATGCCCATGGCAGCCCCCCACACAAAAATTAAACAAATTGGGACACCAAACACATGGTGTGTCACGTCCGCCCTGTGTTTTTAGGGATTTTTCACCGAGAAAAGCATAAAAATGCATAGTATGCGAGAAATAAACGAAACTTGGCCTCCATGCTAGGCATGGTGATGGCATTGCGTGGAAACAAATTGGGTATGTTTTATAGAGGTGAAAAAGAATGATTCAGGACTTTTCTTACTTGTAGACCCGAATGGTCCCAGTTGAACATGGTGTAGTTGTTCCCATGCACGAAATGGTACCAAATTTTTCAAGCATGTGGGCATGCCCATGGCGGTCCCTCACGCAAAATTGAACAAATTCAGACACCAACCACACGTTGTGTCATGTCCGGCATGTGTTTTAAGGTTTTTTTCACGAGACAACCATAGAAATGCATAGAATGCCAGAAATGAAAGAAACTTGGTGTGCATGCTAGTCATGTGATGCCATTATGTGGAAAAAAATTGGGTACATTTTGGTAGAGGTGAAAACAAAGTGATTCGAGACTTGCCCTACCGGTACACCCGAACGTCCCGGTTGAACATGGTGTATTTATTGCCATGCATGAAATGACACCACAATTTGCCAGTAAGTGGGCATGCTCATGGCAGTCCCCCATTTAAAAATTAGACAAATTCAGACACTGAACGCATGTTGTGTCATGTCCGCCCTATGTTTTAGGGGGTTTTCATCGGAAAAACTCTAGAAAATGCATGGAATGTTAGAAATAAACGGAACTTGGCGTGCATGCTGGCCATGGTGAATCCATTGTGTGGAAAATAATTGTGTACGTTTTGTGGAGATGAAAAAAAGGGCTTCAAACTTGCCTTACCAACAGACCCGAACAGTCCCGGTTGAACATGGCGTAATTGTTACCATGCACGAAATGGTACCAAAGTGTTTAATAGAATTAGTAAGAAAATTAATAGAACTAGTTGAACTAGTTTATTTTTAGTAAGAAATAGTTTATTTTTATTTATAGTAAGTGCTTAGTTGAAATAGTTGAATTAATAGAACTAGTTTAATTAAAATTTAACTATACAACTAGTTTATTTTTAGTAAGAAAATTAATAGAACTAGTTTATTTTTGGGTGTATTTAACAGAATTCTAGGTTGATTCGTTTTGAAGTGGACATGTCATATTTTGAACATGTGACATTTGTTTTTATTTTTTAGTTAAAGCAATTATCCCCGCATCGACGTCGATGATGCCTATCCTACATCCTCGTCGTCAAGTCGAAGGAGGAGACATGCGTGATCAGAGGGGCCATGTCCGCGACTGGGCTCCGTCGGGCTGGTACTGGGAGGTGCTACCTTCCAGGGGCGCATCTTGGTGAGGAGCCAACCCATCGTTGCCGCGAACCTTCTTTGGTGGCGGTCGCGTCGGCCAGTGACGGCGCGGAGGCTTGAGGACCCCTTGGAGGTGGTACGTCACTGTGTCAGCGAGGAGGACGAGCACGTCCGTCGCTACATGGTTGTGTTGGAGGGAAGGATCTCCAATACCTGGCAGGTTTTTCATGGATCTCACTGGAGCTATGATAATGTGATGATTCCTTCTCTCTGGGTGTCCACCCCCTGCACCGATACTCGTTGTTCTCTAGGGTTTTAGCTGTATTAGTGATGTTATATGTATGATACTATTCGAGATGTATTAGTGATAATATTCGACGATATACAGATGCAAGAGATGATTTAGTTTTGCTTATTGAATGCATGCTAATTTGAATTTGAATACTAATTTATTTTAAGATTTGGTTTTGCTTATTGAATGCTCAAATTGGAGAAATACTCCTATTTTGAATGCTCAAATTGGAGAGCACTATGCAAGGCGTATGCATTTGATTAGTTGATAGCTTATAGTGTTTTTGTTTTTGCATAAATCAAGAATCCCCTCCATCACCCCCGCCGTTGTCCCTGTCACCAACCCCCTCCAACCTCGAGGTGAGACGAGCCAAATCTCCATGTCAATATGAGTCCTATAAGATATTTTGAAATGTTTTTGTTCATATTTTCAACCATTGAAATGCAATGATCATCAAGTTAATGCTCATATAATGTAGACATAAACATGTATATCTTGTGTTGCTCAAATAGGATATGTGTTTGCCCACGTGGCCGACCATGTTTGCAAGTTATAGTCAACAATGTTTTGCCGGAGTGTTGATTAATTTCTGTTCCGGCAAATTTCAATTGCTCAGTATGTCCTTTTTTAGCAAATGTCATGCCGAATTTTTCCGTGATTATTGGCATGACTTGTGCTAGAATATGTAGGAAATATCGAGTGGTCTGGATTTTCTAGAAAGATAATTAAACGACATTTCAGGTTGACTTTAAGTCTATCGAGGCTCCATATATGACAGTCAACAAATGAGTAAGGGAGAAAGTATGCACCATATATGAGAGAGGAAGAATCCTGACTATTGGCGTGGGGGTCGTTTTTCCTTCTTCTCCTTGTGCTAGACCTTTGTTATGCACTAGGGGAAGGAGGAATAACGACCATCACCGTCAGTCGAAAAATCAGTGAGGGAGTGTGTCCACCATATATGAGAGAGGAAGAAGAATACCAACTGTTGTCGTGGGGGCCGTTTCTCCTTCTTCTCCTTGTGCTAGACCTTTGTTATGCACTAGGGGGAGGAGGAGTAACGACTATAACCGACAGTCGCAAATCGGTGAGGGAGACTCTCCATCATATATGAGAAGACAAAAAATCTCGATTGTTGTCGTGGGGGTCGCTTCTCCTTCGTTCCCGTGTGCTAGACATTTTGGTGTAATGCACTCGGGGACGAAAGGAGGAGCGATCATCACCAATGGTCGAATGTATACACCAAGTGAGCTGAGAGTTTTAAAGAAAAGACAAGGCAGACCAATAATCAACCCGTGATGAATAATAATGATCTAATTTAGTTTTTGTAGTACATATATTTAATTGTACAAGTTTAATCTTCGAATTATGAACCTAGGAAATGTCGTCATCTTACGACGAAAGTCTCCCGGGGGAGTGTGACTGGTGCAATGATGACCGGGGTCTATGCGACAGGCCTCACCTGGAAGAAGGTCGATGCTTCAGCATTAAGCTCCAGGAGACCTTCTGAAAGGGCATTTCCCTACTTTATGTTTTGGATGATGATGACAACCCTTTGTGGTCTAATCGTGTGCTATATGTTTCAGGTTCTCGATGCTTAGGCTTACATCGGATTGCTATTGCCTCTCGTAGGAAAAGATCGAAGACGTGTCCTCTACGCTTTTATTTTCTTTGGTCGTAGAGTTCCCGTACTATCAAGAGGGAATCCTCATTAGGAAGCTCTAGGGAATCAGTTCACGTACACTTTCCTCACCCCTCCTTTGTCTTCCTCAGTTGTGAGAGAGAGATCCCCCTGTCTTTCCTTCGTGTTTCTGCTCTTCCCAGCGGTTGTACCGCTCCATAGAGCGGTTGTACCGCTGGACCTTGACGCTCTCCTACTTTGACCGAGTGGTTGTACCGCTGCCTTCGGGCGGTGGTACCGCCACCTTGCTCAACAAAGGCTAGGACGGTGGTTCCGGCCATGCACCGCTCAAGTACCGGTCTCGTCTCTGTTCGGAGGCGGTAGTTGTGCGGTGGTGGCCCGGTTGATCCGATCGATCCTCGTAGACCGGTACCACCGGTGGTCTGAGCGGTTCTTCCGCTCAGAACTTCGCCGCCCAAGAGCTCAAGGCCATGCGGTTGTTCCGGTCTTGCACCGCTCAAGTACCGGTCTCGTCTCTGTTTCGAGGCGGGAGTTGTGCGGTGGCTGGGCGGTTGGTCCGGTCATTCTCTTAAACCGGTACCACCGCCTAGTGGCCCGGTTGTACCGCCTGGTAGGGTTCTGCAGCTACACCGTGAGTCCCGGTTGTACCGGGACAAGGACCGGTTGTACCGCTGCAGGGCTGAAAACGCAGCAACGGCTGTATTTAGAGGGCTGGTATTTAAGAGAGCTTCTCCCACCTACCACTCTTACCTTTGACCTCTCCCACTCCACCATTAATGCACCTCAAGCTCTCTTGCCCGATCTCTCTCTCTAGCCACTCAAACTTGTTGATTTGCTAGGGATTGAAGGAGGAGACCTAGATCTACACTTCCACCAAAGGATTTTTGCTTCCCCCATACTTTCTTGTGTGGATTTTGTTGCTCTTGGGTGTTTGAGCACCCTAGACGGTTGAGGTCACCTCGGAGCCATATTCCATTATGGTGAAGCTTCGTGGTTTTGTTGGGAGCCTCCAATTAAGTTGTGGAGAGAGCCCCAACCTTGTTTGTAAAGGTTCGGTCGCCGCCTTCAAGGGCACCAATAGTGGAATCACGGCATCTCGCATTGTGTGAGGGCGTGAGGAGAATACGGTGGCCCTAGTGGCTTCTTGGGGAGCATTGTGCCTCCACACCGCTCCAACAGAGACGTACTTCCTCTCAAAGGGAAGGAACTTCGGC
Source organism: Triticum dicoccoides (assembly GCF_002162155.2). NCBI lineage: Eukaryota > Viridiplantae > Streptophyta > Magnoliopsida > Poales > Poaceae > Triticum > Triticum dicoccoides. The sequence goes on along the minus strand of NC_041388.1, from coordinate 574,098,615 downwards.
AACACATCCTCGTCTCCACCGTCTCCACACTTGGTTATCTCGTGCCTTTATTTGAGAAAGCTTATTTGTTTCTTATCTCTTGCTTGCTTGTGTTCCTCTCCTTGTTGCATCATATAGGTTGCTCACCTAGTTGCATATCTAGACAACCTACTTTGATGCAAAGTTTAAATTGTTAAAGAAAAGATAAAATTGTTAGTTGCCTATTCACC
>NC_041388.1:574073791-574098239 GCF_002162155.2 Triticum dicoccoides | reverse complement strand
TTGGTATCAGAGCTTCGTCTCTTTATTAAGGACTTTACCGTCCAAAGAGTATGGTTGATACCGTAGACGGTGTGCAGGAACACTCCGGTGTGAATCCGATCTCGTCTACGGGCGATGGGGGAACCTCGGTCTCTCGTGAGGAGTTCAATGTGGCCTTGGAGACATTGAAAACCTCCATGACGACCGAAGTTGAAAGCATGTTTACTAAATTTCTTGAGGGGCTTAAACTATCCACCACACTGTTGAAAGTGGGTGACCCCGCCAACAAGGTGACGGATGCTATCCCCGACAAGGGGGGAGCTAGTAGTGAAAAGGCTCCTTCTTCTAGTGGTAAGAATGGCACTGGCATCTTTGCCCATGTGGAACCACCACTTGTTTATGGTGGACCGGTTCCTTCCACTCATTTGAATCATGCCGGTCCTCCCCCTAAGATTGTGGAAAATGAGGATTTTGATTCTTGGGTTTACCGCTTTAAACCTCATTTAAATCATGTGAACACTAACCTTTGGAGAATCATTGAAGAAGGTTTGTATCCACATGATCCAAGCAACTTCATTCCTCGAGAAGCCGCGGACAATCAATTCAATGAGAATGCTCTCTTCATCATTCAAGATGCAATTCCACCCGAAGACCTACCTCATCTTCGTCCCTTCGCCTTGGCCAAAGATGCATGGCATTGTGTTGTCTCTCTCTACCGGGGAAGCGCAAGCATTCAACGCTCCAACTATGAAGTGGTACAAGATGAGGCCGATGAGTTTGCAATGAAAGAAGATGAAGAACCTCGTGAGCTTTACCGGAGAGTAATCAAACTCGTGGTCTCACTACGAGATCACGGGAGCAAGGACACGGATGACAATTGGATCAAGCGCAAATTCCTCAAGGCAATGATGCCCTATCACAAGGCCATGTCCTCTGTCATTTGTCAAAGACCAGACTTCCACACTTTGACCTCAAGCGAAGTGTTGGATGAGTTTGTGGCCATGAACATTTTGGACAAGACCGCCGACAATGCGGTGCTCCGTTCTCAACGAGCAAAGAAGCCTAACCTTGCATTAAAGGCCAAGCTCACCGTGGAAGAAGAAGAAGAGGAAGAAGAGGAGAGCAACCCCGAAGATACGAAGTATGCATATCATGAACACATGGCACTTGCATCAAGGCAATTTTGGAGCAAGAAAAACTCAAGGCCAAACTTTAGCAAAAACAACTCGAGTGGCATGAGGGGCAAGCAACATATAAGGACTTGCTACAATTGTGGCAACGTGAGTCATTTCGTTGCGGAATGCCCGTATGAGAAGAGGGAAGACAATGGTGGCAAGCTCATCTGAAAGGACAAGGCCAAGTCGTTCCCCAACAAGAACAACTTCACCAGGAAGACTCCTCCCAAGGGTTTGGTTGTGCAAGAAGAGTATAATGAGGATGATGACGATGATGAAGATGATGAGTCGGTTGCCATGGCCTCCGTTGCCATTGCGACGACGTCACGGGTGTCTCTCTTCGACTCACCCAATGAGAGCATCACCGCCAAGTGCCTCATGGCTAAAGCCACCAACAAGGTAACCCCCAACATCAAAACTACCATCATTAATCATCCTTCTCCGACGGATAGCATTAATGAACTTGAGGGAGCTAATGTGGATTCTAACGAGTTTGAGGCCTTTATGGGCAAACTCAAGGGAAAATCCAAGAAGCACTTTGTTTCTCTCTTGGAACAACTTGGTGAAGCCAATGACATGATCGAGGTTCACGAAGACACCATCACTAAGATGGAAGGGTATAGTCGTGACTATGCCGATGAGATTTCGGATCTTTCCAATGCTCTTGAGGAAGAGCGTGGTCTACATTTGGCTCTTGAGGAGTCACACAATGTTGATCATGCTAAGTTAAAGAAAGATTATGATCATGTCCTCATAGTTTCTCATGTGCTAAATTCTGAGAAGGCCGAACTTGAGGTTGATCTTGCTAGACTCAAAGGGGAGTTTGATCTACTTGACAAGGCTCACAAGGTCTTGAAGGGTGCTCATGCTAGCCTCAAAGAGTCTCATGATCAACTTCAAGTAAAGCTAACCAAGGAAAAAGCCACTTTCCCTCATATGATGTTAATTGATAATGCAAATGCTACTAACCCGTGTTGTGAGCATGTGCATCTCGTTGAGGAGAACGCTAAGCTAAAGGGACAACTTGAGAGAGGTCTTGCAACTTGCATACAAGGCAAGAAGAACCTTAACGATCTCTTGATCAACCAAAAGGGGGTTGTGGCCAAGGAAGGGGTTAGGTACGTGCCCGACTCCAAGAACAAGAAGAAGAATGACAAGACCAAACGACCTCCTCCTCTCATGCAAACCTTTGTGAAGGAGGGAGAGAGTGCCTCCGAGGAGAAGAAGAAGAACAATGTCAAGAAGGGCAATGTCACCCCTCCCAACAAAGCTGGCGATTTTAATCCTTCTTATGTGTTATGTCGTGCTAGTGATGGGCATGTTTATGCCAAATTTGTTGGTTCTCTTCATGAGTACATTGAATGGTCTATTTGGGTTCCAAAGACCCTTGTTACTAACATCAAAGGACCCATTACAAAATGGGTACCTAAAACCAAGCATTGATCTCCTGTAGGTGTTTGCTTCCGGTGGTGGATCATGGTTGCTCGATAGCGGAGCTACAAATCATATGACCGGAAGCAAGGACTTGGTGGTGGACGTGCACAAGGTTCCATCTATGCCCACCAATGTCGAGTGGGGTGACGCCTCATCTTCTAAGGTATTGGGACTTGGCAAGGTGGTCATCTCTCATGATCTCATGATCGAGAAGGTCATGCTTGTTGAGTCCCTTGCATACAATTTACTTTTGGTTCGTCAACTTGCAATCATGGGCTTTGCCACTTTCTTTGATATCGATACCGTGGCCCTCTTGTGGAGCAAGACTCTTAAAGTAGCCTTTGTTGGGCATGTCGAGAACGGTCTATATGTGATTAACTTTTCGGAGCGACCCACTAAGACCGCGACATGCCTAATGGCTAAAGTTGATGTGGGATGGCTTTGGCATCGCCGTTTAGCCCATGTCAATATGAGATCTTTGCAAAGTCTCCTCAAGGGGACCATGTCCGTGGACTAACGAATGTTAGTTTTGCTAAAGATCGTGCTTGCAGTGCCTGTATCGAAGGAAAGCTACATGAGAAGGCTCACCCTCCCACGACTATCATTTATTCAAAGAGGTCTTTGGAGCTCCTTCACATGGATCTCTTTGGGCCTCCATCCTTCGATAGTCTTGGAGGTAGGAAGTATTGCTTGGTGATTGTGGATGACTACTCAAGGTACACGTGGGTGTATTTCTTCAAGAGGAAGAGCGAGACCCCACAAACTGTCATTGACTTTGAAAATGAAGCACAACGTCAACACAATGCAAAGATCTTGACAATAAGAAGTGACAATGGCACCAAGTTCAAGAACTACACCTTGGATGAGTTTCTTAGTGATGAGGGAATCAAGCATCAATATTCCGCACCCTACACCCCTCAACAAAACTGTGTTGCGGAGAGGAAGAACCGGATGTTGATGGATGCGGCAAGGACCATGATGGCGGAGTTCAAGTCTCCGTACAACTTTTGGGCCGAAGCCATCAACACCGCGTGTCATGCATCCAATCGGCTCTACCTCCGCAAGGGCTTGAACAAGACTCCATATGAGATACTCACCGGTAACAAGCCCAACCTCAAGTACTTCCGGGTATTCGGGTGTAAGTGTTTCATTCTCAAGAAAGGTGTTCGGTTGTCTAAATTTGAGGCTAGAGCTTATGAGGGCATATTTGTTGGTTATGCTACAAACTCTCATGCTTACTGTGTCCTCAATAAATCCACGGGACTTATTGAGGAGACATGTAACGTGGAGTTTGATGAGAATAACGGCTCCCAAGTGGAGCAAAGTGGCACTTGTGATGTAGGTGATGAAATTCCTCCTCAAGCCATAAGAAGAATGGGTGTTGGTTTTATCCTACCCATTGAGGAACCCCTTGTGGCCGAAGGAGAAGGACAATGCTGCACTCAAGTGGAGCCATCACCAAACCAAGGCCCACACGCTTCCGAAGAACAAAGTGAAGGCCCTCAACCTCATGAACAAGACCAAGGGCAAGATCATACTCAAGATGGTGTTGACACACCAAGTGATGCCCAAGGTCAAGTTCTCTCCCCCGAGAAAGTTCAAGATCAAGAACAAGTTCACGATGGCGCTCAAGATGATCAAGTAACCGCTCCTCAGCTCACCATCGAGGAGGTATTAGAGCGTCGTGCCGCCAAGATTGCATCCAAGCTCTCCACCAAGGATCATCTCATGACGAATGTGCTTGGAAGCTTAAGAAAGGGGGTAAGCACTCATATACAATTAGCAAATTATTGTGAGCATCATGCATTTGTCTCTTGTGTGGAACCCCACAAGGTCTATGAGGCGCTAGAAGATCCGGATTGGCTCAATGCCATGCATGAAGAACTCAACAACTTCGAGCGCAACAAAGTGTGGAGATTGGTGCCAAGGCCAACGGGGAACCACAATGTCATTGGAACCAAGTGGATATTCAAGAACAAGCAAGATGCCCATGGGATGATCATTCGCAACAAGGCTCGTTTGGTAGCACAAGGCTACTCCCAAGTCGAGGGTATCGACTACGGTGAAACCTTTGCTCCCGTTGCTCGTCTTGAATCCATTCGCATGTTGATTGCATATGCTTCTCATCATAACTTTAAGTTACAAAAAATGGATGTGAAGAGTGCTTTTCTTAATGGTCCTATTAATGAATTGGTTTACGTCAAGCAACCCCCCGGGTTCGAGGATCCCTACCTTCCCGATCATGTGTATCAACTCGATAAGGCACTCTATGGCCTTAAACAAGCCCCACGTGCGTGGTATGACCACCTTACTGAGTTGCTACAAGATCGTGGTTTTGAAGTTGGGCTAATCGACCCCACTCTTTTTACTAAGAAGGTCAAAGGGGAGTTGTTTGTGTGCCAATTATATGTTGATGACATTATCTTTGGTTCTCCTAACAAAGCTTTCAATGAGGAATTTGCCGCTCTCATGACCTCAAAGTTCGAGATGTCCTCCATGGGAGAGTTGAAGTTCTTTCTAGGGTTCGAAGTGAAGCAAAGAAGAGAAGGAACCTTCATCAATCAATCCAAATACACTCAAGACATGCTCAAGAGATTCAAACTAAGTGACGTCAAGCCGGCTTCCACTCCAATGCCCACCAAGTGCCAACTTGACTTAGATCCCAATGGTAAAGTGGTGGATCAAAAGGTATATCGCTCCATGATTGGTTCCTTGCTTTACCTTTGTGCATCTAGACCGGATATCATGTTGAGTGTGGGAATTTGTGCACGGTTTCAAGCCGCACCTCAGGAAAGTCACTATGTGGCGGTCAAACAAATCTTTCGATATTTGGCTAATACCCCAAACTTTAGCTTATGGTATCCAAGAGGATCAAACTTCAAGCTTGTAGGGTACTCGGATTCCGATTGGGCGGGAGACAAAGTGGATAGGAAGTCCACTTCTGGAGGGTGCCAATTCCTTGGTTGCTCTTTGGTAAGTTGGTCTTCCAAAAAGCAAAGCTGTGTGTCTCTCTCGTCCACCGAGGCGGAGTATGTTGCAGCCGGGAGTTGTTGTGCACAACTCTTATGGATGAGGCAAACCCTAAAGGATTACGGTGTCATTTGTGACAAAGTGCCCCTTTGGTGTGATAATGAAAGTGCCATCAAGATCTCTCTCAACCCGGTGCAACACTTCAAGACGAAGCATATTGAGATCCGGTATCACTTCATCCGGGATCACATTAGGCGAGGAGAGATCGCGCTCAACTATGTCAACACTCATGATAACCTTGCAGATATCTTCACGAAGCCCTTGGATGAAGCAAGATTTCGCGAGTTAAGGCATGAGCTAAATATCATTGATTCGAGCAATGTTGCTTGAACTCTTGCACACCCCACCATACTCAACATGTTGTCTTGTTTAGATGTAGGCATGAACATAGGGGGAGCGATGTTCTCTCAATGAACTCTCCCTCCCCCTATTATGCATAAATTGATCAAGTCTTTCACATTAGCCATGTTTGATGGTACTTGTGCTTCAAAGACGAGTTTTGGTCATGGACCCAAGGATAATTCTTCGCGGTGCCATACTAATGGACTCAAACATAGGTGGCCTCGGCCGCCGTCCTCTCTTCGAGAGGTTGGAGTTAGCCTTGTTGTCCTCGTGTTGTTTTCTCTCGTTCCTTCTTTGCTCTTTGTGTTGGGTTCTCCTTGGGTGTTGCTTTTGTGCTCTTTCTTCCTCCCTTCGAATTGCACTCATTTGATCTTGGCTTGGGTATAGGTGGTCGGGCGGTACAACCGGTATCACGGGCGGTTCTACCGCTGGTACCGAGTTGTGTCCTCCCAATGGATCGGTGCTTGGGCGGTTCCACCGCCCAACCCACGGTAACCTACGTCCGGTACTACCGGCTGTCGCCAAGCGGTACTACTGCTACCTCCCAGGCACCGGAAGTATCGCCTCCAACCACCGGTCTGCACCAGACGAGCGGTACAACCGCTCCCCTTAGCGGTTCTACCGGGGCGTATCTACGGGCCTATATATACTCGACGGGGCTGAAGGGTTGTCTTTTTCCCTTTATCCTCGTTCCTCTTCTCTTTGCCCTAGCCGCCGACCATCTCTACCCCTGCCCCGGAGTGTGTCTCGCGCTTTGGATACTTGGCTCTTCATGGATTCTCTCCGTGGAGGCCTCCCGATCTCTTCCCATGGATGGTGGTAATGCCTCGTGTTCTTTGCTCCTAGTTCTTTCTAGGGTTCTTCCTTGTCTAGGGCATTACTTAACTTTCCGCGATTAGTGGTTGAACTATGGAGTAGAAGAGATCTTTGGTTGCCTCCTGTCTTGTTTGCAGCACATAGAATTCGGAATATTACTTGTGTGATTCGTATGCCTCAGTTAGATCTATCTTTCCTGGTGGTGCCACTGTCAGCGGTTTTACTGCCCCTCCGGGCGGTACAACCGCTGGAGCGGTACTACCGGCGGAAGATCCGGTACAACCGGAGTATATCAACCACAAAGCACTGTTCTATCTTCTCTATTGTTGCAACTTGTTCCTTTTCTGCTGGTGGGTGCAATCCTCTCATTCGTGTTGGGTTTTTGTGTGTTCTTTTCGTGTGTGTGTGTGTTCAGGTGGCTCTAGTTCTCGCTCTGCTCCTCGCAAGACCAAGAAGAGGGCACGAAGGACCCTGCGCCCGGTTGTGTCTGATGATGAAGAAAAAGTTGTGATTCCCACCAAGCCCACTCGCTGTGAAAAGTCTGCAGCTGCTAAGCAACATGTGGTTATGTCGTTGCATCGTTGGAAAGCCAAGGATTGGGAAGCCTACCGATCAAAGAATCCGTATGAGGTTCCCATTGCTCCCCGCTGGACCACCATTCAGTTCCGGAATGAGATGCAAGTGTGGATTGTTCATGAACTCTTTGAGCACAACAAGAACAGATATGCCAAGCAGTGGACAATTGATCTTGACCATTGGAGGGACAACATGGAGTATTTTGGTGAGGCGTTGGCTCTCTGCGAGGAGTTTGATCTTATCAAGCTCATGTCAGTCAACTGTGACTTTGATGTTCAACTCATCCATCAGTTCTATGCCACAGTTCATTTTGGGGAAGATGATGCGCGCACTCTCACCTTCATGTGTCGTGATGAACTGTTTCACGTTCCCTGGAGGGCATTCTGCAATGCTATTGGGTACGAGGATACCGGTCTGGAAGGAAGGGGTGGCATTCGTCCTCATGACTTTCCTTAGTCCATGCTTAAGGAGAAGCTTGCCCCTTTGTACATTCGGGGCCGTGGGATTATTGGAGAATCCAAGGATTTGGATAAGGTCTATGACATCATGCACCGAGTGTTCCGCAATGTGCTCTTGCCCAAGGTGGGCAATCAAGATGAGATTCATGGTTATCTGGTTGATTTGATGGTTTCTATGAAGACCATAGTGGGGACAGGAGCAACGTTTGATGTGTCAAATTGGATGTGGCATGAGATGTACAACATGGTCATCTACCGTAAAGTCCCAATCTATGCCCCGTTTGTCATGTGCTTTCTGAACTCTGTGTGGGCTGTTCGTCGTCCTGGAGAGCTCCTCACGTCTCCAGACAACCTCACTGTTCATGAGGTCAAGCTCCTTAAGAAGAAGAAGCATGCCGAGCCTCGCTTCCCTGAAAATGCTCCTGAGGATGTCTATGCTACTTCTGACGATGAGGACTTTGAGCTGGAGCTAGGGGCCAAGCCTTTGTGGGTGGCCAAACTCACTGCCAAGGTGAAGAAGACCTTTTGTCTCTAGGCTGACATCCAAAAGAAGATGTATGAGGCACATGTCAATGAGAAGCTTGCACGACGTCGCCAAATTGCAATGATGAAGCACCTCAACATGCCGGTTCAGAGTGGCTCTGAGAAGAGCATCACCCCAGAGGAGCGTTGGATTTCCACCCATAGCACCTGGACTGATGAGATGAAGCCCCTCCCCAGCCATCCTCCTCGTTTGCAGCAGCTGACAATGCCATGGAAGAATCCGATCACGACGACGATGACGACTCTGATGATGAGGATCCAGATGCGACCGAGGAGTCAAAGGAGGACGCCTGAGCTTTGGGATGCTAGCTTCGCTCTTTTCCTTTTTGGTGTTTTGATGCCAAAGGGGGAGAGGGTTCTATAGGTCTCGGGGATTTGCATGGGTTTTTCCCTTTTTCTCGTGTTTTAGTGTCGGTCTTTTTCGTTATTATTGCACTCTAAGTATTATATTGTCTCTCCTTTTTGTGCTCAGGGTGGGGAGTCTATAAAATCTAGGGGGAGTCTAGTCCTGTAAGTGTGCCCATGCTTTCTAACAGCTAGTTCCTATTGGGGCACACATTCAGGGGGAGTTCCGTCTATAATTCTTTGACTTGTCTCTTGCAAATCGTGTTGTTGTCATCATCCACCAAAAAGGGGGAGATTGAAAGGGCATTTCCCTACTTTATGTTTTGGATGATGATGACAACCCTTTGTGGTCTAATCGTGTGCTATATGTTCCAGGTTCTCGATGCTTAGGCTTACATCGGATTGCTATTGCCTCTCGTAGGAAAAGATCAAAGACGTGTCCTCTACGCTTTTATTTTCTTTGGTCGTAGAGTTCCCGTACTATCAAGAGGGAATCCTCATTAGGAAGCTCTAGGGAATCAGTTCACGTACACTTTCCTCACCCTCCTTTGTCTTCCTTAGTTGTGAGAGAGAGATCCCCCTGTCTTTCCTTCGTGTTTCTGCTCTTCCCAGCGGTTGTACCGCTGGACCTTGACGCTCTCCTACTTTGACCGAACGGTTGTACCGCTGCCTCCGGGCGGTGGTACCGCCACCTTGCTCAACAAAGGCTAGGACAGTGGTTCCGGCCATGCACCGCTCAAGTACCGGTCTCGTCTCTGTTCCGAGGCGGTAGTTGTGCGGTGGTGGCCCGGTTGATCCGGTCGATCCTCGTAGACTGGTACCACCGGTGGTCTGAGTGGTTCTTCCGCTCAGAACTTCACCGCCCAAGAGCTCAAGGCCATGCGGTTGTTCCGGTCTTGCACCGCTCAAGTACCGGTCTCGTCTCTGTTTCGAGGCGGTAGTTGTGCGGTGGCTGGGTGGTTGGTCCGGTCATTCTCTTAAACCGGTACCACCGCCTAGTGGCCCGGTTGTACCGCCTGGTAGGGTTCTGCAGCTACACCGTGAGTCCCGGTTGTACCGGGACAAGGACCAGTTGTACTGCTGCGGGGCTGAAAGCGCAGCAACGGCTGGATTTAGAGGGTTGGTATTTAAGAGAGCTTCTCCCACCTACCACTCTTACCTTTGACCTCTCCCACTCCACCATTAATGCACCTCAAGCTCTCTTGCCCGATCTCTCTCTCTAGCCACTCACACTTGTTGATTTGCTAGGGATTGAAGGAGGAGACCTAGATCTACACTTCCACCAAAGGATTTTTGCTTCCCCCATACTTTCTTGTGTGGATTTTGTTACTCTTGGGTGTTTGAGCACCCTAGACGGTTGAGGTCACCTCGGAGCCATATTCCATTGTGGTGAAGCTTCGTGGTTTTGTTGGGAGCCTCCAATTAAGTTATGGAGAGAGCCCCAACCTTGTTTGTAAAGGTTCGGTCGCCGCCTTCAAGGGCACCAATAGTGGAATCACAGCATCTCGCATTGTGTGAGGGCGTGAGGAGAATACGGTGGCCCTAGTGGCTTCTTGGGGAGCATTGGGCCTCCACACTGCTCCAACGGAGACGTACTTCCTCTCAAAGGGAAGGAACTTCGGCAACACATCCTCGTCTCCACCGTCTCCACTCTTGGTTATCTCGTGCCTTTATTTGAGCAAGCTTATTTGTTTATTATCTCTTGCTTGCTTGTGTTCCTCTCCTTGTTGCATCATATAGGTTGCTCACCTAGTTGCATATCTAGACAACCTACTTTGATGCAAAGTTTAAATTGTTAAAGAAAAGCTAAAATTGTTAGTTGCCTATTCACCCCCCCCCCCTCTAGTCAACCATATCGATCCTTTCACCTTCGATGTTGAAACGGTACGCAACGACGACAAGTGTTTTTTCGTAATTAAGCACGACTTCTACTACTTCAACGTGTAATTTTCGTCTTTTACAATTTGACTAGCTTATCCCATGCCATGCAAGACACTATGCCTTTGAGAGGATGGATTGATGATCGTGAAAGTATGGAAACAAAGAAAATTCACCTAAGGACCCATCATGGTATGGATTTTGATGTAAATCTACACAATAAATAGAGTGTATCCCATTTTGGTTGCCCGAATTGGGAAGCACTTTGCAAGATGTATGATTTTCACGAGGGTATGCTTGTCACCATGGATCTTGGTGATGCTGACATCGCCCAAGTCAATATGGACATTTGGGTCCTTGTTGATACGCTTCCAATTCTACCTCTATGTGAGTTTCTCAAACATAGTTATTAAGTAAGTTATATTGTTTATTTCAAAATAGTTGATAGCTTATTTTCATTCTTCAAAGAATATGCGGAAGATGGTAGACAGAACCTACTACACCGATGGCACGGAATTAACTTATCAGGAGAAAAATCATCTGATCTCATTTATAACTGATCTTGAGAATTACAATATCTATTATCAAACTCCTCCACATTATGACCAATATGTGCCACTAGTTCATTTGTTGAACTACGGTAACATCCACGGAGATATCATGGTAAGATTTTTTTACTATTACGACATCTGTGCATCTTTTGCATAAATTCTACTAAAACTCAACTACATTGCTAACTACGAAGTTATTACTATGTTTTTCAACAGAAAATCCCGAAGGATTGTGTGCCTCATCTGATGTTTCAGAAAGGTCACCTTGATGTTTTTAACTTACAGCCAAGTCATCCTAGGAATCACTCCTGTTCATACCAGATTTCTGAAACCAATGAAGACATGACAATCAAAGATTGGAAAAAAATGTATGGTCAATCGTAGGGAGCTACTTGGAAGCAACATTGTGCGAAGCGCAAGAATTGGAGACAGGATAATCTCCATTCTCCATAATGGAGAGTCAGGGCCTATCTTGATATATGCTATTTTACCTATGAGAGGGTAGTAGGTCCTATGAGAGAGAAGTAGGTCCTAGGTACAATGTGTTATTATGTGCTACAATTTGTTAGAGTCGATGATGAGGAGGAGGAGTTGTGATTATGACTAGTGACCACTTTGATATATGATGTCTCATTGATGAAAATGATGATCATGAGGAGGTGTTATATGACAATGATGTATTATGATGATAAGTTGTTAATGATATGATGATGATGATGATGATGATGATGATGACGATGATGATGATGATATCATTAAGTGGATGTCCATCCACTTGAAACTAGTCCACGATTCTTTCATCCAGTGATGTAATAACTCATTATGATGTAAAAATAATCTCTAAATTGCTACTATATGAAAACTTGTATAAAGGTGTATTAATACGACATGAAATAAAAAAGAAATATAATATGGAATAATAGTAGTAGCGCGGGCAATGAGAAGCTCTACTACTAATTACCAGTAGCGCCTTTCGCAGGAAGCGCTACTGCTAAGTGGATACAGCAGTACGCGGGTAAATCAACGCTATTGCTAATCTTTAGTTGTAGCACCGTATCAGCAGTGCGGTCACCCGCGCTACTGGTAGACCAAAAACCCGCGCTACTACTAGGCTTTCCCTAGTAGTGGGTCCTGGTTGAATATAATGTATTTGAAAAAGGTAAACGAATGTGACAAAAAAAGTTCATGAAATTGGAAAAGGTTCATGAAAAATTGTTGATTTGAAAAAAAACTTCACGAATTTGACAAAGTAGTTTACGAAATTGAAAAAAGTTTACAAAGTAAAAACATTCATTCATTTGAAAAAAGTTTACGAAATCAAAAAATAAGTTCATGGATTTGTAAAATATTCATGAATTTATCAAAATGTTCATGAAATTAAGAAAATCAAAAAGAAAACAGTGTACGTAGTTTTTCTTTGAATTATTATTTAAAACGGAGTGCAGGTAGCTACTCATTGAAACCATGCGTGGATCAGTCGGCGTATGTTTCGTTCGTTCCATGAAACGTGACTCATTTTTTTGCGTTTAATTTAAGTTATTTTGAGGACTGACAAGGTGACTCATGCAACGAGAACCTGTGCATTAGGCAGACAGAGAACACGGAATGAATCATCCATCCATCTTGTGCATGCGAACGTTTCCTTCATTCATTTACTGAAACATGCTCACCTCTTGCATTTTTTTTTGTTTGCGTTAACTGTATGTGTTCAACGCCACATGCCCAAGACGGGCTGGCGGACCGTTTGTGTACGTATACTTACAACTCATATACAGAGGTGGGTACACTTTATGGTTAAATGACCATACTGCCTTTATACGGTTTGTGAGGACGGTTGTACTGAAACAAGCCTAATAGTTTTTGGTGTCAGGACAAAATTTAAAAAATTCGTTGATCATTATATGGGTATTAATAGTAACACACATTTTATGTCCTTGAACTGTTTTCAAGTACACATGATACATTATCTTGGGAGCAACATCAGAATGGGGAACAATTTTGTCGAGCAAGTTCTCTTGAACGTGACCACCTTTCAGCACAAAAATCTTAGGAAACTAAAAGTGTCACTCAAAAACAAGATCTTCATATATTATCTTGCAAAAGGTTACAAAAGACAATCTTATTAAACGACCATGTAGCAAACCATGTTGTTTTGTGACAAAGATGAGATGACTTGACTTTTTTTTTCAGTTGCAATATTGCTTTCATGGCCCAGTATAGTAATGAATCCAATTTAAGTGTTAATGTGTCATTTCAACAAACTCTTATTTTTTTTGTATGGTTTCAAACGTAAGGCTACGCTCGTGACTAACATGGATATAGCTCTTCTAGAAACAGAACTCATCAACTTTCTAACAGCGCCATCAGTATGCACTAAAGTAGCACTACTCAGCATTTGATTTCCTTGTCAGGATGACCAGTACCCTTGGATATGAGCACATGGACCTGTCCGAAGAGGAGTGCCTTTATAAAATTCTTCCAGTTTTTCAGTATCAACACTTTTGGGACATCAGCACATGTCGCCCTTCTTCGTGCGGATTAGCTTTCCAGCTTAGCTTGATGTACTTAATTGTTTGGCTTCACTATACACTATATGATCAACCCAGTCTTTTTTGTACTAGATGTTCAATTGTCCGTTACTTATGTATTGTCATGTTTGAGCATGTACGTGTGGGACTGAGAGGTCGAGGGAACCGGGAAGCGCAGGTCAGCGAACTAATCTGCACGAACTGGGGCGCTCATGCTTGCTGCTTTGATACAGCGTTGAGCAGGTCAGGAAAGGCTTGAACGGTGCAACCAGCTAGCATCACGGTGTTATAAGATTGTTCTGAAGTGGGAACAAGCAGTCCACACTTTCTGTTATGAGATTCCACAAGGATGGTTCTGTTCTGTACTTTGTGTTCTTCAACGGTCATCAGATGATGTTCTACTTTAGTAGCTTGCGTCCTTAAATTGAACTTGTTTCTATTTTTTTTAACAAGTAAGCAGTAATCATCTTACGCTACCGTCTGAGAATTTGTTCAACACGGAAATTACACTCCCATTTGACATCACCACCGAAACAGAACAGTACACATGTAGTGTTCGTTTCACATTTGTTAGTTATCGACCAAGAGGCAGCACTGCCATGAAACATATTAGAAAGTAAAAGCAAAAAATAGCTTCCTAATCATAAGGAAATCAAAATAACGTGCCAGTTATCCTGTGCTTGTTACAAAATTCTGCATATATGAAAAATATTGCACATGATAATTGACATCACTACAAAGTGGTACAGACGACATGATACAGCTGAAATAGATGGGTCCCAAGTCCCAAGTCCCAACTCCCTGCCCAACGGCCCTGCTAACCGAACATTTTACTTAACTTCAGCAAACTCTTGCTTATAAACACGGAGCGGCGCATTTCATTTTACCACTTTCATTATGTATCAAACAAAGGGCCACACATGATGAGCATATCAGACAAGAGTTAGCATCTTAAACATTTGGGAATCAACATGAAGTTCTGACAGTGTAATCATACTATGTTACATGCTACTCCCTCCGTTTCTAAATACAAGTCTTTTTAGAAATTTCTATATGAACTATATACATATGTATATAGACTTATTTTAGAGTAGTGTAGATTCACTCATTTTGCTCCGTATGTAGTTTATATTGGAATCCCTAAAAAAGACTTATATTTAGGAACGAAGGGAGTACAAAAATATTGTGCAGGTATGAAAATACTGCGCCTAACATATTTTCTGTCTGGCCAGAATCTGCACCTAACATCTAACACCATTACAAAGAGAGATGATGAAAATGCTGCACCTAACAGTACTAAAAAGAAAAAGAACCCCGGAAAATAAACAGTACTAAAACGAAAACAGAGCAAGCTTGCTTATAGTTGGTATCAGTAGTACCCAATCACTGCTACAGACAATCGTGAGAAGAGCTGTAACCACCCGCACCCCCTTCAGACTAACCTCCTGAGCCCATTCACTGCTGTAGACAATCGTGGGAAGAGCATAGAGTAAAATGATCTTCACATTTATGGAACCTTCTTTGCAACGGCGGGAGACTTTTTCTTCTTTATCTTATCAAACATCATTGCTTGGGTCATTAGAACTAGCCCTGGAACAGAAGCAGAGTTCTGGAGCACGCATCTTGCAACCCGGCACGGATCAACCCAGCCTCAACAAGGTCTCTGAACTTGTTAGTCATCGCATTGTATCCAACTCGCCACTTGCTTTCAAGAATCTTCTCTATGACAGCGGAACCATCTGCATCAGCATTGCGAGCTATCGTCATGACAGGGGCAAGGAGTGCCTGGAACAGCATTTCACAAATTTCAGAGTTGGGTTGTAGTCACGTATGAACATAATTAGATAATTTAGATGCAATGCACCGTGATGTAGCCCTGCAATCATCAAACACAAGACCGAAAATGGTCAGTAGACCGGGGGAGGAATGCATCCCCCTCCGGTGGATGCACACATTGGATCCGAGAATTGTGACACTCGCGTAGGACAAATCTAATATGTCGCGCCATGTGCCGCAAATTGTCGCATTGCTACATATAGCTGGACAGCGAGGGCCCTAACAGGGTAGACGCGTTTAGCTATTCTAGTGGTTCCAACAATCCCGTTCTTTTAACCATCTTTCCAATCCAGATTTTCCTACTTTCGGCAACCTTCTAGATGGTTATAGTTTGTTTTTTCTACTATTTATAATTTTTATGTCCATTTCTTTTCTTTGAAAATGTTCATAAATTAAAAAACTATTTTTAATTTCTAAAGAAAATAAAAAAATTAAAAACACATCAGAATTTTTTTTGAGAAATTAAAAATAATGTTTCCAATTTAAAATTTCTTTGAATTTTTAAACAATAGTTGGGAATGTTAAAAAATGATTTATTTTCAAAATAGTTGCAATGATTTCGAAAAAAATTCCCAATTAAATAAAGGATTAAATAAAAGAATTTTCTGAAATATGTTGATTTGTTTTAAAAAACACCCAATTTGAAACAAAATTCGTGTTTTTTGAAAAATGTAAACGTAAAAACACCCAATTTGAAACAAAATTCGTGCTTTTTGAAAAATGAAAACGTTTTAAAAATTGTATCAATTATTTAAAAAATCTTAATATATAAAAATTATTTGGATTTTAAAGTTGTTACCAGTTTTCTAAATGTTAGAATTTTTATAATATATAAACGGACTAAAAATAGGGGAAAGAACACTTGATATAGTGTCTTACTCATAGGATTGGCCACTCGGCAATGACCCTTTGTGAAATTCCGGCATTTTGACTCAAAGAGCGCGACATTAGAGTCCCCATTATTCCTCGAGGAATCATGTTGACACGGGCTGATGGGACCACCATGGGACCAAATTCCGTCCACTATGGGACCGAATTCAGTTTGCGAAACAACCTTTTGCCTGGTTGTTCTTCCATCCTCTATTGGACCGGATTCAAATCACCGGTGCAGCTTTCAAGCTGCCATTTCCTTCATGGGCATCTTTCGCCATCCGGGATGAGGAAACACCATAAAGCCTATGGCCCGTAAAGTTTCCAACCAAGAACCTAGGAAGCCCACTTCATGTTGCTGTGAGTGAAGTATCATACAAGCACCCATACTATATTAGATAACAAGAGGATGAGCATGGAAGTATAGTAGATTAGATAACAAGAGAAAAAAACAAGCATATGAATGGTCCATATTATCACACAAGCACATGAATGTATATACACGCTCTATGGAGGTGGTCAAGACGATGAGCATGGAAGTATCTGAATGTATCAGTGGACCGAGTTCATGGCCCCATCAACACAATTCTTTATTGTCACATGCATTCTTTGACTAGAATACTACATTCTATCTTTAATTTTAGGGCTTATGCTTTTAGGACTCCTCTTCCCATGGTCACGGCCTATTTGGACATTTTATCAATGAAGGGACTATTCAACAACTCACAACTGTTCAAATGAGCGAGAGAAAATACACACGCATGCCCTTTCTGTTTCCCTCGAGCAGTTTTAACATGGTCCCTTTTACCCCCTCTTTTCACATGAGAGGTAAGAGTATAAAATAGATCTTAGCCGTTGATCTCATCAATGAATGGCTTGATTGACTCTTACCTTCTTACCTCACATGTAAAAAAAGAAGGTAAGAGAGACCATGTTAAAATTTGCCGTTTCCCTTTGTCTGACTGCATTTCAACAGCCGCCTTGCAAGGAGCAAACACCCATTTCTCTATCCGTGGTTACACAGATGGTGCCATTTCTTTATACTAGATAGACATTGGCATCAAGTTGCTCCTGTTTTGCCATGTCATGGACAAACGGAGAGTTGGCCTCAGGTCTCGTGAATCAACCACGACTGTGACTCTTCCAATATCAACTTGGATACTTATATTTCGACCCAAAACTTTGTACATTTATTCAGAGTTTAAGTCATAGATAGGAATACATGCGATGAGCTTGAGAAGCAGCCTGCACGTTCTGAAGATTAATTGTTGGCAGTCACTATTAGTTGCTTTTCCTCTGACCATTCTTCACACTTCTTAGATGGCTATGCCATCCTCCATAAATCCCTTCCGGCATGCAAAATATCAACTAGAGATTGTGTGCCAAAACCACGACCTCTTTTATTAGGTATGGTCCGTACGACTTGATGTACAAATCGACACAAAAAAGAAAGAGTGATAAACCTCGCATATATAGAGATCCATCGACACCAACATCTCTTATGAAATTTGCTTCAATGTCTTGCCTCCTCCCCTCTCTCAATATTGTTCCTTGCGTGTGCAACACTGTGGCATGGTGCACCAAACGTGATGCCATCTTGCACAGCAGGGATGGAGAATGTCACCTAACAATCTGGGCTTGGGAAGCGTTAGGAAGACATGTGTATGACACATCCGGCTATATCTCAGTAGCCTGGTTAGTTTTTCGGTATACGCTTATATTTGCACTGCTGCCCATCCAAGATATACGCCTGTAGAGGGTTGAAGCACCAACAGGTCACAACAACATAGTACTCTAATTAGTGCACAGACTGCATTTGTCATTTGTTGCATCTCCAACTGTAAGTCCGGGTTGGGAGAGAATCAATCACTGTGCTGCACTTGTAGTTAGCTAGTATAGCTGCCATTTATGCACTTGTAACCAGCGTGTACCAAACTCAGATCTGGCAAGGAAACTAACACAGGGGCCAGGGCCGACACGGTCCTTTGAGGCTGTGACCATCAATCGTTGTGCCCCCGTGCTGTGTCTCGTGCGTGTTTCGGTGTAGTTAAGATTGTACTGTAATAGGTAGCTCTCCCATACGTGTTTGTGTACTGGGGGAAAGACAGCGTATCTTCACTACACATGTGTAGTTTGCATACGGACTCGTCCGGATCACAAGCCACTACAAAAAAAAACCGTATTTGAGGATGATGTATGGGGTTGTTAGAAGTTAGATTGTGGTTGCTAAAGATCAATAAAGACCAGAATCTGATGGTTATTTGCCGTTGTTAAAGAGTCCATTGTTTAATAATGATTGCATACATTTGCTCCTGGTCGTTATTCTTATCACGACAGGATAGTTTGTCGTTGTCGATCTTGAGTCAATAACAGCAACAATTGTACTATTCACGATCACTTTTTCATCACTAATAATTTGTCCATAATTGATCGAAGTACCATTAAAGGCCACTTTATATTAGTAATGATCATTCTCTTTACCATTTTGATATCCTTCAACGACCACCTGTAGAATAGTTAACAACCACTTTATATACGCAGCGAGTATTAAAATCCAACTTAATTTAGAAACAAAAGTATGTGAATAATGAAAGGATTATAGCCTCCTTTATAAATAAAAATCAGGTAAATTAGCAAATATCTAAACACACTATTACGGAAATAAAATACCGTTTAGGAAATTTGAGTCAAAAGCACACCTTAAGCACTCATCACATGACCAATTCACTTGCTCGTATCTAACTGAAAAATGAGACAACTACAAAAGACAATATTTATTAATCTTCAATCGAGGGAGATCATTATTGTTCGAATGAATACCATTCTTCATAGGCGATTACAATGGCTCCTCATGCTTCTATATAATACTGTTGACCATCAGTCCTACAAAACATTGAGTGAATTATAAAAGTTAGTCCATGTAACTAATTTGGCACAAAGTATAATGGTATACAAAATCAGTGTATGAGGTCGTCTTATGTGATCATGGTGGCTTTCATGAGGACCGTCACTTAGATATCTACCAGACATAAGATGTTTTATTTCCGACACTTCTTGCACCACGCCATTCAGCGTTTCTTCGAGTATTTTGTTTCCATTGCGCAGATAATTTCAAGTGTGAATATAATTCCCTTGACCATGGAACCAGCTGAAACAACTGCTATTGGATTTTATAAAATTCCTCATGGGCAACCCGATTCCGGCGCCGGCTTGACTCCGTTGGACTCCTTTGGACCATTAGCAGAATGAGAAAATTCTTTGAGAGACAAAAGTAAAAACCAATATGCGCTAATGATTTATGGGATCTATTAGCTTATGCTTAATTCCCCTAAGGGCATCTCCAACGGCGACCCGTAAATTTTCTCCCACATCCGCCTGCGGACAAGGGGGACCATTCTGTGGACACGGATGTGGGAGGAGGCCATTCAACGATCCCCGCATACATTTCAACTGCCATCCGAACTAACCAAATGAAATTCGTGCAAACAGGGTCTTATTTCATTCAAGTTTGGATATAATTTACATAAAGGAACGACATTCATGTAAACATGGCAGATTTTCATTTAGAACAAAAAACTACGGCGGCTGTCGACGTCCAAGCCCTTGTTGTTCCCTTCATGGGACCGCCTCCTCCACTCGCCGTCTCCATGAGCACCGGCAATAAGACCCGTGAAGTGAAGGTGCGATCTCCGGAGAGGATGAGTAGAACATGGGAGGCGGACCAGTTCACATGGGACACCAGGCCTTGCCGCCTCTTGTGCCCTACTCATCCGCTGAGGAGTCCGCGCCAGGTCTGTCGCCCGTGGACGCGAGGTCCACGATGGAAATGGTGGTGCCCGCGCTGTCGTCATTCCATCGGGCCACTGAATAGTTCATCGACAGTGCGGAGGAGGCGCAGCTGGCGTTGTTCTCCACCGCGGGAGCCGCTTCCTGGCGAGCGGCGGCTTGAGCGCGCGCGGACGGCCTTCATAGTTGGGGTTCGCCGCAGACATGGCCGCAATGGCCTCCTTGCTCATGTTGCTTTTGGAGGAACATGCTATACCATTGTTCCTCCTACGTCTGTTGAAATGCCGACATAGGCATCGGCGCTGCACCTCCACTATGATGGCGTTGTACCATGTATGCACCTACATCATGCTGAAGCTGACGTGCACAAGCGATGGCGCCGGTGCGGTGTCTTCGGGGCTCGTCTCCGTCGTGAGGTCATCCCCGTCGTCGGAGACATCGGGTGAGCTGACCAGCAAGCTAGCCTCGATCCTCCAGGAATGATGGCTCTGCCAAGCGCCACAAGGGCAGTCACCTCATGCTTCATCTCCGTGGAAAGGCTCTCCCACAGAGTTTTGCCACCCGCAGTCATGGTGGATGCGGTACAAGGGAGGAGGATGTGGAGCAGCTTTGTGTTGTGGCGTGGAGTTAGCAGGGGTGTGGTCGCCTTTAAATTGCGGATTCCGATGAGGCCAGGCATCTGGGTTCATCAATGTGAGCCGCAAGAGTGAGTTTCTCGGCCAGGGAGCCTGCTTAATGGTGGCATACAGACGGCTGGGGCATAGAATGAGCATGGTAGATATCTGCCACGTCCCGCCCAGTAACGTTTTTTCAGCATTGAACATGCATGGATATTGGGGACACGTCGCGGGCGGCGCCCTCGGTCGACATGTCGCTTCAATGGCGAAGGCAGCAAGAGGTCGCGTTCGCTCTAGGCCACTGGCGTGGGCGAGGGGGATGGGGTTTGGGTAGGCCGAGGTGGTCAGAAGAGGGCGTGGGTGTTGTCGGGACGCTCACAAAGCCCCCACGTCCGTCTTGGGTTTGTGGGAGAAAATGCATTCGGACAGCCCTGCGGACCGATACAGGACCGCTGGATGGCTTCCGTGGTCCTGACGTATGCCGGCGGTTTGAGGATCCGCGTTGGAGATACCCTAAAGCAAAAGTTTTGTCCTTAAATTTGACTTTTGAGGCATATGCTAGATATGCTCTGACAAGATCAGCTCATGCTGCATACATTTTGAGATATTAGGTATTTTCCGCGAGCTTTTTTACGGTGCATCATACTACCCATTATGATGGGTAGTATTTTGGTAGATCCAATGGCCAGTATAGATGGGTCAAATTTTCCCTCTAGGACATATTGATAATTTCTGTTTAGAGATAGATTTCTTCTTTGTTAGTTCTATAATCACAATTAATGATCTAATTAATTAAATTAACCCATTCGATCCGGCACGGAGGCACGGGCGAGTGCGTCTGCGACCTCGTCGCCACTGTTCCTTCAGGTTGCCGGAGCAGCCCCGCAGGTGAGGCACAAGGTGCGGATCCAGCGCAGGTAGGCTATGAGATGAGCCTCCTGTCAAAGCAGCTTGTCGCCCCAAGGAGGAGCAGAAATGTGCCGGAAAGACCGACGGGGAAGGCCTACTGTATCGCGTGCCCATCTTCGATCCGCTCATGGAGCTCTGCTCGCCACCATCGGCCTTGTAATCGCAAACTGAGTTGGGGCAATAAATAAAACCACCGGAGATGATGCGTGCCCGTGGCCATCAACAAGCTCTACGTAGGTGTGTTAGAAGAGAAATCAGCGATCTGATTGTTGCGTACTTGCATACGTGTGACGTGCATGCTTGTGTATCCGGCTGGCCGGCGGTGAGTCTACTAGCGTAGCTTTTCTAGGTCGCTGTGTACGTGCGGTGCAGGCCAGCTTGGAGCACGAACCAAGATCGTCAACTTCGTTTCATCGTCTTCATCGTGCGTCGCGGACCGAAAAGTATTAGATGGTGTGGACTGCACCATGGCGGGGAAGAAACCTGCTTGCGTGATTGATAAACATTAGAGTACCCAAAATACCCCTAACTAGTCAATATACTATCGAAAATCTGTTGTAGTATTGTCTTATCTAAGCCCTTCAAGACACATAAATTAACAGCCCAAATCGATTTGATGCACTGTAAAAGGTCTCTTTTCCGCGGGTGTGAATTTCTTCACTGCGATTTTATTTCAATAACTTCTAATTTTTACCAACAGGTACGAGGATGTATGTTTTTATGTCTCTGACCATATCTCAGATGGAAATGTTTTTTACTTGCCCTCGTTTTCTTCATTTCTACAAACCATGTAGGTGTTAGCGCACTTTTCAAAGAACATTGATATTTCTTTGCCTATAAGATATTTTCTTAATCTTCGGGTGTTATTACAATATTTTTTGGTGTGAGGACAAAATTAAAATTTTCCATTTATATTGTTGTTAATAGTAATACACACATTTTATGCCGTTGAACAGTTTTTAAGTATAAAACACATGATACGTTATCTTATGAGCAATAGCAGAATGGGGAACAATTTTGTCCAACCAGTCCTCTTGAACTCGACCACAGTTCCGACAAACATCTTAGCAAACTAAAAATGTCACTCGAGAACAAGTTTTTCATATATTATCTTGGAAGTGGAGTAGTTTTTTACAAAACACAAATCTCATTAAACGACCATGCAGCAAAGATGAGATGATTCAACGGTTTTTTTTTCAGTTGCAATATTGGTTTCATGGCCCAGTATAGTAACGAATCCAATTTAAGTTTAATTTGAAGAAACTCGATTTTTTGTATGGTTCAAAACATAACGCTCCGACTGCGACTAACATGGATATGGTTTCTAGAAACACAGCTCACCAACTTTCTAACAGTGCTTCCGGTATGCATTACTTTAGTAGCACTACTCAGCATTTGTTTTTCTTGTCAGGGTGCCACGTACCCTTGGATATGAGCACATGGACCTGTCTGAAGAGGAGGGCCTTTATAAATCTTCCAATTTTTCCTGTCGTCATACTCTTGGGATGTGAGCACATGTCGACCTTTTGTGTGCGGATTAGCTTTCCAACTTAGCTTGATGCAGTTAATTGTCTGGCTTCACTACACTTTGTGATCAACCGAGTCTTTCTTATACTAGATGTTCAATTATTCATTACTTATGTAGCATCATGTTTGAGCACGTTTGGGACTAGGTGGTGGTGGGAATCGGGATGTGCAGGGCAACGAACTAATCCACACGAAGAAGCGTGTGCGTGCTTGCTGCTCGGAAACATCATGGAGCATGCAAGGAGTACTTAGAACGGTGCAACCAGCTAGCATCACGTTATTATCAGATTGATTGGAAGTGAGAACAAGCAATTCACACTTCCGTCTATGAGATTCCACAAGAGCGGTTCGCATACTTGAGTATCCAGGAAGCGGAAACAAACATAACTCTGGCATGTATCGTTTCCAGCTGAACAAAAATCTCAGAAGCCCACTTCAGGTTACTGTTACTGAACTAGCTTAATCTTGCTGGACAACCAAACTTTGAGATACTGGCCCCTGAACCAACGCACATGGTAGTGCGCTGTGTACGTATTCGTACGCGCTAAAAATCAGTGTTCCACCAATCATCTTGACGGGGAATATCGCCGAGGTGGAGAAAAGGCGCAGATGTCACTGCAAAGACTATGGCTTGGATGGTGTGAAGAATGGGTACCCGTGAAGAATATACATAGGCGAGCCATATTTTTAGGAAACAGGTTAGTTGTTCGATATTCATTCCTGCATGTACACGCGTGCTAATGTTGCATCTCCGGTTTCATCATCAGATTAATCGGCCTGTTTCTTTTTGTGGCTCCGGCTTCAACAGTTAAGATTTTGCAATGCATGTCTTTGGTTGATAGGCAAGCAGGGGGAGCCAATACTTGCAAAGTTGCAAAGCAGAACGTACTCCAGGTGCGAGTCCTTGGAGGAAAGTGGCAGTACAAAATATAATAGCATAAAAATCAGTCTATGGGAACCTTTCATGAGGTCTGTTACTTCGAGGTCTACCAGAAACAAGAAGATTAATTTTCGACACTTCTTGCACCACACCATTCAGCTTTTCTTCGAGACCTGTTTCTCTTGTCAGATGCTTCGATGTGGAATATATCATTGAATAAGTACTTCTTGCACCACACCATTCAGCTTTTCTTCGAGTATTTGTTTCCCTTGCGCATATAATTCCCTTCACCATGGAACCAGATGAAGCTGCTGCTGCCGGATTTCATGAAATTTCTCGCAGCCGACGGGATTCTGGAGCCGTCTAGG
>NC_041388.1:574045605-574073611 GCF_002162155.2 Triticum dicoccoides | reverse complement strand
TCCTTTGGACCAAATTTAGGGGAATGACACAAAGTTTTGAGAGACAAAAGTCAAAACAAATGTGTGCTAATTATTTAGGGGGTCTGGTAGATGATGCTCAATTTCCAAAAACAAAAAATTTCTCCTTAAAGTTGTTTGAGGCATCTGTTAGAAGAGATGCTCAAACAAGATCAGCTCCAGTTTCAGGAACTGAAACGTGGTGCAAAAATTTTGAGATACTATGTATTTTCCGCAGGTGTGCATTTCTTCACTTGAATTTTGTTTCAGTAACTTTTAATTTTTACCAATAGGTTTGAGGATACATGTTTTTATGTCTCCAGCCATATCTCGGATGGAAGTGTATTTTTTACTTGCCCTCATTTTCTTCGGTTTTACAAGTCATGTGGGTGTTAGCACACTTTTCAAAGAAAAACGACATTTATTTTCCTATAAGTGATTTTCTTAATCTTTAGATGTCATTTCAATAGATTTTGGTGTTAGGACAAAATAAAAAAAATTCCCTTTATTATATGGGTGTTAATAGTAATACACACATTTTATGCCCTCGAACAGTTTTGAAGTATAACACACATGACACATTATCTTGAGTGCAACATCGGAATGGGGAACAATTTTGTTCAACAAGTTCTCTTGAACTCGATCACCTTTCGGCAAAAACATCTTAGCAAACTAAAAGAGTCACTCAAGAACAAGATTATGTACATTATCTTGGAAGTGAAGTAGTTTTTAAAAATGAAAATCTTATTAAAGGGCCTTGTAGCAAAACATGTTATTTCGTAACAAAGATGAGACGATTCAACTCTTTTTTTTCAGTAGCGGTACTGCTTTCATGGCCCAGTATAGTAATGAATCCAATGTAAGTGTCATTTGAACAAACTCGACTTTCTGTATGGTTTGAAACTTAAGGCTACTATCGGGACTAACATGGATATAGTTTCTAGAAACACAGCTCACCAACTTTCTGACAGAGCTATGAGTATGCACTACCTAAGTAGCAGTACTACTCAGCATTTGTTTTCTTGTTAGGTTGGCCCGTACAATTGGATATGAGCACATGGACATGTCCGGTGAGGAGGGCCTTTATAAATCTTTCAGTTTTTCCCGTTGACGCGTATTCCTGGGATATGAGCGCATGTCGCCCTTCTTCGTGTGGATCAGCTTTCCAGCTTAGCTTGATGCAGTTAATTGCCTGGCTTCACTATACACTACATGATCAACCAAGTCTTTCTTATCCTAGATGTTCAATTGTCTGTTACTTATGTAGCATCATGTTTGAGGAGGTGTGAGACTGGGAGGTACAGGGAATAGTGATGTTCAGGGTAGTGAACTAATCCGCACGAGGAATGGCGTCTTGCTTGCTGCTCAGATACAGCGTTGAGCAGGTCAAGAGTAGCTTGAACGGTTCAACCAGCTATCATCATGGGGTTATCAGATTGATCGGACGTGGGAACAATCATTCCACACTATCTGTTATGAGATTCTACAAAGAGGGTTCCTTTATTGTTCTTAGCGTTCCCTTGGTTCCTAAATATAATTAAGTCTTTTTAGAGATTTCAAATGGATTACAACATATGGTTGTATATAGATATATTTTAAAGTATAGATTCACTCATTTTGTTCTATATGCAGTCGCTTGTTGGAGTCAATTACTCGGCGGATTACTTTTCATTCTAATAAAATTAATGATGTTTCACTGACAAGTGGGACCCATCGGATGCACACATCTGACAGGGGCCTTTTCATGAGAAAAATAATAAAAAACCAATATTTTCTTTTGCAGTCCTGACAATGGGCCCTATGCCATGCCGTCATGCCTTGCCAGCGTCGCAACCATATACAAACGAGATTTGCACCGCTTTTGCATCACTTTAATGTATGCCACAAGTTCTAGCACTAAAGTGACTTTTTGCGCCAAGTTCTAGCACCACCGGTGTAATTGACTCTATAGTATGATTACACCAGGCTTTAATGTTTTAATGTTGTTTCAATAAAATTTGTATGTTTTCTAAAAATCAGATATGTATTACTAAAGTAATATAAATATATGTGCAAAAAATTAGCTTAGTGTGCCTCGGACTGCAGATTGTCAAATGAAAACGTATTTACAATTATATGGACACTTATAGTTTACATTTTTGGGGGCTAAAAAGAAGTAAAGAAAAAAACTAACATGTTTAAACTGTTGTATATAAAGGTTAACAGTCCTATTAAAGCATGAAATGCCGTTTGTTGTATAGTACTCCCTCCGTCTGAAAATGTTTGTCCCTCTATCTAGCACCAAGGTAATGCTAGATACACTCATTTAAGAGATAAGCTTGGGACAAATTTTTTCGGACGGAGGAAGTATTTGCTAGGTCCTCGTCGTGATACCTGTCAGGTCGCTGGTACAAAATTCCATGGCTGTATCTTTTTATTTATTTTTGAATTAGAATTCTTATTTTACATTATTTAACAAAGATATAAAAGCTGAGTATCCTTAAATGACAACAAGTGTTACCTGGTGTGTTTGCTAGCCGTGGTCTCGGCTGACTATACATCAACGGGTCGAATCCTTGCCTGCCTCCTATTTTTCTTTCTAATGCTAATAAAATTTGTGATGTTTGGCTGATAGGTGGGGCCACCCAATGCCACACACGCAGATACTGTGTGTACACCTGATCAGGGGCCTTTACGTGAGAAAAAACTGAGTTTTTTTTTTTTTGCAAAAGAGAACACCACACGCCCAATCTTCACCATATGGTCACTAACAACAGCCCCTATGCCATGATGTCATGCCTCATCAGCTTCGCCGACGTATACAAACGAGATTTGCACCGTATTTGCACCTCCAAGCCAAGTTTTTGCATCACTTTAATGTATGCCGCAAGTTCTAGCACTAAAGTGACCGTTTACGCCAAGTTCTAACACCACCAGTGTAATTGACTCCATACTATATTACATGCTACAAAAATATTGTGCAAGTATAAAAATACTGCACCTGACATATTTTTTGTTTGGGGAGAATCTGCACCTAACATCTAAAGGCAACTCTAACCGATCCCCAATAAGTTAATGTAGTAAAAGGCTTAGTGGAGTATATATACTCCACTAAGTATTGGCCGGACCTAGCCGATCCGCTAAACTTAGCGGAGTAAAAAAATCATTTGCATTTCAATTTCGACCACCGAAACACATTTCTTTGCTTCTTTATTTCATTCAACGACATTGGATTACATAATAATTCACCAATTCTTTGTTACAAGAGCAATATACCAAATAAAACAAGAACCACAATTAGAAATAAGATATCAAACTTCCATAACTGCTTCCATTAGTTGGATTAATATCTTATTTAGTCTCACATCTAATCTCATCTTTAGCCTCAATTCTACAATTCTAGCAATGAGTGCACAAACATCTATTAATTTTCATGCTATCAATAGATAGATGTATTCTTCTTCCCAATACCAAAACGAGCATCCATCATCCTACATACATAGATGAGCATCAATGAGCTACCGAAATTGAACTGAACCTGGTGAAAAACCGAATCAAAACAAGCACATACCCCATTGTTTGTGCATTTGAAGAACACCCATCCGGTATGTTGCGGTGTGGTAGAAACTCGGCGCACCACTTGACGTGCGCATTCGCCGCACTCTATGATCGACAACTACGAGCCGACGTGCTGTTGCGCGAGCATCGAGCCCGGGCGATGGCTGGCCATGCTTTGAGCAAAATTATCTTCATGTTTATGGAACCTTCTTTCATAACAGGATAATAATTGCTCAGACCTAAGCATTTTGATTTTTCTAAAGCGGCGGGAGGCCTGTAATTTCAGGAATGGGCGACATTTTCTTCTTTATTTTATCGAACATCATTGCTTGGGTCATTAGAATTAGCCCTGCGATAGAAGCGGAGTTCTGAAGCACGCATCTTGCAACCCGGCACAGATCGACAAGGTCTTCGAACTTGTCGGTCATCGCATTGTACCCAACTCGCCACTCGCTTTCGAGAATCTTCTCTACGACAGCTGAACCATCTGCACCAGCATTGAGAGCTATCGTCATAGAAGGGGCAAGGAGTGCCTGGAACAACATTTCACAAATTTCAGAGTGATGATGATATGCAATAGATACCTGTAATTTTCATAAGTATGAAAGTGTTATGAATGCTCTAATGATTGAGCACTTTGAACAAATACTTATTTACCCTCGTCAGTCACCATAACTGACTAGCAAATTATATACTCCCTACAACTCATATTAATTGTCGCTGAAACAGATGTACCTAGACGTATTTCAGTGCTAGATACATCCGTTTGAGCGACGACTAATATGGATCAGAAGGAGTATCTTAGTAATGGTGCTTAGGTTCGCAAAAGTGGCCATCTTATACAAAATCAGCGGCCAATTCAATGATTGGGCTACCATATTGCAGAGTAGATATAAGAGTAACTGCATGGATAACCTTCCTTCCCCACAGTGTTCACACCAAAGATAGAAGAGTAAATGCACGGACGAGTATCAGGTGTTACAACCACAACTTATTTTATTGGGTTGGAGACATCCAAATTGATATATAGTTGGAAGCAAAAACAAATATAGTGAATAAGCTCACACCTACAGAAGACTACCGCCATTACCAACTCTGCCCATTTGCTACAACTAGTTTCCTCCTTTCGTCCAAGCGCTCAATATTGATCTTTTGCTTGCATTACACACTGAACATTGTGTCGGCGGACATCGCTGCCGTGGAGCACAGTGCTGACCACAGTACAAATACTACGGACTTGGGAGGCGTTAGGAATACGGCTGTGCCATTATATTCACCTTGTGTTCAGTGGCGGAGCTAGATGCAGATTACGTCTAGGGTTGTGCTATGTTGAGTGATAAACTTCTATGATTTTCTATGCTTTGCATGAAGAAATTACAAAGGAAGTTGTTTCTAGGCCTGGGGCTATAGCCCTAGCTGCCCCAGGCCTGTCTCCGCCACTGCTTGTGTTCATTTTCTCGATGTACAATTGTGCATGTGTACCTGCTACCGTTGCTTCTCTGTTTCCATAATAAGATTAATTGACCGGGTTTTTTTTGTGGCCCCAGCTTCAATGGTGAAAAAAATTCAACGCACGGTTTTCATGGAAAGGCAAGCAATGGAACCAGCCCGGTGCAAGGAAAGAATGTACTCTGGCAATGGTCCTTGACAGTACATGGACAGTGACGATAAAACTAGGCTCACCTAAATAGGAACACCTAGACGACGTAGTTCAATAAGGATGTACATCGTATATCGTGTCCTTTTTATATAGAGCAGGCTCACCTCCCTGTCAACGTATTGCTTCCTGACATGTATACCTACGAGACTGCGCCTAAGATTGGTTCCCAAATTAAGGGATTATGCCTGGACTACGTGGAGTCCTTTGATCTCGTTGATAGTCTGTTTTTATTGCACCCAAAGCGTTTGCCTTTGTTCTGACGTTGAAGTCATAGATACCAAAACATGGGTCAGCTTCAGAAGCAGCTTACATGTTGGGAATATTAAACATTGGCAGGCGCCATAAGATGCGCTTTTCCTTCAATCATACCTTCACACAGTTTAGCTCGTTATGCCGTCTCCATATGTTCCACTGGCACGCAAAAGACCAACTAGTTCCTCTGGACAGTTGGACACATAAAAGATATAAAGAGTAAGAAACCCCACATATATAGAAATTCACTGCTGTTATTATCTCTCACCGACTTTACTCCAATTTCCTGCCTCATTCCACCTCTCGGTGTTGCTACCTGCATGTGAGGCGCACGAAACACACATTGTGACAGCTCACATAATGGAGGTGGAGGATGACATTGAGATACCAATGGCACCACATAATCTTGGCTTAGGAAGTGTCAGGAAGACTTGTGTACAAACAACCTACTGATATAGTACCTTCATATATATTCATACCTGCATTGCTTCCACTTCTAGTGATAAGCTGCTTGTTATATGGTTGTAGGCACCATGTTTGTTATTGTTTGCATCACTAGTTTCGGACAATTAGTTGAGTTACCTCGAAAGAATTTGAACCTTCAGTCTGATGCGGAGCATCAATTGAGTTGCCAGTTTATATCCACCATTCTAGATTATGCCCTACATTTTTGCAAGGCACGACTTCTGTTGGAAGGAATTTCTCCATTGGATAGCACTAATTAATTAATGCAGGAACATGCAACCAGGAAAAACTTCACCCAACGGTTGTCTTAAATTTTGGTGGGAAAGTATTGATTTTATTGCTTCATTGTGTGATACTACTAGGTTAAACATCAGTAACTTCTGTTCGACAATTTAGGGATAAATTACGTCAACAAGTGTACAAAAACATTAATTTAGTTATAATGTATCACTTTTTTAATATTTATTTTATATGTCAATTACATTATTAGTTCAAAAGAAAAATCTATGAGCACAACACACAAACACGAAACTATCTTAACACTGTATGGTTGCTTTACTTTAGATATGACTTGGGAGATAACTAGAACATTTTGCCAACCTGAATCTGCATATATGCTAATATCTAGTTCAATCATTTTCATGAAATTATTATTTTTGCTTGGGGTGTCTTGAGCATCTTCCTAAGTTGTGACACTTTCATGTCAAATTTCTTGGCTATATTTAAAGCTTGTACATATACATTAAGAATCTAAGAGTTTGAAAGGTATGACGTACGAGAATTCTGAAGAATAATTATATTTAGATACGATACGACTTGATTGTCCTTTGGCGACCTCCAATTTTTGGTTGGGTTTAAAATGTCAGCTCCATATAAGTCCCTAGGGGATCGCAAACAACAATTTTTTTCTCGGGTAGAGTCCATCCATATTGACAGACAGTTGGACCCATAGTCGACTATATAATGAATAATCTCACACACACAGAGGTCGATGTAGTGTCTGACCATTCACTCTAGCTAGGTGTGCCAGGATTCCTCCCTGCTCTTGACATTGCTTCTTGCTTGTGTGACATATATTGGACACCGTCCTGGTGGCTTCCTCCGAGTTGGAGGGCAGTGCTGCACACTCTAGGATTTGGAGGCGGCAGGAACTCTTAGGGATGTCGAACTTGGGCCTCTCTGCAGTCTGGGCCCATGGGCAATGCATCTTCAACTGGTTGTGCAAACAACTCATTACAATTACCTTGACACGAGGTGAAAATAAGATGGAATGTGCTCCATAAGGGAGGGATGGCATGTTGCATGCACCGGATGGCAACGAGCAAGGCACTGGGTCACGATGAGCAGTGCAACCCAGGTTGGTACAAGCATGGGATTTGGGCAACCGACGATGAACATTGGCAGGCCATGGTGATATAGAGCCACAGGTCATCAACGTCTTTTGAAGTATGCATGACAACATACCACATTGGCGCCAAGTGCATGTCCGGATAGCATACTTCTAGCCAATATTCATTTCTATTTTGTGGTTAATTTTTATGTCTAACTTTGAGTCAAAGCGGGGAAATACTTGAGAAAAGCTGTGAACTAGAGCGGCACAAGAATGCGCGTTTAATTTGAAAGGAACATAGTACGGCGCACATGCTCGGTGCTCATCAAAAATATTCAGCTTGCGATGGAGTATGAACTCGTCAGTGTTGGTGCATCTTATCCCCACCAAAATAATACACTTTGAGAATCCCCACCTTTACAGATATAACATTGAATAAAATAAACGAGCGAGCTACCCGTTTAAATAGATCGAGCATGCTGGCCCTTCCTCTTTGCATTGGCTGAATGCATGCTGCCTTGGCTAGGTACCTACACTCATTCTTGGATAGATACTCCTACTAGTCTAGTGCCATGTGCGTAGGCATGGGAGTCACCCGGAAGTTGCAGACGCTGTTGTTACCTGCTAGAAGTACCGTCCCTCAATCTGATGTTCTTTCCCAACTGGTTGCTTTTACTCATTCCCAAGAGCAAGGTACCACCTATCCTCGATTTTGCATCTAGACTAGATGTTAGAGGTATAATATGACATTGTGTTGGTGTGAAAAGGGGTCACTTCGATCCAGTACCCTCCATGCTAGCGACCACAAAAGTTAGCGGAATTGTTTGTTTGGCCATGTATATTCAGTTATTTCCTTATGTGAGACATCATATATCCGATGTTGGTTTCCTGAGATTTTCACGGCTAGAAAGACGGATCCATGCATATATTTAAATTCCTGAACAAGCTACAAAATATATAACAAAGGCCAATGTTTATTGTGGGAAAAATGTGGAGCATTGTGTCGGCCATCAGAGTTAAAAATGATCAAATTATGTTCATAAAACATATATAAATGATCTGATTCCAGTACCTAGAATGCACTTTTTTGTACGCAAAATAAATACAGAGCTTTATTTCAAATTTTACATACTAATATTTTTTTGTTACATGAGAGCTCAAATGACATAATGAAATCAACTCATGTCTTGTCACCGGGATTTCACGACAATACTCACGATTTGCAAATTTTTTGAAGAGGGCTCGCGCAGATGATCTAGTCATGAGATTTCACACAAAAGATCTTTCACCCAGGTTTGGACTCTTTGTTTGTAGAGGTAATACCCAACTCATGCTAGGTGTTTCTTACGAAGCCTTGCACAAAGATGTTAGAATGCAGGGTCTGATGCCCGTGTGTGAGGTGTATGCTTGTAAGCTGGCTGAACCTTGTAGTCTTGTCTAGATTCTCCCCTAATCTCGCATTATATGCAGATGACAAGGCTTAGCGTACAACGGTCGAGTGGCGACCTAGTAATAACAACGCAATTATGGAGACATTGCTACTGTTTAGGACTACACTTGTAATATCTTGGTAGGTGTCACGAGTGGTAGTAGGTGTTAGCAGTGGTCATGCCAAATTTTAGCTCCACAATGAGAAAATTTCTGAGCTTGACTGATAGGCGTTGTCAAGACCTCCTAGTCCCAGTATAGTGCGGCACGAGTGAAGCAAACACGCACCCGCCAACCCCCGTGCGTCCTTTGGGCTGGCCAATTGTGAGGCGAGGTGCCCCCAGTTTTTTTCTTTTTTCTTACAGTTTTTTGTGTTATTCATTTTTACTTCTTTAAGAAATATTTGAGATTTAAATGAAGTTTTGAATTTCAAAACATATTCCTAATTTAAAAAAATCAAGGGAGTAAAAAATGATCTTAAATTTCAAAAAACGTTCATGAATTTGAAAAATGTTGCTGGATTTAAAAAACATGCAGAAATGTGATAAAAACTATTCCAAAATTTGAAAAAGCACATGATTTTGAAAATTGGTCTAGGATTTCAAAAACTATTCATGAATTTGAAATTTGTTCCTGTATTAAAAATGTTCATTAATTTTACCAATGTTCCCAGAGTTATAAACAGGAAAATATTCCTGAAGTTCAAAAAAAATGTTCTCAAATTTGAAAAAAAGTTCCAATATGTAAAAAACTCTTCATAGATTTG
This sequence comes from Triticum dicoccoides, assembly GCF_002162155.2. NCBI lineage: Eukaryota > Viridiplantae > Streptophyta > Magnoliopsida > Poales > Poaceae > Triticum > Triticum dicoccoides. The sequence goes on along the minus strand of NC_041388.1, from coordinate 574,064,176 downwards.
AACATTTTAATGTGTTTCAAAAAACATTAAAATATCAGAAAATGTTAACAGAAATATAAATTGAAAAAAAAAAGAAACCAAAGACCGAAAGAAAACACACACACACACAGAAAACTGGTTCAGGGAAGGTTCTAGAAACCTTCCGAAAACTAGTGGGGTGGAAACCAGGAATGGCCCGGTCAATATAGCATGCGCTCTCGCTAAGGGTTGCACGTTTTTTCTCTCGGTATTCCCAACCCTACAGGAGGTATAGGACACGACTATGGAAGCTCAAAGTGCTACCTAAGGTGCGTGTGTTCTGGTGGAGGGTCCTCCATGGTATCCTTCCGGTGGAGAGAACACCACAGTTCAGGCATATTGCAACATTAGCACGTTGCAAAGTTTGCATGGGAGCGGATGAAGATTTGATGCATGCATTGATCAAGTGTTCACATGCTCAAACGATCTGGATAGAAGCACGGAATTGGCTGCAGGTTAAGCTACCGGAATTACATCATATGACTTGGTGCAAGGATATCCTTTGCGACTCCCGGTTCTCAGAGAGTGATCGGGCGAAAATTGTCACTGTTATGTGGGCTATATGGACCTCTCGCAATAACATAACGCATGACAGAGTGAGTATGAACCCGGCGCAATCTCTCAAACGCATAAGAGAAGCTCTTGCCTATTGGAGCTTTCCTTGGAACAGACCAAGGTTTTACCTGGCTGTGGTTGGAGGCCACCTGATCAAGGCTGGGTAAAAGTGAACATAGATGCTAGTGTCTCAGTGATTGAACATAAGAGTGGAGCTAGAGGAGTGGCACGAACTTCCTCGACCTTCATTGCCGCCTGGAGCAAACCTTACCCCGACATCACAGATCCCATAATAGCAGAAGCGTTTGCTATGCGAGATGGGGTGATTTTCGCACAGCTTCGAGGCTTCTTGCAAGTGCTCATGGAAACAGATTGCTTAGAATTGGTTCAGCTATGTCACTCGCGACGTTTTCCGTGCTCCATCGTAGCACCGTTATTACTAGAAATAGAAGAGCTAGCCTTATCCTTTCTTTCATTTGATGTTCAACATGTATTGAGAAACTCCAATATGTCGGCCCACTTGTATGCTAAGCATGCCTGCACCCTGGGGATTACTGACTGCTGGATGGACTCCCCTCCTGGCTTCCTCATGACCAGTGTTTTGGCTGATCGTGCGGGAATAGAGATTGGTTGAATAAAGCTCGAAGTTTCCCTGTAGGATCGAAAGTATGTCTAGAGGGGGGTGATTAGACTACTTGACCAAATAAAAATCTAGCCTTCTCCCAATTTTAGTTCTTGGCAGATTTTAGCAACATAGCACAAGTCAAGCAATCAACCTACACATGCAATTCTAAGAGTATAGTAGTGGAATGTAAAACAATTGAATATGAAGGTAAAGGGATGAGTTTGAGGGAGGAAACGCAATGTTGACGCGGAGATTTTTTGTCCGTGGTTCTGATAGGTGGTGCTATCGTACATCCACGTTGATGGAGACTTCAACCCACGGAGGGTAACGGTTGCGCGGTCCACGAAGAATCCATGAAGAAGCAACCTTGTCTATCCCACCATGGTCGTCGCCCATGAAGGACTTGCCTCACTAGGGTAGATCTTCATGAAATAGGCGATCTCCTTGCCCTTACAAACTCCTTGGTTCAACTCCACAATCTTGTCGGAGGCTCCCAAGTGACACCTACCCAATCTAGGAGACACCACTCTCCAAGAAGTAACAAATGGTGTGTTGATGATGAGCTCATTGCTCTTGTGCTTCAAATGTTAGTATCCCCAACACTCAACTCTCTCTCATAAGATTGGATTTGGTAGAAAGAAGATTTGAGTAGAAAGCAACTTGGGGAAGGTTAGAGATCAAGGTTTATGTGGTTGGAATGGAATATCTTGACATCAACACAAATGTAGGTGGTTCTCAAAAAATATGTATTGAAAGTGTAGGCATATTTTGATGTCTCTCTTTACTAATGAAGAGTGGGTGGAGGGGTATTTATAGCCTCCACACAAAATCTAATTGTTACACACAAATCGGCAAACTTGGTGGGACCGATTCAGAGAACTCCGTCAGACCGATTTGGTTCATAATGTGACCGTTAGGTGTTTCTGTGGAACCGACATGTCAACTCGGTGGGACCGATTTCATTAGGGTTAGGGCATAACGTAATCTCGGTGAGACCGATTACACAAACTCGGTGGGGCCGATTTTGGTAATAGACAAACAAAGAGTTGGTCGGGCAAACTCGGTGGGACCGATTCGCTCATCTCGATTGGACCGAAACGTTACGAAAAGGGAACAGAGTGTTTGCATTGCAATCTCGGTGGGACCGATCGCTCATCTCGGGTTGACCGAAACGTTACGAGGGGAAACAGAGAGGTTACAATCCCATCTTGATGAGACCGAGATCCCTATCGGTGAGACCGAAAAGACTAGGGTTTCTGGTAGTGGCTATGCCAACTGAACTCGGTGGCGCCGGATAGAAAGAATTGGTGGGGCCGAGTTGGATATTTGGTGTGGGACATATGTGGATATAAGAAAGTAGTGGAGGGTTTTGGAGCATATCACTAAGCATTTTGAGCAAGCACCTCATTAAGCAACACCTCATCCCTTCTTAATAGTATTGGCTTTTCCTATAGACTCAATGTGATCTTGGATCACTAAAATAGAAAATGTAGAGTCTTGTGCTTTGAGCTTGACCCAATCTTTTATCTTTCGCATTTTGAAGGGTCCACTTTCTAATCCATGTCAACCATTGAGCTTTCCTGAAATATTCATCTTGGAATAGCATTAGTTCAATGAGCTATATGTTGTTAGGAATTACCAAAACCACCTAAGGATAGTTGCACTTTAACTCCCGTAAAAAAACACGAGGTATATGATTCAACAATGTCTTCTATCTATAACAAATGTGTAGCAGTACCGTACATCCACCTGCAGCGCGCGTCTCTCCTCCTAAGGAAAGGCGGCTAGGGTTTCTGCCTTCCGTCGGCGGCGCCGCCAATCTGCACGTCTCCTATGGCCTTATGACCATGGGTGTGCGAAGGATCCCGGCCCTTGCTGGAGGGAGGGCTCTGTGTTTTGGTGCTCCTTCAAGTTTTGTTATGGTTTGTGTCGGCGGTTATTTACGGTGAGGGCTACATCGGTGGTCGTTGATGGTGGAGTCAGAGTCGCCCTCACGGAGGTGTGATGACAATGACATCAGATTGCAACCTCGACGACGCATTTCTCCTCGACGACATATGTGCGTTCTTGTGTTGGTTGCCAGGCTGCCATGTGTGCCCTACCTTTGCTAGCCTGTTGTGACAATTTTCGCATGGTTTTTCATTAATTGACTAGGCAACTCTCTTCGACATTCTTAATGAATCGGGTCCTAAGGGGCCGCATTTCAAAAAACTAGACTGGTTTATTTTGCCTCAAATAATCTTATTTCTCATCTCAAAGATCAGTATGTAATTGACATGACATAGATATTGTTACTGGCAACTTGAAGTTGATGCAACGTTGTCTCCTTTTTTTTTCAGAAAGAACATTTTCTCCTCGGTTTTCTTAGTTCCGGCATCGATGTTCCTCCGTGTTGTGTTTAAACCCACTCAGACATCTCGGCTTTGCTAGCTACTGGGGTCGAGCCCAATTACTCGTCTCATACGTCTAGATTTAGATACCAGCTTTTAAATTTTGCAGTCAGAGTGGCCCTACATGGCGATATATACCACATTCATTGGTCTCAGTAGGGCCTTTATAAATCGTCGGTTGGTCTCGGTTGTCAATACACGATTTGGCCTTAAAGGGTTAGCTTAGGAGCGTGGTTCATCTATTGCTAGTTTGCCAGACTTACAATTGTTCACGGTGTACTTACGTAGCGTCAAGGGTGTAGTGGGATTGGGAGGTATGGGAACCTAGGTGTGCGGGGCAACAAACTAATCCACACGGAGTGCACTGCTGCATTGCTGCAGACCTACGTCAGACCAATCAATGGGTGAAGAACAACAAGAGCGACGGAGTGTGCATGCATCGTGCTATCGCAATCAGATTCGGTGAAATTATCTTCAAACCCCAACGCCTTGCTCTTGATCTGAATCGGGATTCAAGTTCTCTGGCGCTTGGTAGGAATTCAGTGGTCGACTTGCCGAACTTTGAACAACCATGAAAAACGAAGTCGTTGGCTGATCTGGTCGGCATGCAACAACTTGTTATGTGTGTCACTGCTGCTGGGCAGGCCGGAATGCATTAAGTATCACATGGATGTTTACTGGGACAAATTTCCCTAGAAACTCGTTTTAGACCTGGTAGAATTGAAATGAAAATAGATTCCTGCAAGGATTTTATTTGGTGGGATTTGGATTCCAAATTCAATTTTTTTGGTTTTGTTGTTTTGTGGATATGTGAGATCAAATGCATACCATATGCTGTTGAGCCGCTATTTTGAATTGTAACCATAAATAATCAACATGCACATTTCAATCGGTACATTCAACACATTTACAATAAAAAATGTTCATAAACCTAAAAATGGTTGTCCACTTTTTCAATAATCAAGATAAAATAAAATCTTCGACAAAACTAGCTTCACACCTTTAAATATGACAAATATAATAAAAAGTACACAAAATGAAGAGTACTGCTAGAGAATGGGGACCAGACGCATCTCATGTGACCTGGTAAGAAGAGAACAACAAAATATCACCACACATATGAATATTTACACCGGCATCAACCCACCAATCCGTATACTGATAAACTGACAATACAGTAAATGAATTACCGTATTGAGATGCCCCATTATCATTCTTGCTCATAATCGTGCTGACAGACTTGGGGTCCTTTCTTGGTTTCTGGTGCTTGTTCGGGCACTTCTTGGTCCACTGTTCCTCAAAACCACAAGTAAACCAAATATCTTTTTTCTTGTCTTTCTTGTCCTTTTTGAAGGTCTTCTTACCCTTCTTGTTGATGTCGGTAGTCTGTTGGAGCCCGTTCTTTCCCTTTAAGTTGTGGAAGTTTTTTGTACCATTTGGCGACAGAAGCTCCTTGAGCCCTTTTACCCCGAGTCCTTTGATTGGAGTCTGCTCGACACTCAGATGACTAATGACATCCTCTACCGAGAATTCACGTCTCTGATGTTTCGGAGTGGTAAGAAAACTCCTCCAGGGAGGAGGAAGTTCAGCAATTATGCAACTCGTGACAAACTTGCTCGATAACTCATACTTAAGAAGCTCGAGCTCCTTAACAATGTACTATATCTCATGAGTCTAGTCCAATGCAGGGCGGTCCTCAACCATTGTGTGATCATGGAACTGCTCCACGACATATATCTCACTTCCAGCATCGGTTGCACCGAATTTTGCTTCAAGCGCATTCCACAAGTCCTGGGCAACCCGCAAAGTAAATATGTGTCGACTAGTTTTTCTCGGATCACACTCAGAATAGCTCCAACAAAGATGATAGTTGACTCCCTGAACGCATTCTTCAATACAGAAGTAATCATTCCTTCAAAAGTGTCACTAACGACCCAGAACAACATCAAAGTTGTGAGTTACAAAATAGTATTGGTCTACCAATGCTTAAAGTATGTTCCTGTAAACAGGGCTAGTTTTAGTATAGCGGCAAAGCCATTAATCAAAAATTGCCAAAAAGTATTAGGTTTTTGAATTGTTGAGTATATTAGGAAATTAAATTAATCCAGAAATAAGTCATGAACATGGTATTGACAATATTGACCAAATACTCATATTTGATCTTGTAAGCACGTACTAGACATATATCAGAAATATCTATGTAAATAGCTAGTATGGCTAACACGAAATAAACAAGAGCGGGATAAACGAGTTATACCCTCCAGCCGGCCAGGTCGTAGCCGTGGCGCCGGCGGCGACAACAGTCTCCTCGGTGGCCATCTTCTAGGCAACGAGCTTTTCGTCTTCGGTGGACATGTTGATGACTAAGGCAATGTGGACATAGACGATGTAGTGGACAAAGACGAATAGCGGCGAGCATTCGCGTAGATGACGCTCCCCAAATACTTAATCGCCCTTCTCTCAGTGCAGGATCATAAAGGCTTGGGTCCTGGAGGCCTACTCTGTCGTATAACTGTGCATACGGTGGACGGGATGGGATTGCCGAAAGCAACAACAACCAGAGGAGCAACGATAGGCGGTGTGTGCCAGGAGGCAAATGTGATCTGATCTGGTTGGCAGCTAGGGTTGCCGATGCCTCCAATGTATAGGCGTAGTCGGGGTAGGGAGACCTGGGCTAGACAGACGTCCAATTATGCAACAGCCCGTGATCAGACATCTCAGATTTGTGGTGTGTCCTTTAATGACTCATAATTAATGGTCAATTAATAATCTGTTATTGACCGGCAAAAATTAAGTGCAAACATGACATAGGTCTAACATCAGCTTGGCTCAATCACGAAACATGACGCACACGCAAGGTGAAGGAGCAGCGTGCGGGAATCACTCATCTACTCAAGCTTGAGTAGCATGTGAAAGAGGATCACTGTCGGGATAATTGACCACGGGTACCCCGAAGACGGCAAGACGATATTTCAAGACATCGGGGCTAGGAAAAGCCCCTCAGTCCGACTGCTCAGGCCGCCCTAGACGGCTCCCTGTCCGACTACCCGAGCCGACTCATCACCCGGCCTACTCCTCCGGCCTGCTGCTCCAGCCGGCCTGCTGCGCGGAGTCGGCCGCTGCACCGACCCGACACCGACGAGACGGCTGTACCTGAGCACTGTTCACATCCTCATGTCATCATGTATAGTGTCACTTGTCCCTGGATGCTATTTATGAAGTGACTCAAGAGACAAGCATGACACCCCACCATGCCCCTTGCTCCCATGCCACCGCATAGCTTACATGCTAAGCTAGTCATGCCTATACGAAGCACACATCCATCCATCCACCCACCACACACTCTCACGTAAGAGCACTCATGGGAGCACACACTCCCACGACCATACATGGCCAAGCTCATGTGCCACACTAGCTAGCTAGCTCTCATTGTTACTGATATCAGATATAGCTCATAGCTCTAGGAGGACTTTGTACTGCCCGATGTACATCCCACATATATACTCAGACATACAGGAGTAGGGGTATTATCTCTCCGGAGAGCCCCGAACCTGGGTAAACCACCGCGTGCTACTCGCATACCCGTCTCCGGATAATCCGGCAACAGTCTTGCCCTCACACTCAAGCCACCCTGTGGTATCTGTCGTCTCCCCACCCCCCATCCCCCCCCATCCCCCCCCCACCCCGTACGAATACCACGATTGTTGGCGCACACCATGGGGCTTGTTGCTGCTTGTTTCGCAGTCCGGGCGAGACCATCTTCGTCTCCACCGCCGCGGTGTCGCGCCGTCTCTCCGATAGCGGTCGGAGGCTCGACATCGACACACCCCCGGAGTGGCCGCGAGGGGCGGCGGGCCCTCGTCGTCGGCCTCACCCTCTTCGCCACCACCACAATGCCGGCCGTCCGTCCGCACTCCTGCCGCACGTGCGGCCTCGTTTCGGTCGGCCGTGTCCATCCACGCGCTGCTCGTGTCTACTCCCCTCCGCGCTGCGCTTTGCTCTGGCCAGAACGGGGGTTCTCTACTCCATATATCATCTATGCTAGCTAGCTAGATGCGAGTCAAGCAATGGTCAACGCATAGCCATACACAAGTCGAACATATCCCGTACACTAGCCATACATTGCCTCGCTTTGCTCCAGCGGGCAGCCCCTGCCTCCTACTTCGGCCATCTCGCCTGGGCCTGATAATTGTCTGTGTCAGCCGAAATTTTCGGCCCTCTTTGAACTTGTTTTTGGCCCAATCCAATTTCTGTGGCCTCTCCACAGTTTGCCTATCGAACCACGCCCGAACCCTAAACAATTCATGATCCCCACTCCCCCGTGTGTGCGGCGGTGGTGGCGCTGCGCCCAGTCGCGGGCTCGCGGCTCCTCCAATCGTCGTCGGCTGCCTCCCAGCTCGAGCGTGCCGCTCCTGCCCCGTTCGGGTCATCCCAGCGGCCCGGCCCCTGCTGCTGACCTCTGCTGGCTGCGGGATGCAGGTGAATCCAGCGGCAACTCCTCAACTCCGCAGCACATCTCCCCGTCCTTGTTTCAATCTTTGTGGATCTGATGGTGATGTTTGACTGATGCAAAGTTTGGTGAATATATACGTACATACGTACTCCTTAGAGTTGTTCTACTGCTATATTTTTGCTCTTCTTCTTTTCAATTTTTTCGGCAGAATTTCCACAAGATTTCAGTCAAATTTCATTTGAAATTCAAATTTTAGTTTTGTAATTTCGTCCGATATTTGATCGGAATTTTTGAAATGGCCGAATTTCGTCCATCTCGTCCAGGGGCGAAAAAATGCAAACCGAAAGCCAAAACACAGCACCAGCGCCGGGCCACGCCCGAGCTCCTCCACCTCGCGCTGACCATTGGCTCCGGCAAGGGCCGTGCCGGCGAGCCCCTCCCGGCCTCCTCCTCCATCAATGGTCGGTCGAACTCCCTGCAGCAACGCCGCCACCTACTGCTTCTACTGCCTGCTGCTGTGCCCGCTGCTTCCACCATCGCCCAAGCCCGCGGGCACTGCAGCTCCTCCTGCGGCTGTCCCGACGTGTCCCTGGACCACCAGCCTGCCGCGCCCGAGTGCCTCCACCGGCCGCTCCCCGCGCATCGGCCCTGCCCGGCCACCCCGGTCTCTGCCTCGCCCAGTTTCGCGCGTGCGCGCGCCCGCCGCCTCCACCTCATGGGCGCTGAGACCCGCGCGCGCGTCTCCCCGTCGCCGCGCTCCCTCTGCTACGCCTGCGCGCGCCCCCGTGGCCTCGACCGCCTACGCCTGTCGGCCTCCACCCCCTGCTCTCTTGCTACGCGGCTCCGTGCTCGTCCGCCTCGCCCCCAAGCCGGCTCCACGGCCGGGTCCGCCACCGCGCGCCACGCCCGCCGGGTGCACCCGTGGCCGCCTGCGCCGCCGCCGGCTACCGGCTCCCTCCCTCGTCGCCCCGGCTCTGTCCGCGCGGCCGGCTTCGCCAGCGCCCGGCCGCCAGGTCGCTGCACCCCTCTGCTCCGCCCTAACCGCATCCCATCCCCGGGTGGCCGACTCCCCGACTGGCCGCCTTCGCCTGCGGCCCGCCTTGGCTTGGCACCCCGTTGAGTTGTGCCCCGGCTGGCTACTCCATGCAGATAGAAAAAGGACCACCTGCCCAATGGCCGGCTGGAAAAAAAAGGACAGCCGGCTAGAAAAAATGTTGAAGTCGGCTGCTGCCAAGAAAAAAAAGAAGAAAAAAGAGAGAGACGCTGCCGGCTGCCCAGTCGGCTGGAGGAGAAGTCGTTGCCAAAAAAAAGAGGCCGGCTGGGTCAACGCAGCGGCCAGATGACAAAATATGCCCGGCTGCCCACCCGGCAGGACAGAAAGTAAAGAGAGTCCGACTGCTGGTAAAAAAAGAGGGCGTCCGAGAAACGAAGCAGAAGAAGAAGTGTCCGTCCGACTATACGGGCATAAAAAAAAAGAGAAAGAACGTCAACTCCAACAAAGAAGACAAAGTAATCACCAGGAGATCTGGCCGAACTGCTCAGCAGTCGGCCCGAATCTCGGGGGCTACATCGAACGGGTGCGCTGACGCGCCCCGGCGAGGAAGAAGACAAAGTAGTCGCCGGGAGATCCGGCCCGACTGCTCAGCAATCGACCCGAATCTCGGGGGCTACACCCAGCTGGTGCGCTGACGCGCCCCCGCAAGAAAGAAGACAAAGTAGTTACTCGGAGATCTGGCCCGACTGCTCAGCAGTCGGCCCGAATCTCGGGGGCTATACATAGTGGGTGCGCTGACGCGCCCCCATGGAAGATTGTAAGAAACAAAAACAAGAGACAAAAGAAGAGTTTTGTCCGGCTGCCAGCAACCGACAGAAGAGAAAAAAAGAAGAAAAAAGGCGCTGCCAGACGCCTCGCCGCCTGGCCGATCGAGCCTGACCGGCCGGGACCCCCCTTCGAGCACCCGAAGGCTCGAAGGCTACACCCAGCGGGTGCGCCGGCGCGCTCCGCGAGCGCCGAGCCGCGCCGGCTGTCTTCGGCAAACTCCACCTTGCTTGAACAAAAATCAATGTGAGCTCCTCACCCGCATATTTTTTCACCACGAAAGCACGGATGACCTCGAGCAATACTCGGGGGGCTATCCCAGCATTTTATTACAGTTGCATCACTATTCGCCCCGGCGCTAGCCAGAGTTGGCCCAAGGGCTGGCCGCTTGGCCTGAGACATTAGTTCCTGTAGATGGCTTAGTATAGTGCGCGATACCAAATGCCCACTCTTAGTCACAGACCGCAGAATGGCTCTTCGGCTAGCAAGAGTGAATGCTGGAGACCACCCACGCGAAAAATGTTTGGGAAGAAAAACGGTTCGGGCGACCCGGCCGTTTACTTTACGAGTATCTGCTCGGTTGAATCTGCTCCCAGAGTCTGAGTACTGTACACTCCACTTAACGGCCCACTCTCAGCCACAGACCGCAGAGCGGCTGTCCGGCAAGCGAGAGCACAAGCCAAAGAGCGGAGGGAACACGAAAAAGATTAAGGGGGCTCAGACGAAACCGAGTTGGCACCCTCCGCATAAACTTGCAATGCTAAAAGGAAATATTTGATATATCTGCGTGGACTAACTTTGTCCTTTTGCATGATCATTTCCGTGGGGACCCCTCCTCCTCGCTCGGAGGCTCGGAGGCTACATCAACACCCGCCAAAAAACCTCTGCCCAACTTCGCCAAGTTGCTCGGAGGCTCGGGGGCTACTGTCGGGGTAATTGACCACAGGTACCCCGAAGACGGCAAGACGATATTTCAAGACATCGGGGATAGCAAAGACCCCTCAGTACGACTGCTCAGGCCACCCCAGACGGCCCCCTGTCCGACTTCCCGGGCCGACTCGTCACCCGGCCTACTCCTCCGGCCGACTGCTCCAGCCGGCCTGCTGCGCGAAGTCGGCCGCTGCACCAACTCGACACCGACAAGATGGCTGTACCGGAGCACTGTTCGTGTGTCATCTCATGTCATCATGTATAGTGTCAGTTGTCCCTGGGCACTATTTATAAAGTGACCCAGGAGACAAGCATGACACCCCACCATACCCCCTTTCTCCCATGCCACCACATTGCTTACATGCTAAGCTAGCCATGCCTATATAAGGCACGCATCCATCCATCCATCCACCACACACTCTCACGTAAGAGCACTCACACACTCCCACGGCCACACATGGCCAAGCTCATGTGCCAAACTAGCTAGCTAGCTCTCATTGCTACTGATCTCAGATACAGGTCCCGGAGCACTTTCTACTGCCCGATGTACACCCCACATATATACTCAGACATGCAGGAGTAGGGGTATTATCTCTCCGGAGAGCCCTGAACCTGGGTAAACTAGCGCGTGCTACTCGCATACCCGTCCCCGGATACTCCGGCAGCAGTCTTGCCCTCACACTCAAGCCACCCTGTGGCATTTGTCGTCCCCCACCCCCCTGTAAGAATACCAAGACAATCGCTTTTAAGGAGATCCAAAACTTAACAAGTGGAATCTTAGCTAAGTGGTAGACCCTTCTTCACCATTGATCTGCGTTCCAATTGAAGGAAATATGCCCTAGAGGCAATAATAAAAGTTATTATTTATTTCCTTATATCATGATAAATGTTTATTATTCATGCTAGAATTGTATTAACCGGAAACACAATACATGTGTGAATACATAGACAAACAGAGTGTCACTAGTATGCCTCTACTTGACTAGCTCATTGATCAAAGATGGTTATGTTTACTAGCCATAGACATGAGTTGTCATTTGATTAACGGGATCACATCATTAGGAGAATGATGTGATTAACTTGACTCATTCCGTTAGCTTAGCACTTGATCCTTTAGTTTGTTGCTATTGCTTTCTTCATAACTTATACATGTTCCTATGACTATGAGATTATGCAACTCTCGTTTACCGGAGGAACACTTTGTGTGCTACCAAACATCACAACGTAACTGGGTGATTATAAAGGTGCTCTACAGGTGTCTCTAAAGGTACTTGTTGGGTTGGCATATTTCGAGATTAGGATTTGTCACTCCGATTGTCGGAGAGGTATCTCTGGGCCCTCTCGGTAATGCACATCACTCAAGCCTTGCAAGCATTGCAACTAATAAGTTAGTTGCGGGATGATGTATTACGCAACGAGTAAAGAGACTTGCCGGTAACAAGATTGAAATAGGTATTGAGATACCGACGATCGAATCTCGGGCAAGTAACATACCGATGACAAAGGGAACAATGTATGTTGTTATGCGGTCTGATCGATAAAAATCTTCGTAGAATATGTAGGAGCCAATATGAGCATCCAGGTTCCGCTATTGGTTATTGACCGGAGACGTGTCTCGGTCATGTCTACATAGTTCTCGAACCCGTAGGGTCCGCACGCTTAAAGTTCGGTGACGATCGTAATTAGGGTTTTTGTGTTTTGATGTACCGAAGGTTGTTCGTAGTCCCGGATGTGATCACGAACATGACAAGGAGTCTCGAAATGGTCGAGACATAAAGATTGATATATTGGAAGCCTATATTTGGATATCGGAAACGTTCCGGGAGAAATCGGGATTTTACCGGAGTACCCGGGGTTACCGGAACCCCCCGGGGTTTAATGGGCCTACATGGGCCCTAAGGGGAAGAGGAGGGACGGCCAGGGCAGGCCGCGCGCCCCCTCCCCCCTAGTCCCAATAGGACAAGGAAGGGGGGGCGGTGCCCCCCTTTCCTCTTTCCCCCTTCCTTTTTCCTTCTCCAACAGGGCAAGAGGGGGGAGTCCTGCTCCTAGTGGGAGTAGGACTCCTCCAGGCGCACCCCTAGGGCCGGCCGCACCTCCCCTTCTCCCTCCTTTATATATGGGGGCAAGGGGGCACCCCATGACACACAAGTTGATCTTCGTGATCGTTCCTTAGTTGTGTGCGGTGCCCCCTTCCACCATATTCCACCTCGGTCATATCGTAGCGGTGCTAAGGCGAAGCCCTGCAGCGGTAGAACATCATCACCGTCATCATGTTGTCGTGCTGACGAAACTCTCCCTCAACACTCGGCTGGATCGGAGCTCGAGGGACGTCACCGAGTTGAACGTGTGCAGAACTCGGAGGTGCCGTATGTTCGGTACTTGGATCGGTCGGATCGGGAAGACGTACGACTACTTCCTCTACGTTGTGTCAACGCTTCCATTGCCGGTCTACGAGGGTACGTAGATAACACTCTCCCCTCTCGTTTCTATGCATCACCATGATCTTGCGTATGCGTAGGAATTTTTTTGAAATTACTATGTTCCCCAACAGTGGCATCCGAGCCTGGTTTTATGCGTTGATGTTATGCACGAGTAGAACACAAGTGAGTTGTGGGCGATATAAGTCATACTACTTACTAGCATGTCATACTTTGGTTCAGCGGTATTGTTGGATGAAGCAGCCCGGACCGACATTACGCGTACGCTTACGCGAGACTGGTTCTACCGACATGCTTTGCACACAAGTGGCTGGCGGGTGTCAGTTTCTCCAACTTTAGTTGAACCGAGTGTGGCTACGCCCGGTCCTTGCGAAGGTTAAAACAGCACCAACTTGACAAACTATCGTTGTGGTTTTGATGCGTAGGTAAGAACGGTTCTTGCTAAGCCCGTAGTAGCCACGTAAAACTTGCAACAACAAAGTAGAGGACGTCTAACTTGTTTTTGCTGGGCATGTTGTGATGTGATATGGTCAAGACATGATGCTAAATTTTATTGTATGAGATGATCATGTTTTGTAACCGAGTTATCGGCAACTGGCAGGAGCCATATGGTTGTCGCTTTATTGTATGCAATGCAATCACGCTGTAATGCTTTACTTTATCACTAAGCGGTAGCGATAGTTGTGGAAGCATAAGATTGGCGAGACAACAACGATGCTACGACGGAGATCAAGGTGTCGCGCCGGTGACGATGGTGATCATGACGGTACTTCGGAGATGGAGATCACAAGTACAAGATGATGATGGCCATATCATATCACTTATATTGATTGCATGTGATGTTTATCTTTTATGCATCTTATCTTGCTTTGATTGATGGTAGCATTATAAGATGATCCCTCACTAAATTATCAAAGTAAGTGCTCTCCCTGAGTATGCACCATTGCGAAAGTTCTTCGTGCTGAGATACCACGTGATGATCGGGTGTGATAGGCTCTACGTTCAAATACAACGGGTGCAAAACAGTTGCACACGCGGAATACTCAGGTTAAACTTGACGAGCCTAGCATATAACAGATATGGCCTTGGAACACGGAGACCGAAAGGTCGAGCGTGAATCATATAGTAGATATGATCAACATAGTGATGTTCACCATTGATACTACTCCATCTCTCGTGATGATCGGACATGGTTTAGTTGATTTGGATCACGTGATCACTTAGAGGATTAGAGGGATATCTTTCTAAGTGGGAGTTCTTAAGTAATATGATTAATTGAACTTAAATTTATCATGAACTTAGTACCTGATAGTATCTTTCTTGTTTATGTTTGATTGTAGATAGATGGCCCGTGCTTATGTTCCGTTGAATTTTAATGCGTTCCTTGAGAAAGCAAAGTTGAAAGATGATGGTAGCAATTACATGGACTGGGACCGTAACTTGAGGATTATCCTCATTGCGGCACAGAAGAATTACGTCCTGGAAGCACCGCTAAGTGCCAAGCCTGCTGCAGGAGCAACACCAGATGTTATGAACGTCTGGCAGATCAAAGCTGATGACTACTCGATAGTTCAGTGTGCCATGCTTTATGGCTTAGAACCGGGTCTTCAACGACGTTTTGAACGTCATGGAGCATATGGGATGTTTCAGGAGTTGAAGTTAATATTTCAAGCAAATGCCAGGATTGAGAGATATGAAGTCTCCAATAAGTTCTATAGCTGCAAGATGGAGAAGAATAGTTTTGTCAGTGAACATATACTCAAAATGTCTGGGTATCATAATCACTTGACTCAACTGGGAGTTAATCTTCCTGTTGAAAGTGTCATTGACAGAGTTCTTCAATCACTGCCACCAAGCTACAAAAGCTTCGTGATGAACTATAATATGCAAGGGATGAATAAGACTATTCCCAAGCTCTTCGCGATGCTAAAAGCCGCGGAGGTAGAAATCAAGAAGGTGCATCAAGTGTTGATGGTCAATAAGACCACCAGTTTCAAGAAAAAGGGCAAAGGGAAGAAGAAAGGGTAACTTCAAGAAGAACAGCAAACAAGTTGCTACTCAGGAGAAGAAACCCAAGTTTGGACCTAAGCCTGAGACTGAGTGCTTCTACTGCAAGAAAACTGGTCACTGGAAGCGGAATTGCCCCAAGTATTTGGCGGATAAGAAGGTTGGCAAAGTGAACAAAGGTATATGTGATATACATGTTATTGATGTGTACCTTACTAATGCTCACAGTAGCACCTGGGTATTTGATACTGGTTCTGTTGCTAACATTCGCAACTCGAAACAGGGGCTACGGATTAAGCGAAGATTGGCTAAGGACGAGGTGACGATGCGCGTAGGAAATGGTTCCAAAGTCGATGTGATCCCGGTCGGCACGCTACCTCTACATCTACCTTCGGGATTAGTATTAGACCTAAATAATTGTTATTTGGTGCCAGCGTTGAGCATGAACATTATATCTGGATCTTGTTTGATGCGAGACGGTTATTCATTTAAATTAGAGAATAATGGTTGTTCTATTTATATGAGTAATATCTTTTATGGTCATGCACCCTTGAAGAGTGGTCTATTTTTTATGAATCTCGATAGTAGTGATACACATATTCATAATGTTGAAACCAAAAGATGCAGAGTTGATAATGATAGTGCAACTTATTTGTGGCACTGCCGTTTAGGTCATATCGGTGTAAAGCGCATGAAGAAACTCCATACTGATGGACTTTTGGAACCACTTGATTATGAATCACTTGGTACTTGCGAACCGTGCCTCATGGGCAAGATGACTAAAACGCCGTTCTCCGGTACTATAGAGAGAGCAACAGATTTGTTGGAAATCATACATACAGATGTATGTGGTCCAATAAATGTTGAAGCTTGTGGCGGATATCGTTATTTTCTCACCTTCACAGATGATTTAAGCAGATATGGCTATATCTACTTAATGAAGCATAAGTCTGAAACATTTGAAAAGTTCAAAGAATTTCAAGGTGAAGTTAAAAATCATCGTAACAAGAAAATAAAGTTTATACGATCTGATCGTGGAGGAGAATATTTGAGTTACGAGTTTGGTCTACATTTGAAACAAAGCGGAATAGTTTCGCAACTCACGCCACACTACTAGAAAAAGCCCTATTAGTGGCGCACATGTTTTCGTTAGTAATGGCACACTATAGGTGTGCCATTATTAACACGCCACTAGTAACAGATACTAATGGCGCATCTCTGGTGCGTCATTAGTAATCCAGATAGTAATGGTGCACCTCTTGTGCGCCACTACTAACCCTTACGTGCTCCATTGGTATTCCCTCTAGGTGCACCACTAATAGCCTTATATGTGTGTCACTAGTAATAAAAGAAGGTGCGCCACTAATAAGGGCTGAAATGCGCCACTAGTAATGTATTTGGAAAACAAAAAAAATCCAAATTTACAGAAAACAACCTATAAGGAAAAATAATTTAAAACAAAAAATGAAATAGAATCATAATTTTTATTATAGTAAGAATATTACAATGTCTTTACAAGTGTCCAATAAAAGAAAAATTACAAGGAAATCTAAGAAATTCTAAAACTAATCTTCTACTAATCTTTTCTTCTTTTTCTTTACTTTATCCGTGCAAAGAATGATAGAAATATGTGAGAATGAACATTGCGGAGAAGTGAAATTAAGCAATTATTTGCATCCGACATCGAAGATCTAAGATAGCTTGAATCATAGACATGGGTCATTTCATGAAGCCAAGAGTCTATGCCATTCAGGATGCATAGTTCCCGGTCAGAAGAACTTAATTATTAAGTAAACACAGTCCTAAGCTTTTTACATGAGACAAAACATAAGGTACATGCTTGACCTAAGCTACAACCACGCTAATCCTGCTAACAACACACATGCAACTAGCTAATCAAGATTACTACTAACATAATTCACCGAAAAGAGTAACAGGTGATGCATCAAAAGGAATCTGGACAGATCCGATCACATTAGACGAGCCTAGGTGTGTGGATCCAAAACAAAGTGTGCAGATCTTTGATAAATGAAAGTTAAGGTTAATAATATAAACTTTAATATTCTGGACTTTGTTACCTTTTAGCCCAAGGAGACATGCTCTATTCCTAAGAAATTAACTATTAGTGACATAAACGTTGTGATTGATGTGACGATGAAGGAGTTTAAGTTCTGTACCTCATGCATTGCGCCACCGTCCAGTGCGGCTCTGAAGGAAATATGCCCTAGAGGCAATAATAAAGTTATTATTTTATTTCCTTATATCATGATAAATGTTTATTATTCATGCTAGAATTGTATTATCCGGAAACATAATACTTGTGTGAATACATAGACAAACTAAACGTCACTAGTGTGCCTCTACTTGACTAGCTCGTTAATCAAAGATGGTTATGTTTCCTAACCATAGACATGTGTTGTCATTTGATTAGCAGAATCACATCATTAGGAGAATGATGTGATTGACATGACCCATTCCATTAGCTTAGCACCCGATCGTTTAGTATGTTGCTATCGCTTTCTTCATAACTTATACATGTTCCTATGTCTACGAGATTATGCAACTCCCGTTTATCGGAGGAACACTTTGTGTGCTACCAAACGTCACAACGTAACTGGGTTATTATAAAGGAGCTCTACAGGTGTCTCCAAAGGTACATGTTGGGTTGGCGTATTTCGAGATTAGGATTTGTCACTCCGATTGTCGGAGAGGTATCTCTGGGCCCTCTCGGTAATACACATCACATAAGCCTTGCAAGCATTGCAACTAATGAGTTAGTTGTGAGATGATGTATTACGAAACGAGTAAAGAGACTTGCCGGTAACGAGATTGAACTAGGTATTGAGATACCGACGATTGACTCTCGGGCAAGTAACATACCGATGACAAAGGGAACAAAGTATGTTGTTATGCGGTCTGACCGATAAAGATCTTCGTAGAATATATGGGAGCCAATATGAGCATCCAGGTTCCGCTATTGGTTATTGACCAGAGACATGTCTCGGTCATGTCTACATTGTACTCGAACCCGTAGGGTCCGCACGCTTAACGTTACGATGACAGTTTCATTATGAGTTTATATATTTTGATGAACCGAAGTTTATTCGGAGTCCCGGATGTGATCACGGACATGACGAGGAGTCTCGAAATGGTCGAGACATAAATATTGATATATTGGAAGCCTATGTTTGGACATCGGAAGTGTTCCGGGTGAAATCGGCATTTTACCGGAGTACCGGGAGGTTACCGGAACCCCCTGGTAACCTAATGGGCCTTAATGGGCCTAGTGGAGGAAGAGGAGAGGAGGCCTAGGGGCTGCCGCGCGCCCCTCCCCCC
>NC_041388.1:574005314-574045384 GCF_002162155.2 Triticum dicoccoides | reverse complement strand
AGTCCTAATCCAACTAGGGAAAGGTGGGGAGTCCTACTCCCGATAGGAGTAGGACTCCTCCAGCGCGCCTCCTCCTAGGGCCGGCCGCACCCCCCCTTTGCTCCTTTATATACGGAGGCAGGGGCACCTCTAGACACACAAGTTGATCCTCGTGATCGTTTTCTTAGCCGTGTGCGGTGCCTCCTTCCACCATACTCCTCGATAATATTGTTGCGGTGTTTAGGCGAAGCCCTGCGATGGTAGAACATCAAGATCGTCACCATGCCGTCATGCTGACGGAACTCTTCCCCGACACTTTGCTGGATCGGAGTCCGGGGATCGTCATCGAGTTGAACGTGTGCTAAAACTCGGAGGTGCCGTAGTTTCGGTGCTTGATCGGTCGGGCCGTGAAGACATACGACTACATCAACCGCGTTGTCATAACGCTTCCGCTGTCGGTCTACGAGGGTACGTAGACTACACTCTCCCCTCTCATTGCTATGCATCACTATGATCTTGCGTGTGCATAGGAATTTTTTTGAAATTACTACGTTCCCCAATAGTGGCATCCGAGCCTAGGTTTTATGTGTTGATGTTATATGCACGAGTAGAACACAGGTGAGTTGTGGGCGATATAAGTCATACTGCTTACCAGCATGTCATACTTTGGTTCGGCGGTATTGTTGGATGAAGCGGCCCGGACCGACATTACGCGTACGCTTACGCGAGACTGGTTCTACCGACGTGCTTTGCACACAGGTGGCTGGCGGGTGTCAGTTTCTCCAACTTTAGTTGAACCGAGTGTGGCTACGCCCGGTCCTTGCGAAGGTTAAAACATCACCAACTTGACAAACTATCATTGTGGTTTTGATGCGTAGGTAAGATTGGTTCTTGCTTAAGCCCGTAGCAGCCACGTAAAACTTGCAACAAACAAAGTAGAGGACGTCTAACTTGTTTTTGCAGGGCATGTTGTGATGTGATATGGTCAAGACATGATACTAAATTTTATTGTATGAGATGATCATGTTTTCTAACCGAGTTATCGGCAACTGGCAGGAGCCATATGGTTGTCACTTTATTGTATGCAATGCAATTGCGTTGTAATTTTTTACTTTATCACTAAACGGTAGCGATAGTCGTGGAAGCATAAGATTGGCGAGACGACAACGATGCTACGATGGTGATCAAAGTGTCGCGCCGGTGACGATGGTGATCATGACGGTGCTTCAAAGATGGAGATCGCAAGCACAAGATGATGATGGCCATATCATATCACTTATATTGATTGCATATGATGTTTATCTTTTATGCATCTTATCTTGCTTTGATTGACGGTAGCATTTTAAGATGATCTCTCACTAATTATCAAGAAGTGTTCTCCCTGAGTATGCACCGTTGCGAAAGTTCTTCGTGCTGAGACACCACGTGATGATCGGGTGTGATAGGCTCTACGTTCAAATACAACGGGTGCAAAATAGTTGCACACGCGGAATACTCAGGTTATACTTGACGAGCCAAGCATATACAGATATGGCCTCGGAACACGGAGACCGAAAGGTCGAGCGTGAATCATATAGTAGATATGATCAACATAGTGATGTTCACCAATGAAACTACTCCATCTCACGTGATGATCGGATATGGTTTAGTTGATTTGGATCACGTGATCACTTAGAGGATTAGAGGGATGTCTATCTAAGTGGGAGTTCTTTAGTAATATGATTAATTGAACTTAAATTTATCATGAACTTAGTACCTGATAGTATCTTTCTTGTTTATGTTTGATTGTAGATAGATGGCCCGTGCTGTTGTTCCGTTGAATTTTAGTGCGTTCCTTGAGAAAGCAAAGTTGAAAGATGATGGTAGCAGTTACACGGACTGGGTCCGTAACTTGAGGATTATCCTCATTGCTGCATAGAAGAATTACGTCCTGGAAGCACCGGTGGGTGCCAGGCCTGCTGCTGGAGCAACACCAGATGTTATGAATGTCTGGCAGAGAAAAGCTGATGACTACTCGATAGTTCAGTGTGCCATGCTTTACGGCTTAGAATCGGGACTTCAACGACGTTTTAAACGTCATGGAGCATATGAGATGTTCTAGGAGTTGAAGTTAATATTTCAGGCAAATGCCCGGATTGAGAGATATGAAGTCTCCAATAAGTTCTATAGCTGCAAGATGGAGGAGAACAGTTCTGTCAGTGAGCATATACTCAAAATGTCTGGGTATAATAATCACTTGATTCAATTAGGAGTTAATCTTCCAGATGATTGCGTCATTGACAGAATTATCCAATCACTTCCACCTAGCTACAAGAGCTTCGTGATGAACTATAATATGCAAGGGATGAATAAGACAATTCCAGAGCTCTTCGCAATGCTGAAAGTTGCGGAGGTAGAAATCAAAAAGGAGCATCAAGTGTTGATGGTGAACAAGACCACTAGTTTCAAGAAAAAGGGCAAAGGGAAGAAGAAGGGGAACTTCAAAAAGAACAGCAAGCAAGTTGCTGCTCAGGAGAAGAAACCCAAATCTGGACCTAAGCCTGAAACTGAGTGCTTCTACTGCAAGCAGACTGGTCACTGGAAGCGGAACTGCCCCAAGTATTTGGCGGATAAGAAGGATGGCAAGGTGAACAAAGGTATATGTGATATACATGTTATTGATGTGTACCTTACTAATGCTCGCAGTAGCACCTGGGTATTTGATACTGGTTCTATTGCTAATATTTGCAACTCGAAACAGGGCTACGGATTAAGCGAAGATTGGCTAAGGACGAGGTGACGATGTGCATGGGAAATGGTTCCAAAGTCGATGTGATCGCGGTCGGCACGCTACCTCTACATCTACCTTCGGGATTAGTATTAGACCTAAATAATTGTTATTTGGTGCCAGTGTTGAGCATGAACATTATATCTGGATCTTGTTTAATGCGAGACGGTTATTCATTTAAATCAGAGAATTGTTCTATTCATTTGAGTAATATCTTTTATGGTCATGCACCCTTGAAGAGTGGTCTATTCTTATTAAATCTCGATAGTAGTGACACACATATTCATAATGTTGAAACCAAAAGATGCAGAGTTGATAATGATAGTGCAACTTATTTGTGGCACTGCCGTTTAGATCATATCGGTATAAAGCGCATGAAGAAACTCCATACTGATGGACTTTTGGAACCACTTGATTATGAATCACTTGGTATTTGCAAACCGTGCCTTATGGGCAAGATGACCAAAACACCGTTCTCCGGTACTATGGAGAGAGCAACAAATTTGTTGGAAATCATACATACAGATGTATGTGGTCCGATGAATGTTGAGGCTCGTGGCGGATATCGTTATTTTCTCACCTTCACAGATGACTTAAGCAGATATGGGTATATCTACTTAATGAAACATAAGTCTGAAACATTTGAAAAGTTCAAAGAATTTCAGAGTGAAGTTGAAAATCATTGTAACAAGAAAATAAAATTCCTACGATCTGATCATGGAGGAGAATATTTGAGTTACGAGTTTGGTGTACATTTGAAACAATGCGGAATAGTTTCACAACTCACGCCACCCGGAACACCGCAGCGTAATGGTGTGTCCGAACGTCGTAATCGTACTTTACTAGATATGGTGCAATCTATGATGTCTCTTACTGATTTACCGTTGTCGTTTTGGGGTTATGCTTTAGAGACGGCCGCATTCCCGTTAAGTAGGGCACCATCAAAATCCGTTCAGATGATGCCTTATGAACTGTGGTTTGGCAAGAAACCAAAGTTGTCATTTCTGAAAGTTTGGGGCTGCGATGCTTATGTGAAAAAGCTTCAACCTGATAAGCTCGAACCCAAATCGAAAAAATGTGTCTTCATAGGATATCCAAAGGAAACTATTGGATACACCTTCTATCACAGATCCGAAGGCAAGACTTTTGTTGCTAAATTCGGAATATTTCTAGAGAAGGAGTTTCTCTCGAAAGAAGTGAGTGGGAGGAAAGTAGAACTTGATGAGGTAACTGTACCTGCTCCCTTATTGGAAAGTAGTATATCACAGAAACCAGTTTCTGTGACACCTACACCAATTAGTGAGGAAGCTAATGATGATGTTCATGAAACTTTAGAACAAGATACTACTGAACCTCGTAGATCAACCAGAATAAGATCCGCACCAGAGTGGTACGGTAATCCTGTTCTGGAAGTCATGCTACTAGATCATGATGAACCTACGAACTATGAAGAAGCGACGGTGAGCCCAGATTTCGCAAAATGGCTAGAAGCCATGAAATCTGAGATGGGATCCATGTATGAGAACAAAGTGTGGACTTTGGTTGACTTGCCCGTTGATCGGCAAGCAATTGAGAATAAATGGATCTTCAAGAAGAAGACTGACGCTGACGGTAATGTTACTGTCTACAAAGCTCGACTTGTTGCGAAAGGTTTTCGAAAAGTTCAAGGGATTGACTATGATGAGACCTTCTCACCCCTAGCGATGCTTAAGTCTGTCCGAATCATGTTAGCGATTGCCGCATTTTATGATTATGAAATTTGGCAAATGGATGTCAAAACTGCATTCCTGAATGGATTTCTGGAAGAAGAGTTGTATATGATGCAACCAGAAGGTTTTGTCGATCCAAAGGGAGCTAACAAAGTGTGCAAGCTCCAGCGATCCATTTATGGACTGGTGCAAGCTTCTCGGAGTTGGAATAAATGCTTTGATAGTGTGATCAAAGCATTTGGTTTTGTACAGACTTTTGGAGAAGCCTGTATTTACAAGAAAGTGAGTGGGAGCTCTGTAGCATTTCTGATATTATATGTGGATGACATATTACTAATCGGAAATGATATAGAATTTCTTGATAGCATAAAGGGATACTTGAATAAGAGTTTTTCAATGAAAGACCTCGGTGAAGCTGCTTACATATTGGGCATTAAGATCTATAGAGATAGATCAAGACGCTTAATTGGACTTTCACAAAGCACATACCTTGACAAATTTTTGAAGAAGTTCAACATGGATCAAGCAAAGAAAGGATTCTTGCCTGTGTTACAAGGTGTGAAATTGAGTAAGACTCAATGCCCGACCACTGCAGAAGATAGAGAGAAAATGAAAGATGTTCCCTATGCTTCAGCCATAGGCTCTATCATGTATGCAATGATGTGTACCAGACCTGATGAGTGTCTTGCTATAAGTCTAGCAGGGAGGTACCAAAGTAATCCAGGAGTGGATCACTGGACAGCGGTCAAGAACATCCTGAAATACCTGAAAAGTACTAAGGATATGTTTCTCGTATATGGAGGTGACAAAGAGCTCATTGTAAATGGTTACGTTGATGCAAGCTTTGACACTGATCCGGACGATTCTAAATCGCAAACCGGATACGTGTTTACATTAAACGGTGGAGCTGTCAGTTGGTGCAGTTCTAAACAAAGCGTTGTGGTGGGATCTACATGTGAAGCGGAGTACATAGCTGCTTCGAAAGCAGCAAACGAAGGAGTCTGGATGAAAGAGTTCCTATCCGATCTAGGTGTCATACCTAGTGCATCGGGTCCAATGAAAATCTTTTGTGACAATACTGGTGCAATTGCCTTGGCAAAGGAATCCAGATTTCACAAGAGAACCAAGCACATCAAGAGATGCTTCAATTCCATCCGGGATCTAGTCCAGGTGGGAGACATAGAGATTTGCAAGATACATACGGATCTGAATGTAGCAGACCCGTTGACTAAGCCTCTTCCACGAGCAAAACATGATCAACACCAAAGCTCCATGGGTGTTAGAATCATTACTGTGTAATCTAGATTATTGACTCTAGTGCAAGTGGGAGACTAAAGGAAATATGCCCTAGAGGCAATAATAAAGTTATTATTTTATTTCCTTATATCATGATAAATGTTTATTATTCATGCTAGAATTGTATTATCCGGAAACATAATACTTGTGTGAATACATAGACAAACTAAACCTCACTAGTGTGCTCTACTTGACTAGCTCGTTAATCAAAGATGTTTATGTTTCCTAACCATAGACATGTGTTGTCATTTGATTAGCGGGATCACATCATTAGGAGAATGATGTGATTGACATGACTCATTCCATTAGCTTAGCACCCGATCATTTAGTATGTTGCTATCGCTTTCTTCATAACTTATACATGTTCCTATGTCTATGAGATTATGCAACTCCCGTTTACCGGAGGAACACTTTGTGTGCTACCAAACGTCACAACGTAACTGGGTGATTATAAAGGTGCTCTACAGGTGTCTCCAAAGGTACTTGTTGGGTTGGCATATTTCGAGATTAGGATTTCTCACTCCGATTGTCGGAGAGGTATCTCTGGGCCCTCTCGGTAATACACATCACTCAAGCCTTGCAAGCATTGCAACTAATAAGTTAGTTGCGGGATAATGTATTATGGAACGAGTAAAGAGACTTGCCGGTAACGAGATTGAACTAGGTATTGAGATACCGACGATCGAATCTCGGGCAAGTAACATACCGATGACAAAGGGAACAATGTATGTTGTTATGCGGTCTGACCGATAAAGAACTTCGTAGAATATGTAGGAGCCAATATGAGCATCCAGGTTCCGCTATTGGTTATTGACCGGAGACGTGTCTCGGTCATGTCTACATAGTTCTGGAACCCATAGGATCCGCATGCTTAAAGTTCGGTGACGATCGTAATTAGGGTTTTTGTGTTTTGATGTACTGAAGGTTGTTCGGAGTCCCGGATGAGATCATGGACATGACGAGGAGTCTCGAAATGGTCGAGACATAAAGATTGATATATTGGAAGCCTATATTTGGATATCGGAAACGTTCCGGGAGAAATCGGGATTTTACCGGAGTACCGAGGGGTTATCGGAACCCCCCGGGGTTTAATGGGCCTACATGGGCCCTAAGGGAGAAGAGGAGGGCCGACCAGGGCAGGCCGCCCCCCCTAGTCCGAATAGGACAAGGAAGGGGGGGGTGGCGCCCCCCTTCCTCTTTCCCCCTTCCCCTTTCCTTCTCCAACAAGGCAAGAGGGGGGAGTCCTATTCCCGGTGGGAGTAGGACTCCTCCAGGCGCACCCCTAGGGCCGGCCGCACCTCCCCCTCTCCCTCCTTTATATACGGGGGCAAGGGGGCACCCCATGACACACAAGTTGATCTTCGTGATCGTTCCTTAGCCGTGTGCGGTGCCCCCTTCCACCATATTCCACCTCGGTCATATCGTAGCGGTGCTTAGGCGAAGTCCTGCAGCGGTAGAACATCATCACCGTCATCACACCGTCGTGCTGACGAAACTCTCCCTCAACACTCGGCTGGATCGGAGCTCGAGGGACGTCACCGAGTTGAACGTGTGCAGAACTCGGAGGTGTCGTACGTTCGGTACTTGGATCGGTCGGATCGGGAAGACGTACGACTACTTCATCTACCTTGTGTCAATGCTTCCGTTGCCGGTCTATGAGGGTACGTAGACAACACTCTCCCCTCTCGTTGCTATGCATCACCATAATCTTGCGTGTGCATAGAATTTTTTTTGAAATTACTACGTTCCCCAACACCAATGGGGTTCGAGAATTCTCTATCATCGTTATGTTGCTTCATATATGAGGGGAAATCAAAGAAGAGGGTCATGATGTCATTGAAGGATGTAGTACCCCATGCGTGCTCGATGATGATAATCAAGGTGTATGGGTTGCGTAGACTAAGACCCAATGCGTGCACATGCATGGAGTCTGGGTTGTCATGAAAGGTAACGAGGCGGTCAACAAGACAATGGACCTCCATAGCCTAACATGTGGCTGTTGTAGTTTTTATGACCTTATGAGAGAAAAATACAACAAAGGAAGCTTGAGATGCTCAAAACGAGATGAACCTTGGTCCTTGGTCAGGCTAAGAAGGTGTGTATACATGCTTAAGGAGTTGGTCGAGAGGATGTCCATGAAAGTATGTGAATGTGTCGGTTGGTATGTGTTGGATATAACAACCATGCTCTCCTTGACACTTGTGTATATGGGCCAAGCTCATGGCCCCATCAGCACAATTCTTACATGCATTATGTGACTAAATTCGAACTTTAGTTTTACGGCTTATGATTGGATTATGCATGGGAGTAATATGTCGATCGTGATAGCCTAATTTGGACATTTTGTTAATGAATGGACTATTGAACATCTCACACATGTTCAAATTAGCGAGAGAAAATACAAACACATGCCATTTTTGTTTCCCTTTGTTTGATCGCACATCAACAGCCGCCTTGCCAGGAGCAAACACATGTTTGTCTATGCATGGTTACACAGATAGCACCAATTCAATATACTAGATAAATATTGGCATCAAGTGGCTCCTGTGTTGCAATACCATGGACAAACGGAGAGTTGACCTCAGGTCTCGTGCGAATCTACCATGACTGTGACTCTTCGAATATCAACTTGGATACATATATTTCGGCCCAAAACTTTGTACATCTGTTCAGAGTTTTAAGTAATAGATAAGAAGACATACGATGACCTTGAGAAGTAGCCTGCATGTTTTGAAGATTAATTGTTGGCAACCACTATTATTTCCTTTTCCTCCAACCATTCTTCACACTTTTTAGTTGGCTGTGCCATCTCCATAAATCCCTTTGGGCATGCAAAAGATCAACTAGTGGTTGCGTGCAAAAACCACAACTTCTTTTATTAGGTAGGGTCCATAGGAATTGAAGGACAAGTCGACAAAAAATATTAAAGAGGAGCCAGAGACCTCACATATATATAGGACCATCACCACCAACATCTCTAATGAAATGTGCTCCAATGACTTGCATTCTCCCTGCTATTAGGGTTGTTCCTTCCGTGTGCAATACTGGGACATGGTACACCAAATGTGATGCTAGTTTGCACCGCAGAGGTGGAGATTGGCACCAAACAATCTGGGCTTGGGAAGTGTTAGGAAGGCATGTGTACGACGGATCTAGGTATATTGCAGTAGCCTGGTTAGTTTTTCGGTATATAGTCATATTTGCACTGCTGCCCAGCCAAGATATACGCCTGTAGAGGGTTGAAGCACCATCAGGTCACAACTACATAGTACTGCAATTACTGCACAGACCGCATTTGTCATTTGTTGCATCTCCAATTTGTTGCAAATAACCATGAGTGTAAATTCGGCTTGGGAAAGAAACAATCACTGAGTTGCACTTGTAGTTAGCTAGTATAGCTGCCATTTATGCACTTGTAACCAGCGTGTAACAAACTCAGATCAAGCAAGGAAACTAACACAGGGCCAACACGGTCCTTTGAGGCAGTGACCATCAATCGTTATGCCCCCGTGTTGTGTCGCATGCGTGTTTCGGTGTAGCTAAGCTTGTACTGTAATAGGTTGCTCTCCAGTACGTGTTTGTGTACTGGGGGAAAGCCAGCTTATCTTGGCTACACACGTGTGGTTTGCATACTCGTGCAGATCACAAGCCACTACAAAAAAAATTATTTTTGACGACCATGTATGGGGTTGTTAGAAGTTAGATTGTGGTCGCTAAAGATCAATAACGACCATAATCTGATGGTTATTTGCCGTTGTTAAAGACTCCATTGTTTAAATTAATAATGATTGCATACATTTGCTGGTCATCATTCTTGTCACGACAGGATGGTTTGTCGTTGTCAATCTTGAGGCAATAACGGTCACAATTGTACTATCGACGACCATTTTTTCATCACTAATAATTTGTCCATAGTTGATTGAAGCATCATTAAAGACCACTTTATATTAGTAATTATCATTCTCTTTACCATTTTGATATCCTTCAGTGACCACCTGTAGAATCGTGAACAACCACTTTAATTATATACGCAACGAGTATTAAAATACACATTAATTTAGAAACAAAAGAATGTGAATAATGAAAGGATTATAGCCTCCCTTATCAACAAAAATAAGGTAAATTAACAAAAATGTAAACATACTATTACGGAACTAAAACACCGTTTAGGAAATTTGAGTAAAAAAAGCACACCTTAAGCACTCATCTCATGACCAATTCACATGCTCGTATGTAACTGAAAAATGAGACAACTACAAAAGATAATATTTATTAATAGAATCGAGGGAGATCAGAATTGTCCGAATGAATAGCATTCTTCATAGGAGATTACAATGCCTCCCCATGCATCTATATAATACTGTCGACCATCAGTCCTACAAAACATTGAGTGATTTATAAAAGTTAGTCCATGTAAATAAATTGGCACAAAGTATACTAGCATATAAAATCAATGTATGAGAACATCTTGATCATGCTGGCATTCATGAGGATTGTTACTTAGATATCTCCATTCATAAGACACTTTATTTCTGACACTTCTTGCACCACGCCATTCAGCGTTTCTTCGAGTATTTTGTTTCCCTTGCGCAGATAATTCCAAGTGTGAATATAATTCCCTTGACCATGGAATATGGATCCATACAGATTCTCTCTCGCTTGTGAAGAAAAAAGACTTTTCTTGACCTTCCAAAAAAGGTATTCTCTCTCGTTTCCGCAAAAAAGCTCTCTTACACAAACGCTCTCTTTAATCCTATGAGAATTTGTTGTTTATTTCTCTGAATCGGCCACACGGCTCGCTAAAGAGTTTACTACTCCACACTTTCCTCTCTAGGATTTGGCTCTTTGGTACTCTCTCTCGGTTCAGCTGCAGCACGATGCACTGTTCCTTCTTTTAAAAAAAATCGCTGACGAGACTCACCAGAGGCAGTGGGGCATGTGAGACGACAAAGCGACCTGCAGTATCCAGCTCCCCTGGCTAACGGTGTGTGCTGTTGGGTCATTCACATGTGGGCCAGGTTCCAGCGAGCCCATATGTCATTGCCTCATTGGTCGAGCTGCACCCTGATGAGGATCCTCTTCCCAGCCACAGTGTGCGATATGACCAGAAAGGGGTGGACTCCCACGGACTAGCTTGAAGAACCTAGGAAGTGGACTAAGAGCACTCGGCGACTCCACCTGTCTGGGGATGTGTGCAACTTTCGTGTAAAATAGTTTTGCCTGCTAATACACGTCCATAGCGTATGCGTTAACAGTATGTACCTGTCCGTCAGCATTAACTGTAACTGCAAAGGGGCCCATAACAGTACTGTACAGTTCGGCTGCCTAATCAATTCGACCGTCCTGCATCAGGGTGGACACGTTCCGGGCCAGTCCGGTCCTTGACCGAGCGGCCGGCGGCGGACCGAACCGGACCGGACCGAGCAGCGCGGCGGTCCCCTTTTCCTGCACCGGACCGGCGGAGGTAAAGCTTGGGCCGGACCGAGAGGATTGCCCATGGCGGCGGCGCCGGCGACGTGGTGACCACGGCAGCGGTGACAGACGACTCCGGCGAGCTCCTGGACACGATGAAGACAACTGCATGGTCGAGATCGGCGACGGTTCACACATGGCAGCGACGAGACGCGGTGGCGCCGGCCAGAGCGCATCTGTTAGCCGCTCATGTTTGTTCCTGCAGATTTTCCGTTACATTCAAGTATTTTAGCGCGTCCATGAGCCCATGATTTCGTGTGTGGTGGCCTTGCCGTGATTAGTGGATCAATTTTGACGTGGAGATAGTCGTGGGATGACGCCTTAATTAACGGATCGAACCTCGTTTCTTTTGTGGTTTCTGTTATTTGTTTGACGGAATAAAAGGAAAGGAAAACACCCACAATTTTCTGTGTGCAGGCCTTGCTGTTTCTGCCATCCCAGCGTTCCTTGCCCGCTACCCTGCATCGTCGCTAGGATCGTTTTAGTATCGTGCCATCCTACGATCCGATTAAAGCAACGGGCTGCGCTAACAACCTAAGACCAACTGACCAAGTCACAAACTGAAGAAAATTCTAACTGACGAAGCTGAACTTTTAACAATACAATTACGATTACGGTTTGACAACAACTTTTAACTGACACCGCGGTCACCGCGGGAACGACATACGGCGTGCGTGCGTGTGTGCCGCCGCTCGCCGTGCGTGCCTGTGCAGATGCCGACTACGTGCTGGGTCATCCATCCCATCACCTCGCCTCCATGGACGTGGAGCCACTCGTTGAACGGGCTGTTCTCGGCGAACTAGAACACCATGTATGTGTAGCCGCCGTGCATGCAGTGATGCAGAGATCGAACAGGCAAACGAGGCTCGACTGTTTAAAGAGAGCCAGGATGCTCACCTCGACGCAGCGCCCACGTCGCCGGCGGCAGTTCTCGGTCGGACCGAGCGGCTCGGTTAAAATGCGGACCGGGCCGAGGTGCTGAGTGGGCCTACTTTTCCAATCTGGACCGACCAAGTTTGCCAGCGAGGCCGGACCTTTCGGTCCAGTCCTGTGCGGGCCACGAGCGGGCCAAAAAGCCCGCTCGCTGCGTCCACCCTGACTCCTGCACATACCTCCACTAGTTACGCCCGACCCCAGGAAGACTCCATTGCTAGATCTGAGGAGAGGGAAGAAAGCTCTCGCCCTAGACTACTGTTCTTCTTCCACCCCAGTCTACTATCCCGTGTGTTTGATCAGCCAAGAAATCATATTTGCATACAAGTTCGAGCAGTGGTGAACCTTGGAGAACAGAGATGATTCCGTCGCTAGATCCGCAGCTAGATCCGGGAAACGGCTTCCATGGAAGCTAAACTATCCTGTTTTTAAAGAAAATCATTCATTTTCTTACCGCACAACCTGTTCACCCCAAAAATTCTTTAAACTGCTTTTCAGTTACGTGGAAGATCAGATAGCAGACGAGTGCGCAGCTGGCTTAGCAGTTAGCACAGATGGTGGTCACGGAAATGCACGCTCTATCTACAGTAGCGGAAGCGAACGAGGTCGATTCATCTAATGCAAGCACGGAGCATCACATTCGAACTATACTAGATGGAGAACTTACATCGAAATCAAGAACACCCAATCTTATAGAGGTCGAAAGGGAGAACAGCGGCTGGGTCAGACAGTTAGTAATTCTTTGTTATGACCAATTATATACTTTCTGTGTATAATATGACAGCTTGATTTCCTAATAAATAGTTAGGGATCTAGGATTTGGTATAATTTTGCTTAATAGAAGGCTCTGGTTTGTTCTTAGTATAAGTATTTGTTCTGAAACAGCTCTGTTATGAATATTATTTAGACCATGTGTATTTTTCTATTTCCTAAAATTAGCACAAGTGTGATGTAGTTATTAGATTTACAGTCATAGGCACGATGAGATGCCAGATGAGCGAGCTGCAAGCGCAGACAGAATTAGTGCTCTGGAGTTGGAGAGTTGAGATGGGAGTGGTGATATGGGTGTTTGTTCTAGGTGGAGAGTGAATGGGGTGTTTATAAGGCAAGATAGGAAGCCTGTGTGGTTGTTGTGTGGTAAAGTGCTGGACTGCTAGCTGGTCGCCGTGGTGGGACATGCTACATTGAATTTGCTTGTAATTTCTGCAGGCATTTAGTTTTTGCATGGTGGTTATGAGCTTCGGTCTGGATGCATGCATGTTGTGCACAGGACGAACGGAGATAATTAAGGCTGTGTGATAAAGTTTGTTACGTCGGTAGTAAGTTATTCGTGTAAACAGGAAGGACGGAACTTTAAGTTGACCTTTAAGGAAAGCCAAATTGTGAAACAACTTCAGTCGAAAAAAAAATGTGGAACAACTTCGTCGGAAAATATGAGTACAGTCCATTTGTAATTAATAATTCGAGGGAAGTGTAGCATGGGCAACAGAGTCAGGCAAACTTTTGGAAAAAAATTTACATAAAATTTTGATAAAGTGGAAATGATATTAATATTGCAAACGAGTCGATTTGGTACATAAAATATTAAAAAAATATTACATGGTAATTGGAAGTCCATCTCACGGGGGCAGACACTGCTTTAACGAAGAAACAAAGGACATGATCGAATTGAAATTATGACTAAATGATTAGTCGATAGATTGTCTGCAAGACGAAGGAGGAAACTAGATAACTACGACATGCTTGGGCAGTTTCAAGCGACCTTGCAGCAGATGAACATCACTGGAAACTGAATGAGTAACAGAAGAGCGATGATACAGCGGTGGAACTTGCGGTCTTCGCGAGATGGGACAGTGAAGAGCCTTGGCCACTTGGCGCGTATGACATTGATGTAGTTGTCCTCCCATTTGCAGAAGTTGCATTTAACTAAACAAAACAGCAAAAAACTAGACGAATGAGGAAGGAAATCATATGATATACAATGAAAACAAGGGAAACAGATTTGGACATAGACACTCGTGTTCGCAGCAGTAAAAGTGCTTCCCTGGCTTGATTTTGGTGCGAGAAACCCACCACTAAACCATCCTGTTGTTGCAAAACGGGCATACCATGAGGGGGAGGGGAGGCTCCTCATCGAGTGGAAGAAGGCAGGACGAAGAGCTTGACATGGTTATCAGAACCATCTATGTATGAGATGAATGAAACGAATGGATAAGGGAGATGTGAGGAAGATGAACTTAAATATGAGCATGACCAGGGAGGAAGATGACTGTTTCGTGTGAATTGCCTAAGAGCCGTTGCCAGTGCGGGTGCATTTCAGAGGTTGGTAGTTGGGCAGATGGTGGTTGGGGAGATGGTGCATGAGGCCGGCTCCAACACTTTGGACAGAAGTTTCTGCCATCAGGACAAAAACGCGTCAGCTTTAGTACGGACATACGCAGCACGGCATGCTGAATACGTGAGAGAGAATGGGTGAATACAAAACAGCTAATATAGTGATTGTGAATCCCAGGAGAATTTATGGAACAGATTTCAGGGTGGGGAGTCATCGAGTGCTCCTATGCAATTTCGAAGAACCTATACCTACTTTGTACTAGTGTTTACATAGACATGACAACTCCTCATAATGTCACTTAGATAACAAGCAGGGCTCGTGTTGCTACGAAGTGCACATATCACGAGGCAAACTGATCATCCAGATATAATGTATCGTGGAGCTCGGCCTGATAAAGAACTTTGCCTCGGAGAGCCGCATCGACATCGAAGGGCCGTCGTGCTCGAGTCAGATTGTCATTCCTCCGGTCTATCCAACATCCTTTTTCACGGCAAGCCTGGAGCCCTGCATCAGCGAGTACAGTGTCATAGCGCTGCCGCTCGCGGCGGCCGTAGGCAGCAGCCGGAGCTCTGGCCTCCGTGTGGACGTTCTTCGGTGTGCTTCTGCAGGAGCAGCTCATGGGCAGACTGCCGGAATGAGCGTGGTGCCGCTGACCATGGAACCGACTGAACAGGCGGTTACCCGATTTCACGAAATTTCTCATCGCCGGTGGGATTACATTGTCGGCGAGAGTAGCTGGAGTTGCAAGGGCGGTTGGGGTTCATTATGTCGTGCACTGAGGCGGTAGACGGAAGACGGCTCTGATGTGGATGGGAGCCGAGCGTCTCCATACTTTGCAGAGAACGCACTCTAAATTTAATTGAATGAGGCAAAGGTTTGAGAGACAAAAGTCATTTTTATGCATTGGTGATTTCGGGGATCTGCTAGCTGATACTTAAGGCCTGTTAGGAATTCCACCAGCTCCACGAAATTCTAGAAGTTGTGGAGTCAAGAAATAGCTGCTCCACAGTTTTCAACTACAACTCCACCAACTCCGGGAGTGGAGTTGTGGAGTGGAGGCTTTCCGAACAGGGCTTTAATTGCCTAAAAATTATGTCCTCAAATTTAACTTTTAAGGCATCTTCTAGAGATGCTCTAACAAGATCAGCTTAAGTTCCACGAACTGAAAACATGGTGCATACATTTTGAGATACTAGATATTTTCCACATGTGTGAATTCCTTCACCGGGATTACGTTTCAATAATTTTTAGCACTTTTTTTTAGTTTTTACCAATAGGGGAGAGGATGCATATTTTTATGCCTTCAGCCATATCTCAGATGGATGTATTTTCTACTTGCCATCATTTTCTTAGTTCACCAATCTTATGGGTGTCAGCACACTTTACAAAGAACATCAATATTTGTTTGCCTATAACAGATTTTTTTTACCTTCAGATGTCATTTTAATAGTTTTTGTTGTAAAAAAATAGTTTTTGGTGTCATGACAAAATTCCTTTTTTATTGATTATTATATTGGTGTTAATACGTACCATTTTATTTCCTCGAACAATTTTTAAGTAATACACATGATAATTATCTTGAGAGAAACATCAGAATGGGGAACAGTTTTGTCCAAGATGTCCTATTGAACTGGACCACCTTTCGGCATAAAAATCTTAGCAAACTAATAGTGTCATCGTAGAACAAGATTTCCTTATATTATCTTGGAAGTGGAGTAGTTTTTATAAAAAAATACAACCTCCCTAAACGACCATGTAGCAAAACTTGTTATTTCGTGACAAAGATGAGACGATTCAACTTTTTTTGAGTTGCAATATTGGTGCTTGTGTGAGCGCCGGCAAAATTTTGAAAGTTGCAGCTAGTTCGTACACACATGGAGGCTAGTTGCATACAGCATATTGAGTTGTGCCTCTTGGCCGTGTGTTCGATCCATGGAAAAGTTAACAAGTCGTATCTTCTTCACCATTGATCTCCGACAATGGAGTTGGGTCATTCTTTATCATCGTTATGTTGCTTTACATATGGAAGGAAATTGAAGAAGAGGGTCATGTCGGCATTGAAGGAAGTACTACCCCATGCTTGATGATGATAATTAAGGTGTATGGGCTGCGGAGATGAAGATCCCATGCGTGTGCACGGTGTTTGGGCGGTCGTAATAGGTAACGAGGCGGTCAACAAGACAATGGACCGCCATAGCCTAACTTGTGCTTGGTGTCATTGTTATGGCCATATCAGAGGAAATACAATATAAGGAAGCTCTAGATGATCTAAACGAGATGTAACCAGGTCCTTGATGACCATGCTAAGAAGGTGTGTATCCAGGCACTTAGGAGATTTGATCTTTAATTTTAGGGCTTACGCTGGATTAACTAGGAGTTCTGTGCCCACGGTAATAGCCTATTTGGACTCTCTTTTTTAGCCGCAAACCTAGAACAATATTTATATGGGAAATTTTCATTAATATAGCAGTATGTTACAAGGGGGGAAGAACCAAAAGAAAAAGACATTGATCTCCAATTAACCAAGTCCTGCTCTAGGTATGACATCCATAATTCAGAGGTTATTATTTATCCAATGAGCAAATTGTGCTGGATACTTCTCCTTTATTTCGAATTAATGGTTGAGTGGCTCTGAATACTTTGCCATTTCTTTGAACCATATATTCCATCATCCTAGCATAGTTATCTCCAAAGCAAAAGGCTTAGGCAGTTCTTCTGTCGAAAACTGAGTGTCTTCATAAACAGAGTAGCCTGTTTTTTTCCTAGGGATCAAAGTTTTCCAACAGTCCGATGTAACAATCCCAGAGTAAGTGCACAAGTGTTTCTTCAGCATTTTCATTACAATTTGGGTGGTAGGGATCATCTAGTTGCATTCCTTTTCTTTTCAACATAGCTCTGGTATTAACCCTTGAGTGTGCCACCATCCAGAAGAAAACTTTATGTTTAAGCTCAGCCTATTCGGACATTTTAACAATGAATGGATGAACAATTCATACCTGTTCCATGAGCAAGAGAAAATACACACACATGCCTTTTCCGTTTCCTTTTGTTTGACTGCACGTCAACAGCCGCCTTGTCAGGAGCAAACACCAAGGTTACCCGCATACCTTTTGTCTATGCATGGTTACATTGATAGTGCCATTTCTTTACACTAGATAGATATTGGCATCAAGTTACTCCCATTTTGCCATGTCATGCACAAACGAAGAGTGTGGCCTCATATGTCGTGTATCAACCATGATTTTGATTATGACTACTCTTCCAATGTCAACTTGAATACTTAGGTTTTGACCCAAAAAGTAGTGCATTTGTTCAGACTTTTAAGTCGTAGATAAGAAGAGATATGATGAGCTTGAGAAGCAGTCCACATGTTCTGAAGATTAATTGTTGGTAGCCACCATTAGTTGCTTTTCCTCCGACCATTCTTCACACTTTTTAGCTGGCTATATGCCATCTCAATAAAACCCTTTGGGCAAAAGAGCAACTAGTGGTTGTGTGCCGAAACCACAACTTCTTTTATTCGGTAGGGTCCGTAGGAATTTATGGACAATTCGAGACACACAAAAAAGAGGAGTGAGAAACCTCGCATATATAGAGGTCCATCGCCACCAACATCTCTTATGAAATGTCCTCCAAAGTCTTGCCACCTCCCTGCTCTCAATGTTGTTCCTTTTGTACGCATAACTAGGGCATAGTGCACCAAACGTGGTGCCATTGCCAGCTTGCATATCACAGGCGGAGAATGGCAGCTAACAATCTAGGCTTGAGAGGCACTAGGAAGACATGTATACCATGTATCCGGCTATATCACGGTAGCCTGGTTAGTTTCAAGATATATAGTCATATTTGCACTGCTCCCAAGGCTGAAGATATGCCTCTACAGGGTTCATGCACCAGCGGGTTACTAGTACTACGTTGTACAGCAATTAATGCGTCGTTGACTGCATTTGTCCTTTGTTGCATCGCCAACTTGCTGAGAATAACCACGAGTCAAACTCTAGGTCTGGGTTGGACAAGAATCAATCACTGACTTCTAATTGTAGTTAGCTAGTATAGCTGCTATTTACACTCGTGTAACCCGTGGGTAACAAATTTAGCTCAAGCAAGGAAAATAACACGGGAGAGACATGGTCCTGTGACTCCGTGTTGTGTTGCGTTGTGTTGTGTTGAATCCGTGTTTTGCCATGTTGTGCCAACACAGATCGATCTGGCTACCTTGTAGTAACTGGCTGTCCCATACGTGCTTGCGTACTGGTGGAAAGGCAGCGTATTTTCACTACAAACGTTTAGTTTTCAAACAGACGTGGCTGGATCACAATCCACTACAGGAAAAACCGTTTTTAAAGATGGTATATGGAGTTGTTAAAAGTTAGATTGTGGCCGCTGAAGAAAAATGACCACCACAATCAGATGGTTCTTAGCCGTTTTTATAGACTCCATTGTTTAAAGTAATAATGATTGCATACATTTTCCTGCCGTAATTCTTGTAACAATGGGATGGTTTGTCGTTGTCAATCTTGAGGCAATAACAACCATAATTATACTATTCAAGACCACTCTTTTCTTTGCTATTTTTTTCCATGGTTGACCGAAGCATCATTAGCGACCACTTAGTAAGTCTCTTTGCCATTCGATTAACCTTTGGCGACCACTATATTTATAACTTCAGTTCAACCACCTGTAGAATCGTTAACAACCACTTTATACATACAGCATCCAACATTTGAATATAAAAATACACATTAATTTAGAAGCAAAAGAATATGAATAATGAAAGGATCATAGCCCTTTTATCAGTATAAGTCAGGAAAATTAATAAAAATTAAACATACTATTAGGAACTAAAATACCATCTAAAAAGTTTTTTCGGACAACCATTTAAGAAATTTGAGTCAAAAGCACAGCTTAAGCACTCCTCACATGACCAATGTACTTGCTCATATCTAACTGAAAAACAAGACAACTACAAAAGACAATATTTATCAATCTTCAATGAGGGAGACTATGTTTGTTCGAATGAACTTCATCGGCGATTAAAGTGCTCCTTCATGCTTCTTTATAATACGTACAGTGGACCATCAGTCCTACAAAACATTGAGTAATTTATAGAAGTCATTCCATGTAAATAATTTGACACAAAATGTAATAGCATATCAGTGTATGAGAACCTTTCAAGAGGACTGTTACTTAGAGGTCTACCAGAAATAAGAAGATAAATTTCCGACACTTCTTGCACCACATCATTCTGCTTTTCTTCGAGTACCTGTTTCTCTTGCTCAGATGCTTCCATGTGGAATATAGCACTGAATAAGTACTTCTTGCACCACACCATTCAGCTTTTCTTCGAGTATTTGTTTCCCTTGCACATATAGCTCCAAGTGTGAATATAATTCCCTTGACCATGGAACCAGCTGAAGCTGCTGTGCCGGATTTCGTGAGATTCCTCGCGGCCAACGGGATTCCGGCGTCGGCTTTGGTTGCCGAAGGTGCGCGGTGGTGCGGGGTTCCATTTTCTTGGTGGTTGGGGCAGCGGCCGACAGGCGACTCAGGTTCCAGCAGGGGCGGCGGATTGGAGCCGAGTGCCATCCTACTTTTGCTGAGAAAGCACTCCATTGGACTAAATTTAAGGGAATGAGACAAAGTTTTGAAAGATAAAAGTCAAAATAAATGTGCGTTAATTATTTAGGGGGTCTGGTAGGTGATGCTTAATTTTCTAAAACAAAAAATTTCTCCTTAAAGTTGTTTGAGTCATCTGCTAGAAGAGATACTCTAACAAGATCAGCTCTAGTTTCAGGAACTGAAAACATGGTGCAAAGATTTTGAGATACTAGGTATTTTCCACAGGTGTGAACTTCTTCACTTGAATTGTGTCTAAGTAATTTTTAATTTTTACCAACAGGTTTGAGGATACATGTGTTTATGTCTCCATCCATATCTTGGATGGAAGTGTTTTTTACTTGCCCTCATTTTCTTCGGTTTTACAAATCTTGTGGGTGTTAGCACACTTTTCAAAGAACATTCACTTTTTTTTGCTTATAAGTGATTTTCTTAATCCTATTCAAGTAGTTTTTGCTGTCAGGACAAAATAAAAAATCCCTTTATTGTATGGGTGTTAATAGTAATACACACATTATATGCCCTCAAACAGTATTTAAGTACAATACACATGATACGTTATCTTGAGTGAAACATCGGAATGGGGAACAATTTTATCCAACAAGTTCTCTTGAACTCGATCACCTTTCGGCACAAACACATCTTAGCAAACTAAAAGCATCACTCAAGTACAAGATTTGCGTACACTATCTAGGAAGTGAAGTAGTTTTTACAAATGAAAATCTCATTAAATGATCGTGTAGCAAAACATGTTATTTCGTGACAAAGATGAGACGATTCAACTCTTTTTTTTTCAGTTGCGATACTGCTTTCATGGCCCAGTCTAGTAATGAATCCAATGTAAGTGTCATTTGAAAAAACTCGA
Source organism: Triticum dicoccoides (assembly GCF_002162155.2). Classification (NCBI taxonomy): domain Eukaryota; kingdom Viridiplantae; phylum Streptophyta; class Magnoliopsida; order Poales; family Poaceae; genus Triticum; species Triticum dicoccoides. The sequence continues at coordinate 574,024,412 of NC_041388.1, read as the reverse complement.
CTTTCTATATGGTTTGAAACTTAAGGCTACTATCGCGACTAACATGGATACAGTTTCTAGAAACATAGCTCACCAACTTTCTAACAGAGCTATCAGCATGCAGTACTACTCAGCATTTGTTTTCTTGTCAGGTTGACCCGTACAGTTGGATATGAGCACATGTCGCCCTTGTTCGTGCGGATTAGCATTCCAGCTTAGCTTGATGCGGTTAATTGTTTGGCTTCACTACACAACAGGATCAACCCAGTCTTTCTTATACTAGATGTTCAATTGTTCGTTACTGTAGCATCATGTTTGAGCACGTGTGGGACTGGGAGGTTGAGGAATCGGGATGCGCGAGGCAGCAAACTAATCCACGCGAGGAATGGCAGCCTGGCTTGCTGCCGAGATACAGCATCGAGCAGGTCAAGAGTAGCTTGAATGATGGAACCAGCTAGCATCACAACGACATCTTATTGAGCGGAAATAGGAACAAGCAATCCACACTTTCTGTTATGAGATTCCACAAGAGGAGTTCTTGTGTTCTTGTGTTCTACCATTAAATTTAACTTGTTTATATTTATTTTGTAAGGAAGCAGTAATCAGCTTATGCTACCGTCTAAGAGAGCGTTCAACGCAGAAATTACACTACCATTTGACAACAACGCCAAAAAGGAAAATAGTACACATGTAATGTTTTTCTTGTTCACATTTGTTTGGTATCAACCAAGAGACATCATACTGCCATGATACGTATTAGAAAGCAAAAGCAAAAGTAGCTTTTTAAGCATAAGAGAATCAACATAACATGCCATTTGTCCTGTGCCTGTTACAAAATTCTGCATATATGAAAAATATTGCACATTTATTACAAAAATGTTGCATAACCTGCCATTTATCATGTGCCTGGTACATACTACATGATACAGTTGAAATCAATGGGTCACTACTCCCCTGCCAATCGAACATTTTACTTGACTTTGGCAAACTCTTTCTTATAAACACGGCGCAGCACATTTGCTTTAACCATTTTCATTACGTATCAAACAAAGGTCCACGCATGATATGCATATCAAAAGTAAGAGACAAGAGTTACCTTTTAAAACATTTGGGAAATCAACATGGCAATTCTGCCAGTGTAATCATACTGTGTTACATGCTACAAAAATATTGTGCAGGTATGAAGATACTGCACTTAACATATTTTCTGTTTGGGGAGAATCTGCACCTAACATCAAACACGACTGCGAAAAGAGATAATGAAAATACTGCACCTAACAGTACTAAAAAGAAAACAGAGCAAGCCTACTTATAGTTGAGATCAATGGTACCCACCCACCACACCCCCTTCAAACTAACCTCCTGAACTCATTCACTGATGTAGAGTGTAGATAATCATGAGAAGAGCTGTCCTCCATGGGCCTACACTGTTCTTATCTTAGAGCAAAATGATCTTCACATTTAGGGAACCTTCATTGATAATAGGATAAGAATTGGTCACACCTAAGCATTTTCATTATCCGCAGCAGCGCGAGGCCTGGAATTTCATGAATGGGCGACTTTTTCTTCTTTATCTTATCAAACATCATCACTTGGGTCATTAGAATTAGCCCTACGATAGAAGCAGAGTTCTGGAGGACACATCTTGCAACCCGGCATGGATTGACCACACCGGCATCAACAAGGTCTTCGAACTTGTCGGTCATCACATTGTACCCAACTCGCCACTCGCTTTCAAGAATCTTCTCTGCGACAGTTGAACCATCTGCGCCAGCATTACGAGCTATCGTCATAGCTGGGACAAGGAGTGCCTGGAACAACATTTCAAAAATTTCAGAGTTAGGATCAAATGCAATTGATACCTGTAATTTGCATATGTAAAAAATAAGTTACGAATGCTCTAATGAATGGGCATTTTGAACAAATGCTTCTTTACACTCCTGAGTCGTTATGGGATGTTTAGGTTTATGGTCATTTTACAAACCATACTGCCGATAAGATATAAAAGTAATGGATAGCCTACCTTCCCAGCTGATCCAGCTGATCAACCCAGTCTTTCTTATACTAGATGTTCAATTGTCCGTTACTTATGTAGAATCATGTTTGAGCATGTGTGGGAATGGGAGGTAGAGGGAATCGGGATGCGCAGGGTACCGAACTAATCCGGACGAGGAATGGCGTTCTTGCTTGCTGCTCATATACAGCATTGAGCAGCTCAGGAGTATCTTGAATGATGCAACCAGCTAGCATCACAGGGTTATAAGATTGATCTGAAGTGGAAACAAGCAACCCACACTTTCTGTTATGAGATTCTACAAAGAGGGTTCCTATTTTGTCCTTAGTACTGTTCTTCAATCGGTATCAGATGATGTGCTACATTAGTAGCTCGCGCCCTTAAATTTAACTTGTTTCTATTTTGTTAATAAGTAGTAATCATCTTACTCTACCGTTTGAGAGACTGTTCAACGTGGAAATTACACTCCCATTTGACATCACCGCCAAAACAGGATAGTACACATGCAGTGTGTTCATTTCACATTTGTTACGTATCAACCAAGAGGCAACACACTGCCATGCATGAAACTTATTAGAAAGTAAAAGCAAAAAATAACTTCATAACCATAAGCAAATCAACATAACATGCCAGTTATTTCCAAAATCCAGCATATAGGAAAAATATTGCACATCGCACCAATACAAACTGGTACAGACGACATGATACAGTTGAAATCAATGGGTCCAAACTCCCTGCCCAACTACCTCTACCCACCAAACATTTTACTTGACTTCAGCAAACTCTTGCTTATAAACATGGAGCAGCGCATTTGATTTTACCAATTTCATTATGTATCAAACAAAGGGCCACAAATGATGAGCGTATCAGACAAGAGTTAGCATCTTAAACATTTGGGCCAGTGTAATCATACTATGTTACATGCTACTCCCTCTGTTCCTAAATACAAAGCCTTTTTAGAAATTTCTATATGAACTACATACGGATGTATATAGACTTATCTTAGAGTGTAGATTCACTCATTTTGCTTCGTATGTAGTTTATATTGGTATCTCTTAAAAGGCTTATATTTAGGAACAGAGGGAGTGCAAAAATATAGTGCAGGTATGAAAATAATGCACCTAACATATTTTCTGTTTGGGCAGAATCTGCACCTATATCTAATACCATTACAAAGAGAGATAATGAAAATGCTGCACCTAACAGTACTAAAAAGAAAAGGAACCCCACAAAATAAACAGTACTAAAAACAAAACATTGCAAGCCTGATTATAGTTGATATCAATGGTACCCATTCACCACTGTAGACAATCGTGAGAAGAGATGTACCCACCCCCACACCCTTCAGACTAACCTCCTGAGCCCATTCACTGCTGTAGACAATCGTGAGAAGAGCTGTCCTTTACCGCCGACTCTGTTCTTAGCTTAGAGTAAAGTGATCGTCATATTTATGGAACCTTCTTTGATAACAGGATAATAATTGCTCAGACCTAGGCATTTTGATTTATCTGCAGTGGCGGAAGGCCTGGAATTTCAGGAATGGGTGACTTTTTCTTCTTTATCTTATTTTTAGAGGAAAGGCATCAGCCCGACTTTATAAATAAAGCCACCAGGCAGCGTACACCACTGGACAGTACCCATCACATTAGAGTAGCGACAACACAAAGAGTTTAGAGAAAACAGGAAGTACATGGCTCCCAGGCCAACAAGACGGCACACAGGCTGAGGGACTAGATGAAAGAGCACGACAAAAGGGACTACCAAGTTCCTGTAGCAGCCTGTCTGATGCTACAAAAGGGAGGTAGCTGTAGCCGAACCTTGGAAGTCATCATGTCAAAAGCATCGTGGTCGGCCTACTTAGTCAATAATCTCCATTGCTGCAAGAATAGGCAAGATTTAAGTAAGCAATCAGTAGGGTTAACAGGAAAACTATGCTCAATAGTGAAATTGTTCCTAGTATTCCACAACGTCTAGCAAATTACCGTGAAGCGCCCCCAGAACATTCGTTTGGAAACCCCAACCAGGCCAGAGGCGAGGTTCCTAAGATTAGAGAAGGAAGATGGGCTCGAAGACACGTGGATCCAGGACCTAATACAGCACCAGACAAGCTTTGCCAGAACACAGTTAATGAAGATGTGATTTGTGTCCTCCGGCTCACCAAATGATGCACAACAGTCGGACCCAGGTCCATTACGTTTACGAATTTGATCAGCCCTAGGCAACCGCCCTCTGTAGGCTTGCCACAAAAAGATATTGACCTCGAGAGGAATCCGGGCCCGCCAAATCAGCTTAAACTTAGTAGTAGGGGTCCCAGAGACAAGCTTAGCATATAAAGACTTAACAGAGAAACACCCGGAGGCAAAGTGGGGCTAAACCACCGAATGCTCCCCCTCCGAGAGCATGAGAATACAAGCAACAAGATGCTGCCAATCATCCAACTCTTCATGAGATAGAGAACGCTGGAGGGCCAGGTCCAAGTTATTACCGGAGAGCTCGAAGATGGAGATCTCCAGATCCGGGCAATAGGACCGGAAAGAAAACAACTAGGGGAGAAGCACCGCACCACCAGACAAGCCAAAAGCGAGTGAACTTGCTGTTACGAACGACAAATTTAACATGACACTAGTAGAAAAAGGGTCAAATGTGAAGCACATTAGTGCCGGTTTGAATTTGAGCCGGCACTAATGTGTGCATTAGTGCCGGTTCCAACGGCTAGCCGGCCGCTCTCATTAGTACTGGTTCGTGGCGAACCTTTAGCACCGGTTCGTGCCACGAACCGGTACTAAAGTGAGTGGTGGCAGGATGTTGTCAGTCCGGGGCCCCTCCATACCGGGTCGTATCACGAACCGGTACTAAAGGTCATCCTACATAGACCCTTCGTCCACCCGAGCTCGCTCTGTTCTTCCCCTTTCCCCTCTCCTCTCTGTTCTTTTCCCTCTTCCTCTCAAGCTCATCACACATTTTGCCCAAAATTTGTCAAGATTTGAAGGCCCCATCCATTCAAATGATCACAAAGGTTAGCAACTTTGTCCTTTCATCTCTCATTGCTAGATTAGCTCGTGCAATGCTTTATATAGTGATTGATTTTTGAGTTTAGTAATTTGGGAGGAATTATATATATGTGTTAGTATTTGATTTATATGCAATTTGAGGTCAAAAATAACACTTAGTTTGCATATGTAGGTGTGGTTTACTTAGTACCTTCTAAATCTCTGTCGTAACCACCGTCGATCGCTCGCAACGTCCCGTCGCCGGCACCACCTTGTGGTGAGCCTCTTGTTCATGAAGTTTTATATAAAAAATCGATGTTTGTGTGATTTGGATATATAGTTACTCCTATAATGATCTTACCCATACGTTGTTTGTTATACATAGTGCCATGGTTTTGATATCCGTCCCCGTCGGCCCTCGTCCGGGTTATGATTCGGATGTGGTATATTCTCTTTTAAAACTATTCATTGCATTTCGTGTTTATGACAAATTATGCCCATCAAGTTGACATAGATATTTGTATGTAGGGGGTAGTTGAACCGGAAATTCCAACCGACCCTATTGTCGAGAGGTTAAATTTAGTTAAAAGAGAAAACGAGGATTTGAAGGAAAATTGAAAAGAATTGAGGGGGAGAAGATGGAATTGGAGTTGCATGTTGCCGATGTCGTCGATAATCACAAGATTAAGATGGGGAAAATGTGCTTGAAGATTAGAAAGATTAGAAAATATGCCATTCATAGTGAGGCTTGATATCATTATGCTGTTGGATCAATTGTTACCTTAGTTGCGATCTTGATCGCATTTGTTATTGCATTTAAATTCTTTAGCTAGAGAGTTATTTGTTTGTTGCATTTAAGTGTTGTATGATCTTTATGTATGAACTTTATGTATTGTATTAATTTGGTGTTTTCGGTGCTGTGTATTGAAGATGAGCTGGCAAAGGATGTACGATGACCGATGCTCTCCCGAGTTCATTAATGGCGTGCGTACTTTTCTGCTTGCGGCTGAGGCAAACAAGCGGGCGGATGGTTTTATGCCTTGTCCATGTGCTGGCTGTAAGAATGGTCACAATTACTCTACGTCAAGAACCATTCACGTCCACCTGTTTGAGTCCGGTTTCATGCCCCACTATAATGTTTGGACCAAGCATGGAGAAAGAGGGGTTATGATGGAAGACAATGAAGAAGAAGAGGACAACGACAGCTATCCTCGCCATGGGTTCCCTGAATATGATGATACAACAATGAGAGAAGAAGTTGAGCCGATAATACGGGAAGAAGCTGAGCCGGCAATGCGGGAAGAAGCTGAAGAAGAGGCATCGGATCAGCCCATTGATGATCTAGGTCGGGCCATTGCCGATGCAAAGAGAAACTCCACAAGTGATTTGGAGAAGAAGAAGTTGCAGTGCATGTTAGAGGGTCACAAAAAATTATTGTACCCGAATTGCGTAGGTGACAAGAAAAAGCTGGGCACCACACTGGAATTGCTACAATGGAAGGCAGAGAATGGTGTATCTGACAAGGGATTTGGAAAGTTGCTGGTAATGATAAAAAAATATGCTTCCAAAGGACAACGAATTGCCTAAGAGTACATACGAAGCAAAGAAGGATGTCTGCCCTCTAGGGTTAGAGGTGCAGAAGATACATGCATGCCCTAATGATTGCATCCTCTACCGCGGTGAGTACGAGGATTTGAACGCTTGCCCAGTATGCGGTGCATTGCGCTAAGATCAGCCGCGATGACCCTGGTGATGTCGAGGGCGAGCGCCCCAGGAAGAAGATTCCTGCCAAGGTGATGTGGTATGCTCCTATAATACCATGGTTGAAATGTTTGTTCCAAAACAAAGAGCATGCCAAGGCGATGCGATGGCACAAAGAAGACCGTAAGAAAGACGGAAAGTTGAGAGTACCCGCTGACGGGTCGCAGTGGAGAAAAATCGAAAGAAAGTACGGGAAGGAGTTTGTAGATGACGCAAGGAACGTATGATTTGGTCTAAGCGCGGATGGCATTAATCCTTTTGGGGAGCAGAGCAGCAACCATAGCACCTGGCCTGTGACTCTATGTTTGTATAACCTTCCTCCTTGGTTGTGCATGAAGCGGAAGTTCATTATGATGCCAGTGCTCATTCAAGGCCCTAAGCAACCCGGCAACGACATTGATGTGTACCTAAGGCCATTAGTTGAAGAACTCTTACAACTGTGGAATGGAACATGTGTACGTGCGTGGGATGAGCACATGGGGGAAGAATTTGACCTAAAGGCGTTGCTGTTCGTGACCATCAATGATTGGCCTGCTCTCAGTAACCTTTTAGGATAGACAAACAAGGGATACCGCGCATGCACGCACTGTTTGGACGATACCGACAGTATATATTTGGCTAATTGTAAGAAGAATGTGTACCTAGGACATCGTCGATTTCTTCCGAGCAGGCATCCCGTAAGAAAGAAAGGCAAGAATTTCAAAGGTGAGGCGGATCATTGGACGAAGCCTCGCCACCATACTGGTGCTGATGTACATGATATGGTCAAGGATTTGAAGGTGGTCTTTGGAAAGGGTCCTGGTGGACAACCTGTTCCGAATGACGCTGACGGACGTGCACCCATGTGGAAGAAGAAATCTATATTTTGGGACCTGCCCTATTGGAAAGACCTAGAGGTCCGCTCCGCAATCGACGTGATGCACGTGACGAAGAATCTTTGTGTGACCCTGTTTGGCTTCTTGGGCGTGTATGGGAAGACAAAAGATACACCTGAGGCACGGGAGGACCAGCAACGTATGCACGGAAAAGACGGCATACATCACGGTCATGCAAGCTGCGCTCTTACCAAAGAAGAGAAGGAAATCTTCTTTGAATGCCTGCTCAATATTAAGGTACCGTCTGGCTTCTCGTCGAATATAAAGGGAATAATAAACATGGCAGAGAAAAAGTTTCAGAACCTAAAGTCTCATGACTGCCATGTGATTATGACGCAACTGCTTCTGGTTGCATTGAGGGGGCTTCTACCGGAAAACGTTCGATTAGCCATTGTGAAGCTATGTGCATTCCTCAATGCAATCTCTCAGAAGGTAATCGATCCAGAAATCATAGCAAGGTTAGAGAATGATTTGGTGCAATGTCTTGTCAGTTTTGAGTTGGTGTTCCCACCATCCTTCTTCAACATCATGACGTATGTCCTAGTTCACCTATGGAAGAGATTAACGTTTTGGGTCATGTATTTCTACACAATATGTTCCCCTTTGAGAGGTTCATGGGAGTCTTAAAGAAATATGTTCATAACTGTGCTAGGCCAGAAGGAAGCATCTCCAAGGGCCATGAAAATGAGGAGGTCATTGAGTTTTGTATTGACTTTATTCCTGACCTTAAGCCGATTGGTGTTCCTGAATCGCGGCATAAGGTCAGACTGGATGGAAAAGGCACGCTAGGAGGGGAACAAATAATATGTATGGACGGACATTCTCTCACTGAAGCACACTACACAGTTTTACAGAATTCGCCTTGGTGGCTCCGTATATGGATGAACACAAGAATTTGCTACGCTCCAAACACCCGGAGCTGTCTGATCACTGGATTACACGTGAACAAACTAGGAGTTTCGCCAGCTGGTTGCAGACACGTACCACGCCTCTATTGAAGATGACCTGTACTTGCTGTCCCAGTTACCATCTTCGAATATAATGACTTTTAAAGGGTACGGGATAAATGGCAATACATTTTACACGATCGCCCAAGATAAGAAGAGCACCAACCAAAAACAGTGGTGTCCGCTTTGATGCAGAAACCAAGATGGGAAAGGGAACATATTATGGTTATATACAGGACATATGGGAACTTGACTATCGACGTGGTTTGAATGTCCCTTTGTTTCGGTGCAAATGGGTCAATATGACACGAGACGGGGTAACGGAAGACCCGCAGTACGGAATGACAATAGTGGATCTCAACAATCTTGCGTATGCAGATGAACCATTCGTCCTAGCCAATGATGTGGCACAGGTTTTCTACGTGAAGGACATGTCTACCAAGCCGAGAAAAAGAAAAGATAAGGAAGCGAATGCATCGTACGATGAGCCAAAGCGGCACATAGTTCTTTCTGGGAAGAGAAACATCGTGGGAGTGGATGACAAGACTGGCATATCAGGAGATTATGAAAAGTTTGATGAAATTGCTACATTCACAGTGAATATTGACCTGAGCATCCAGTTAAATGATGAAGATTTTCCATGGCTACGGCGCAAAGGGACACACGCGAAGAAAAAGTTTCACACCCAAAGATCTGGGATGTGATTGGCTTCACTATCATCACTTTCTTATGTGTTTCACACCCAGGAGGGAATCTCTGTAATAGTTAGGGTAGCTAGTTTTGTGTTTTGGCATTTGAAACGCGAAGAAATTTTATGTGCAAGCAAATTCTTTCATGCATTTACTGATTTTTTCAGCTAAATGACCCTGAAATTAAAAAGCATTTCAAATGAACTCAGAAAAGGTTGAAAGTTGGCATGGTATCATAATTTCACCCACATAGCATGTGCAAAAAAGTAGAGAGGGTTACCGCAAAAACTGGATGCACTTCGTGTACAAAATGGACAATCTCTTTCGAAGTATCAGGCTTTCGGACAAAAACTCATCCGTTACAAAGGCATTTCATTTTTTAAATAACCTAAGCATTACCAAATTGAATATAATGATAAAACACACTAATATTAAACATAAGAAAAAAGAATCACTGAAAAAATCTATTTTCAAAGTTAAGTTATTCACAAACTAGTGATTCACACAAATTTCAAATAATTCAAAATTTAAACTATTCAAATTTATAAACTACCACTACTAACAGAAACTTTGTAATTTTTTGTACCTAAAGCAAAAATATTCACAAAGAAACTCTAAATACAGCAAAAAACAACTCAAAAATAAATAAAACAAAAATAAATAAAGCAAAAAATAAGAAGAAGAAAAAAGCCCACCTACTGGGCCACAACAGCCTGCATACGACTAGAAACCCAAATTCTAGTTGGGCCAGGATGCAGGCCCGCTAGCCCAGTAGGCCCAACAGGGCATCACAGAGAGGTAGGCCCAGAAGGCCTGCTTAAGAGAGGAGCTCGAGACAGCAGCGACGGCGGGGCTTATAAGCAGGTGCGAGTGCCCCTCGGCTAGCGAGGTGGGACTAAACTTCTGCGCCCCTCGCCTGGCAGCGCACACCCTTTAGTACCGGGTCGTGGCTCCAACCGGTACTAAAGCGGGGGGCTTTAGTACTGGTTGGTGCCACGACGCGGTACTAAAGGGGGTGCGGTTCCCGCCGCTTCGCTTGGCCAAAATAGACCTTTAGTACCGGTCGGTGGCTCCAACTTGTACTAAAGGTGGGTTCTATATAAGAAAACACTTCAAAAAATTTGTCAGTTTCTCATCTCTCCCTCTGCTTCTTTCTCCTCTGCTCTGTTGCCGCAGCCCCTCGTCGTCGCCCCCGTCGCCGTCTGTCACCGTCCCCGTCCCCGTCCGTCACCGTCCCCGTCCCCGTCGCCGCGCCGCGCCCCGTCCTCCCATCGTCCCCGCCCGGCCCGTCCCCGTCCCCGTCGTCGCCACCCTGTCCCCGTCGCCATCTCGGTCTCCGTCCCCGTCCCCGTCGCCGCCCCCCGTCGTCGCGCCTCGCCGGTGAGCTCCTGCCCCGGCCGCCAACCACACACACACACACATTGTTATAGAATTGTTAGCAATCTTTCTATTTTTTAGTTATAGAATTATTAGAAATGTTAGTTTTAGTTATAGAAATGTTAGTTATATAAAAATGTTATTTATATAGAAATATTAGAAATGTTAGTTATATAGAAATGTTAGTTATATTAGAAATGTTAGTTATATAGAAATGTTTTTTAGTTATAGAAATATTAGAAATGTTAATTTTAGTTATAGAAATATTAGAAATGTTAGTTTTAGTTATAAAATTTAGAATTTGCATATATGAAATCACAATCCATCATTTAAAAAATGTTACTTTACTTTTGCGGCATATAGTATTTGTTGTCGACGATGCCCGGCCCGCATCCTCGCCGTCGACCCGTTCGCGACGACGTCCTGCTTCAGAGGACCCATGTCCGGGACTGGGCTTCGCCGGGCTGGCACTGGGAGGTGCTACCTTCAGGGGCGCGACGCTTGGTGAGGAACCCGGCCCTGGGTCCCGTCGTCGACCCTCATCTCCTTTGGTGGCGTTCGCGTGGGCCACTTTCGGTGCGGAGGGAGCCGGCCCCGCCGGAGGTGGTACGTCACCGTGTCAGGAAGGAGGACGAGCACGTCCATCGCTACATGGCTGCTATGGACGTCGGGTTCTCTAATACCTGGCAGGTTCTTTGGGGAGATCGCCCGAGCTATGATCCAGTGATGGTTCCTTCACTTTAGTTGTCCACCGCCCGTGCCTTAGGAACCGCGAGTGGCCTAGATTACTCTTTAGTATTCGATCTTTATTAGCTGCTAGATAGCTAGCTGGCTAGCTAGTGATGTATTCGATATATAATATTCAAGATGATTTATTCGAGATTATATATATTATTCGAGACGATGTATTCGAGATTATATCTATTATTTGAGACGATGTATTCGAGATTATATTCGATTATGCTTATTATGTACTATGATTGATTTAGTTTTTCCTTATTAATTGATTTCATCCATGCATTGTAATTTGAATACTAAATTGTTTTATATTTCTTTTGGATTAGTTAAATAAAAGCTATGGTGGACAATACCGACAGAGAGGGAGAAGAGACCCTGTTCGATATCATACGCCATCCTCACGGGCCAGATGATGATCAAAATGAAGAAGATTATGACGGCTCTGAATTTCTAAACAACAGCGGGGAGGGTGATATGATATTCGATTGCGACGACCGAATTGATGAAATCATGAACTATGATTATGATGTTGACGAAGAAAATGTTGATCTTGAAACAACAAAGACCGGCGAGGTATATATATTTATATAAGCAGGCATCTGGTGATCATCACATGTTTTAAATGACTTGAAGATATATTAATGAATTGATCTTTCTTCTTTCAGCCATCCGGATCGAGCAAATCTTCAGGCAACAGGAAACGAGGCCCGAACAAAAAGTTGAAGGAGGGCGTAAAGTACAATATCGAGGCCATCAAACCTAATGGCGAACCATTAGCGCCTAAGAAGATTGCGGACAAGTTCATTCGTCAGTGCGGAGTTCTTGTGAAGGACCAACTCCTGATCTCCCTTCAAGCATGGAGAGAGCCAGCAAAGCCACGTCTAGATGTTACTTTTGTCGACGACAGACAAAAAGGTCTGCTTTGGGAAACTCTCATGGAATATTTCACCCTACCAGATCATTTCACAAATGCAGATGTGGAGAAAGTCAAGGACGCTGCTCTTAGGAAGATGGCGGTTGCATTCAACAACCACAAGAATCGTGTATGGGACAAGTACGTCAAGGGAGGAAGGAAGACTCCAGTATTCGAGGGAACACTAGAGAAGCAAAGTGCTCATTGGGACGATTTCATGAAATTCAAGGATTCGGAATTAGCTAAGGAACGGTCGAGAATAAACAAGAAAAATGCCGAAAAAAGGATAAGTTCCATAAGTTGGGGCTAGGTGGCTACGCAGTGGCAATGCCTAAGTGGGATAAGTCTGAGAAAGAGATGGAGGATGCAGGTGTCACTCCGGTTACTAGGAGCTCGCCCCCCAGGTGCAGGACTTGGTTCTATGCGCATGGGGGGAGTTAGACCCGAAGACAGGCAAAGTTTCGAAGAAGGCATGTCTGAACGGAGCCGAAGATAAGATACTTGTTGCAATAGAAGAGGCTCGATCAGGGGTGTTCCAGCCCAACAGAGAGAACGACGAGCTTACGCGTGCCTTGGGAAATCCTGAACACCCGGGAAGAACACGAGGCAAGGGCGCTATTCTGTGGTATGAGGGGTTTTCGGACTGGAACGCCGACTACAGAACCCGTGCGAGAAAGAAGATTGCGGAGGAGAAGAAGAGGAAGATGGAGGAGGAGCAGAGGAAGCTGGACTATGAACGCCTTCAAGGCCTAGAATCAGCGCACGCGGACTTGGCAGTCAAATTCCAGCGGCAGCAGGAGTAGATCGACTCACTTAGCCAGCAAAGGGGGTCTCAACAGCTGCAGCAGCTAGCGGATGATCCAGCATTGGATAGCACCGCCCCATCCATGCCGAGAAGCATCGTGGGTTCCACCCCGGGTGACGCAATGCTGGATAGATACCCCGTGGATGACATCATGGAGAACACTAATTGCGAGCTACACTTCAAAATGAAGAACATATCCATGAAGGTGGCGGACGCCGTTGCTTTTACAAATCCCCCCGAGGCAACCTTCTATTGCAACTCGATTCCAGCGGGCTATGCTCGTGTCTTGGTTGATGAGGTGGTGGACCCATATTCGGGACTACAGCTTGACATTCCTGGAGGTGACGACGAGCACACATTGGGAGAGGCCATACATCGTATCATCCTATGGAGAAAGGATTGCATCATCTTTCGAAGGCCACCGACACCGCGTCATCCGACTCCTCGTCGAAGTCCGCCACCGAGTCAGCAGACTCCTGCTCCTCCAAGTCCACCAACGCGTCAGGCCACTCCTCCTCCAAGTCCGACACAGCTTCATGCCACTCCTCCTCCAAGTCCAGCACAACTTCAGGCCACTCCTCCTCCTCCAACTCAGTCACGTCAGTCGTCTTCGCCGCCTCAGCAATCACGGAAGAGAGCCGCCTCAGCTATGGTGCGTAGCGGTACAAGTCGAGGTAGTACTGGAGGTACATGCGGAGGCAAGCGATTTCAATATGGTCCAAGCCTCGCGCCTCTTCCGCAGAGGCCTTACGACAAGTCCGAGGAGGAAAACGTAGCCATATCGAAGGCCGAGGTGGAAGCCCATTTTGCACCGAAACCGCCACCGCCGCCAAGGGAGAGAGTGCCTGAGGAAAAGATTGACCACTTCATTCGTATGGCTAGAGCACCAGCTCCCAAGCCTGTTGACACAGACTATGAGCGCCACATCAAGAAGTTAAATTGAGCACGTCTACAGAAAGAGGCAAGCTCGAGCTCGAGCAAATCAGCTGGCAAAAGGAGCGGTAAAACCGTTCCCCGGCTGGGAGAACAGGCGGCGCAATCAATCCCCCCGCTTGTTGTGCCAACAACACATGAGAGTAGGCGCGCCCAATATTATTGTGGGCAAACTGTTAACGTTCCCGGGCTGGGCGATGTGGTAATAACCGAGGAGCATATTGAGCAGGCTGAAATGCTCATGATCATTGTTGGATAACTCCTCGATATCAAGCCCATGTCTCCGACTAGAGAGGAGGAAATAAAACGGAAATATGTCTGGGGCCAACCTTTGGTCGAGCCAAACGAGGTCAAGAAGCTCCCAACGAGAATGTATGGATTGCATCAATGGTACATGGACATTACCAAGATTTCCAATCGAGAGTCCCTCATGGTGAATGTCAAGAAGGATCATTACTACCATGAGACAGCTGTGTCCATTGAGTATTCAGAACTATTTCAGCTATACAATCAAGACGCACTCGACAAATCTATTGTCAGTTGCTATTGTCTGTAAGTGATTTCTTTCTGTAATTTAAGTCTCAAGCTAGCTGTAGTGATCATTTTGATCAATCATTACCTGTAATTATCCTCACTATATTCTTTTCTGTGGTATTACGCAGGATGAAGATTTATGAAATGGAAAAAGGTGGACACTATGGCATTGGGTTCATTGACCCAAATACCATTAATGAAGATATACAATGAAGATATACTATTTCCTTAGAACTTCGAGTGAGTCACACTATCTTGTACTACAAATTCTGTTTTTTGCCTACTAGCTAGCTACATGTTTTTGCTTACATATGCCCGCTTAATTAAGACATGCAAACGTGTGTGCATGCAGATTTCACTGGATCTTGTTAATCATTAAAGTTGATGAAGGAACAGTTGAAGTACTAGACTCACTACTTAAGAAAGCAAGTGACTACACCATCGTGAAGGGGATAGTGAACAGGTAATTTCAATCATAATTAACTATATCTCGGCCTATTTAATTAGTTCGTCATTTCCTGATAACAACTATTTAATAACCCATTTATTCATTTTCTTTGTCAGCGGGCAGGGCTTGGGCAAAGTTCATCAGGGCCACTCCAGGCCCATGGAAACAAAATCTGAAATGGTATCGACTCCAGGTAAGTAATTAAGTAGTACTAGCTAGCTGCCATCTTTTTAATTATCATGCTTGATTAATTATTATCTGATCAAATTCCATTCTCGTAAAGGCCCTGAAGCAGGCGTCGGGGAATAATCTGTGTGCATACTACATTTGCGAGAACATTCACATGATGGCATCCGAAAGGAGCAGATCTCAAAGACAGGAGTGGGTACGCTTGTCAGAACACTATTCACAATTTTTACACCATTATCGATATCTAGTCACACAACTAATACACATGCATATTGATCTCCTTCTTAACAGTTCAAAGAGGTGCGGGAGAAGCTCCTAACAGAGGATCGCATAAAAGCAATTCAAGAGGAAATAGTGGGATTTTTGCTCAACCAGGTCATAGATCCCAAAGGAGAATACTATTACCCGCTACCGCCCCCATGAACCACTTCCAATTGTTATCGTGCTCCGAAGGCACCAATTAGGCTAATGCCACTGGCTCCGAAGGCACCAATTAGGAGAAATTGTAGATAGCTAGCTAATTGTGTATAGCCTAATTGGTGCCTTCGAAGCACGATAACAATTAGAAGTGGTTCATGGGGGCGGTAGCGGGTAATAGTATTCTCCTTTGGGATATATATATATATCATCGAATGTCTCACAACCACCATTAATTAATTCACACATATATACACACATGTATGTATATATATATAAACACTATTCTGATCACGGGATCAGAATAATATTCTGATCACAACTTGATCTGCGCCGCTAGTAGTATGTTGAACTTCCCTATGAACTAGGTTGAACTTCCGCCAACATTGCCCAAATGGGGCTTGCGATATACCGTTGGAAAGCTATGGACACCAATATCATGACTCAACTTAAAGTTTTGGCAAAATATAAGCGGTTTAAGAGCAGTTTTGAAAACCGTTTTTTCTTTGCATAAAAAACATGAATCGTATTTTCGATCACATTTCTAAACCGTTTATCGAAATGAGGCATATAATATGGCGTTGGAAAGCTGCTGCAAAACCGCTCCTTCCACATGTTGAAAGTTTTCTCTAATTCCCCATGGTTAAAGAGTAATTTGAAAAAACGTAAAATTTCGTAAACCGTATAGCTGAGTTCGTTTCTTCGATGTCATTTCTAAACGGCTAATCCAATGGAGGCATATGATACAGCGTTGGAAAGCTTATGAAAATGCGCTACTTTTTCATCTGGAAAGGTTTTTTCTAATTTTCAATGGTTTAAGAGTAATTTAGAAAATGGTCCAAGTCCTACCGAGTTCGTATTTTTGAGCTAATGTTTTAACCGTGCGTCCAAATGCAGCAAATGATATGGCGTTGAAAAGCTTGAACAAATGCGAAACTTTTTGGTATGTATGGTTTCTCCCAATTCTTTACGATTTTAAGTCAGTTTCAAAAATGGCAAAAAACGTATTTTCGCCGTAACTTCTACAAACTTTATCGGAATAGGGCAAATAATATACCGCTGAAAAGCTACGGAAAATGCGAAACTTTTTCATGTTGATGGTTTTCTCTGATTCCTAGCCGTTTTCAAGTAATTTCAAAAATGGCGAGATCATTCGTTCTGTCTTTATCGCGAAACAGATTCGTCAAAATGTATCGCGTGAAGTACCTGAACTTCTCGGTATGAAACCTTGAACTTCACTCTGTTTTTCACGTGCTTTTTTTTGCCCGTGGCTCTCCATCCAGGCACCAGAACACTCACCGGAATTGAGCAAGCGATATACCGATGGAAAGCTGTTGTAGACACGCAACTTTCCCGTGTTGATCACTTTTTCATACTCGCAACGGTTTTAAAAGTTTTTCATGTGAAATTCATTCAGTGTAGTAGTTGAACTTCCTCTTGTTTTCAGTTGAACTTCTGTGACGTATTTTCTCTTGTAATTTTTTTCATCCATTCGTTAGTGTCACACAAATGGTATTCCTTTTGTACAAATCTGTCTCACAATAATTTTTTGAACTTTCTCCGACGAAGGACTTGAACTTACACAAATGATTTCCTACTGTTTTGAAGTGATTAGAAAATGACGAGATCATGATTTCTGCCTTCATCACGAATGGAAATACACCGCGTGAAGTAGTTGAACTTCTCGTGCATGTCTGTTCGAACTTCACACTGTTTTTAACGTGTTGTTTTTTGCACTACGTGAAGTAGTTGAACTTCTAGGACGTGTTTGTTCGAACTTCACTCTGTTTTTGACGTGCTGATTTTTTACATGGTGTTTTTTGCACTACGTGAAGTAGTTGAACTTCTGGGGCATCTCTGTTTGAACTTCACCCTGTTTCACTTTTTTTGTATTTTTTCTTATATGAAATACACACCATGTAGTACGTGAAGTTCCGGTTGTCATCACTTTGAACTTCTCTCTGGTTTGAGAGAATTATTTTAAAACACAAAAAATAACATATTTTTTTATGTATTTTGGACATCTAAATACACGGTGAACCTCTGTCAGAAGAATTTTTCAACTTTTCCTCGCCAAGCACTTAAACTTCTAGCAACCATTTTTTCGTTTATGAGTTGTTTTTAAAAGTGCAAAAATGGTGTTCTGTTTTTTATTTTTTGAATACGTAAATCCTAGGTTTTAATAAACTCTGAACTTCTCTGTTATTTCAATTTGAACTTCACCTTTTTATATTTTTGAGTAAAGAATTGTATTTGATTTTTATACGGAAAAAAACCTTTTAAACTTTTATTTTTCTATTTTTGTAAATTGGACTTCTTATTTTATTTCATTTAGTAATGAAAAAAATCCTAGTTTTGTATAAATATTGAACCGGTCCATTATTGAAATTTGAACTTCTAGAGTTTTTTGTTTTTGAAACAATGAAAATCCTTTTTTGTGAATTTTGAAATTCTCTATTTTAAAAAATTATACTTCTCGTTTTTTTATTTTTGAACTTCTTGTTTTTCATTTATTAATTATGAGAAAAATATTAATTTTGTATGAACATCCAACTACTCCTTTTTAAAAATTTGGACTTCTTGGTTTTATTTATTTTAGTAACGGCAAAAAATCCTAGTTTTTTTGTAAACTAGTTTTACTATATTTGTGTGTGCCTTTTATATTCGACCTCCTCACATCATTTACATGTCAATGGTATTTTCTGTCGCATGAATTTATATGAACTTCTAGGTAAAACAAAATGAAGAAAGAGTAGCATTTTTTTAGAAAGTGATTTGCTGCCTGTGTTACTACTGAATTTTTTCACAGAAAATAATTTGCAATCTGCAACCTCTGTATCCATCTTCCTTCACAAACTCACATGTTTGAACTGCTGCATCCAGACGCCACGGGGCCAAACAAGAACCGTGTGCACGAGACAGGGGACAAAGCATCAGGATCGAGGCGACGCTCATCGCGGGGACATCATCTGGAGGAGTAGCTGGGCGCAGCGAGGAGAGACTGGGCGGCACTGGTCCATCATGGTGGGATCCACCACCGCATAGGTCCATCAAGGTGGCGGCTGACGGCGGGATCCGATGCGAAAGCGGCCGCCGGAGGCATGGGAGGGAAGAAGGTAACGGTGGCGGGTGGAAGAAGTTCGCGGCAGCAGGTGGACGAAGGACGCACGGTGGGAGGATCCCGGTGGTAGTCGCGCGACAGCAGGATCCCGACGATGGGAGGTGGGGCGGTGGTGGTTGCAGTGGTGCGATCCCCATCGTGGGACGATGCGTGGGACACGATCCCCATCATGGGACAGTGGCGGCGGTGCGATCCGGGGCGAGGGACGGCTCCGACGCCGGTTGGTAGAGGTGGGCGGCGCACCGGAGCAAGGGGCGGCGGCGGAAGGTTGGGTCAACGGCGCGTCGAGGCAGGGGAAGCAGGGGGTGGCAATGCCTGGATGCAGGGGAAGCGGGGGCGGCGACGCCTGGATGCAGGGGAAGCGGGGC